>NC_038050.1:5673540-6004378 GCF_002211085.1 Panicum hallii | reverse complement strand
AAGCCATTTAAAATAAAATAATATGATAATGAACATTACAAATATTACAAATACATGAATCCAAATATTGTGTCTTCAGTCAATGCGGCAAATAATACAAATACGTATCTAGGTCTGATAGAATCTCAACGCAGCAAATATTACATATGAGCAAACAACGTTTAAATAAAATTACAACTAAATGATGCCTGATGACGTACTAGCACTCGATCGGCGACGTCTCCCACTTGTTGATGCAACCGGTTGCATAGGGATTCAAATGTCCTCTCGTGCGGTCTGGTAATTCCTCTGACCGTACAGTTGAATTCACTTAAATCTACCCCATTCGGCCCATAAATCACATTTCCTTCTCCGTAATATATACTGAAAATACCCTTCTCGGAAGACATATCTGTCAATCATTAATAAACTAGTTATACTACATATTAATACACAACGAACAACGATCCTAAATTTCAGCGACTCTCAGATTATATTTTACAGATTCTAAACTATTCAGATTATAAATTATACTAAAAACAAATGAAAATACTAAAACTATTCAAAACATAACTACTCTAACAAATATTTCCTAAATTATAGTTATTTTCAAGTACTTATATGGCTAGAACGAGAATATACCTCAAAATCGACGCGTGGACAGGGCTTCGCCGCTTCCTCTTCTCTCTTCCTCTTCTCTCTTTCTCTTTTTTCTGATTTTTGCTGGATAAAATGGCATTTTTGGGGCAGGTTGGGGTTTAAATAGCTGGTGGGGGGACCTCCCGCCCGACCAAAGGGCGGGATGCCTCCCGCCCGCTGAACGGGCGGTACGCGTGGACATCCCGCCCTTTGGTTGGGCGGGATGCCCTCCCAGGGACCTCTTCGCAAATAATTTATTTGCGAAGAGGCCCTCGGGTGACATCCCGCCCTCTGGGTGGGCGGGATGTCCCGGGCCCCACGCGTCCCGCCCGTTCAGCGGGCGGGAGGCACCCATTTCCCTAAATTTCTCCAACTGGCACCCCTTTTTCGAATTTTGTTTTTTTTTATCCCTTTTTTAAAAAAATTCGTTGGTGCGCGGCGGGAAGGCCGCGTGGCGCAGCCTCGGCGGCTCAGCGCTAGCTTTTCGAATTGGCCCAGGTTGCGTGAGGGGCACGGGTTTTACCTGGGCCGAACCCACGTGAGTCTATGCAAAGGTGGCCCACGAATATGGTTTGGACGATGCCCCGCTGGTGGCTAGCCCACAAGTGCTCTCGGCCTTTCTAGCGTTGCTCACACATTAATGTAGCTGCAACGAGCTGCCCCCCCTTTTCTCATCTCATCTCATCTCAAAAAAAAAATACTTTCGTTGCTGCTTAAGTGCTTAGTGCTTAGCAACATCTGTTAGTTAACTTAGCTACCTCTGTTAGCTTGGTTAGGACTCAATAGGATACTCCAGCGTCGTGTTCTCAAGGCAAGACGCGATAAACTAGTGCATGCATGGAGAAGCACGAAGGCACATCGAGAGATGTTAGTTTTCAAAAGAAAAGGCATCGAGAGATGTTTTCCTCAACGCAGGTACCTAGGAAGATGTCTCCCTAGCGCTCACACGTTACACCCCCCCCCCCCCCCCCCACCGGCGCGCCCACACTTTGCGTGGTAAAATGTTGTCCTTTCAGACCGTATATACGTACGTTTGCTGGTGGATTTCGGATCCTTTGCGCCGGCCAGCCGGCGTGCAAACACGCGGCGTCGCTGCACGTGCCGCTCCCTTGGATCGATCCTACGGATCGGTTCCGAAGAAAGTGAAAGTGGGCTCGAGCTGCCGTGCGCCTGCATTGCTCCCGCCACTGAAAGCGAAAAGGCGCAGGAGATGGTATCCTAGTATGTTAGTTTTTTTTCCTTTTTGAAAAACCAGTACGTGAGGTTACTCTACAAGTACTAGAAGATCAAGAAGAGCTACGTGAGGCCTACAGAGAAAGGAACTACAGAGTGCTACTAGTATATACGTATACTAGCAGAAGTCTACGGTCTACTAGTAATATCAACGGAAATTGAAGTACGGTGGGCCCCGCGAAGATAGAAGCCGGAGCAGTAAAGTTTGTTTTCCAAGCGCCAATTATCTTTCGGACCGGCCCACGCACTCATTCATTGAGCGGAGTAGTCAATTCCCGCTTTGCAGCACAAATCCCAACCCCGCGGGGACCACGCCGGAAGAAGGAAGACGAGAGAGAGGAGGTGCGGCACGCGCCCCCGCGTAAACAAACCGAGATTCCCATCCCCTCCCCATGTGCGGCGCGGCACGCATCATCCCTCGGGGAGCGGGCTCGGGGGGCTCCCAAAGTAGGGTTAGAAAGGGGTTAGTTGGCACCGCCTACGATCATGTCCTAATCCTGCCCGGCCTAGGGCTTGCGTGCGTGCGAGTTCTACACGAGCGAGAGCGACCAAGTCACCAAAGACCGGCAGTTACCCACCCAGTTTGCTGGAGCCTTTGAGATTTCATGCGCTGCTACTAGCTAGCGTATGGCAGTTCCGGAGCTTCTTCAGGCTCTTTTGTTGCCGGCCGGCACTAGAATTTTGTTCTTCCAATCAGTTTTACTGCTGTGCATTTTATCATCAGTTTCTTCAGCGATCAGCGAGAGCATGCTACTGACGACCATGGGTTCAAAATTCGTAGGATACTAATAAGGAGCCGAGATCGTTATCTAGTTCTGGAATCATTTTGGAGCCATCGGTCCCTCTTTCATACCCGGGTCTCCTCTTTTATGATTCAAAAGAGATCCCCGTAACGAGCTGTACATAGAGAACTAATAAGGTGTTGCCTCTACAGCTAACATGCCCTTCATGCATGTATCTCTTTTTTAATGCGTACAGGTGCATGTACCTCGGCACACGCTTTCATATGGCTCATGCATGCATGTATTCCTGTGGAGGAGTACTCCTTGATATTATCTTGTCCTACCTTGGTGCATGATTGTACATGGATTATCCACGTGTAAGCATGCAGGGGGCTATTTAGTGTCGCCTGCCCTGCCGGTTGTTAGAGCACTTCCTTAGAAGCGAAGGCAGCTTCCTATTCCCCCGGGATCCTTTCGTAGTAATATTCCGGGGTCCTTCGGGCTCCCGGGATGTGAGAGTTAAGCGGGCCTACCCTATGGTCCAGCATCCCGGAATCCTTTCGTAGTAGTATCCTAGGGTTGTTCTAACTCTCAGGATCTAAGAGTCGGGCGAGTTTGCCCTGTGGCCCAGCATCCCGGGGTTCTGTCGTAGTAGTATCCCGGGGTCCTTCGGACTCCCGGGACCTGAGAGTCGAGCGGGCCAACCCCGTGGACCGGCCCTTATGTGGAGGTGAGCGTCTCCACTAATCACTTGCGCTGGGGACCCCGTTCCCTTGGCGCCGACAGTGGACCTGTGGTTTGTGAGATATGAACTGATTACCGAAGGGAGTAGAATCTGTGGCTTCTCTGTTTGACAGTTGTCGTACCTCTTTGCTAGATAGCTGTGATTGTTGTTGATGCCAAGCTGCATCATGATGAATGTGTCACTGCTGGTGTAATCCTTTAAAAGTCCTAGAAAAGACTCCTTGTAACCATTTGTTGATTACAGTGGAAGCTTGTAGTGGACCGATTGGTCCCGTGGGCTTTTACTCCTCACCTTGAGGAGGTTCCTCCATGTAAATCGTTATGTTTGCATGTGATTGTTATTGTTCCGCTGCATATCTATTGGTAGATGTTCTCCTCAATATTTATCGTCACAAGATAAGGGATTAATTAGTGCATCACTACTACCTTTATCCCAAACACTATATACCACTGATGGTTATCATATCACCTGTGATTCTGATTTTTATTACGAGCTTCGGACAGCTAGCTAGCAAGAGTAAGCGAATTGTTAATGTAGGTACCCGGCCTTTTTTTTTTGTCCTGTTACTACTGTGCAAGTTTCCACTGTGTCAGCTCGCATTTTTAATTTCAGACTGCACTGGCAGTATCCACTCGCACATTCTGAGGATGTGAAGTTTGGGCGGTATGATCATCTGATGATGCATGCACTGGATTAAGATGGTGGAGAAACTGTCTGTTCTTCAACAGATGTGCAAAGATGGCTTCTCCAAGATTTTTCTTCACCCTAAAGTGCGGTGACCGACGCTATCCCTGCTAGCTCGATCTAAACAAACTAAACGGACTAGTTATCTGTGGTTGCTGCTGCCTGCTGGCATCTCGGCGTGCCTTGCTAGTAGCTTCCTCGGAGCTGGTAAACAAGGAGCCCGGCCCGGCACCGCCGGCAGCATCCGTCGGGTTCCGCCCAATCTCGCGAGCAGGAGCAGGACTTCTCTTTTGTTCTTTTCTTCTCTAGCCATGTCGTGCATTGATCCGCGCTCGCTACCGGTGCTGCTGATACTATAAAAGCTCGCAGCTGCTTGGCGTAAAGTATGTCTCGCGTGAAAGCCCTCAAAACTGTCCCTAAACTACGCGTGACATGGAGATGGAAATGCGTGTTAAGTAAGCCGTCAGCTCGAGATCTCTGCAAGCTAACGCATTGCCTGCATGGCATGGAGATGCATGTCGGATCTTGTGGCTAGTTATTTTTGCCAAGTACTTGTGTTCATTAGATGCACGCATGAGGATTGAGGATGCAATGCAATTTTAAGCAATGGAATCGAGTTCATATTATTCCCCAATCGCCCCACTAACAACTTCACTTCTTGCAGTGTAGTGCGTATCGTTAGTGGCCGGTAAGCAGGTTGCGGCCGATACATGCAGCGTGTTTAGAGCAAAGCGTGCAGATTATCAGCAGGATCAGGAGGACATCTCTATCCAATGCTGCAGGCATGCCAAAGACGACAGCACGGTCAATCACAGTGCCACCGTACAAGCTAGATCGAGGCGGCCCATGCCCTCGTGCCTAGCTAGCGATTTGGTTTTAGCTACCAGAAAAGACACGCTAGCGCGCCATTTAACTAGTGAGGAGTGACGAGAGGCTGCCGGCTCTTCCGAGTTCCAAGCCACTTTTGTACTTGCACGCTTCTCATCCCGTCATCTTCCTCCCCTGACGGCCTGACCTCTCTCTCGCCAGCTCCTGCAGGCTGCGCGCAGCTGCACAGATAGATCATCAGCGCGTATGCCCATTTGGCGCTTGCATTGGGTGGGTGTTAACTGCGGCGGACAAATGTTGGTGCGTGCCTTAGCTACTGACATTTCGGTGACGTGTTACGTTATTGCAACGGGAGCCAGCAAGTGACGTGCACACCATTTTGTATACGACACGAGTACTGTATAGAAGCATCTCGATCGGTCCCTGCTGGAGGGTTCCCGTGCGCGCGTGCGCGAGACAAGAGTCGCGGACATGTGCATGGGGCCGCGCGTGCGGCAGCGCCATCGGAATGATGGAGGGCGCGACGCGGGTCTCGGCGCCCGGATTAAGCTAACCGCTAGTCCATCCAAGCGCCACGGCGAGCCCGAGAAGCTAGCGCTGCTGCCTGTCTGTCTGTCCGCGAGGGCGGCGTGGTTTGCAAGCCACGACGCCGACGCCGCAGGAAGCCCGAGGTCGCGCCGCGCCGCGCCATACATGGCCGCTCCCGCTCACCACCCTCGTCCTCGCTGCACGGCCTTTCACGGCAGAGACCTAGATTAGCGGCGAATTAACGGCACGCTTCTCGTCTGGTCCCTCGATCGCGTGTAAACTACTCCCCGCCCATCGGAACGCTGTCGTTGGCCTCAGCCGTTCGAGACGCCCAGGCGGATAGAGCTAGTCCAGGCGGGGGCCTGTACGCAATTTTGAGGAACTCCATGGGCGGCGCCACGCGCGGTACGGTGCTCTCCGTATATTTTTACGGGCAAATGGGGCAATGCGGATTTGACCACGTCGAGAGGTCGCTTCAGGGCGACGCCGAGAATCCGAGATGCGTTTGAATAGGAAACATCAAGCCACGCACGGGGGCGCGGGGGTTGGCGTACGCGCGCCCGTCCCTTCGCTGGGAATTTCTCCGGCCGCCGGGGGCGAATGGATGCCCGAATGATCACGGCGTTGTTGCAACTTGTCGCGAGCAGCACCGCATACGCGTGCCTCTGCCTTGAACAAAAGACACGCCCCGGCCCCGGCCAAAAGTTCTCGTTTCCACACACACGTACAAGTACGGCGACGCCACCAAACAGCTTGGCTCGCTTGCGGTTTACTCTTCGCGCTCTGGAGGGGAGTAACGCCAACGGAACTTTGACCTCGACCCGTCGTCGCCCCCGCCCACCGGCGGCGCCCCTTTCCGACGCAGAGGGCGCCCGGGTCCGGTTGGTCCGGTCCCATGCCGCCGTGCGACTGGCGACGCATGGGAGTTGGGAGGAAGTGGAAGGTACCGCGAGGCGAGCGACACCGGCGCCCAAATCGCATCAAAATTCTAACCTTTTACGCTCTCTCTCCATCACATTGATTTTAGGACACATGCATGGAGCAGTAAATGTATGTAAAAAAAATAATTAATTGCACAATTTAATTGTACATCACGAGACGAATCTTTTAAACCTAGTTAGTCCATAATTAGATAAAATTTGTCAAATACAAACGAAAGCGCTGCAGTACCAAAAGTTCTAACCTTTTACACTCTCTCTCCATCACATTAATTTTGGGACACATGCATGGAGCAGTAAATGTATGTAAAAAAAATAATTAATTGAACAGTTTAATTGTACATCACGAGACGAATCTTTTAAGCCTAGTTAGTCCATAATTAGATAAAATTTGTCAAATACAAACGAAAACGCTACATTACCAAAAGTTATAAAGTTTTGGAATCTAAACAGGCGCAAGTTACCGACCAACCAACCGTACCGCCATGACGCGTCCGCATTGAAGCGGTGAACAGGAAAAGGGACGGCCGAGCCACCGGTTTCCGACCCACGCCGCCAGCCAGCCACGCGACGCAATCGCATCGGGACTCCGCCCCCGGCGGCCGGCTGCCGTACGCGGGCGGCCGTGTGCGCATGCAGCGCGCCGCGCCGCGCTCGGAGATGCAGCTCGGATGGAACTTGCTTGGAAGGCCCTAGCTGCGGGCTGCGGGCCGCGCGCCCGCCGACGCACGCAAACGAACGGAGCCGGGCCCGATGTGCCGTCACGTTCGCGTGCACGCGGCGCGCCACGCCTCGTCGCGTGAGCCGTGCCGGCGCGTGGCGCCGGCTGTTTGGTCGGAGCTGCGGCAGCCGTCGGCGCGCGCTGAGGCGTGGGTGTTTCTTCCTTTCCCGCTACCGCTAGCTAGGATTCACGGCGCGGTTGTACTACGTTGCAGGAGCTGCTCCCAGCCCGTCACGCTGCCGTATCATTGCTTTGATGTGTATATGATCCGGACGTTGTAAACAGATTTGTGCTTTATCTCCTTCTTAATAGAATGAAGAATGATACGGAGCTCTCCTGCGTATTCTAGAACTACTAGAACACCGCTTGAAGCATTGGAAAAGATGCAAATATCCCTCATTACATGCGATAATAGACTGTGGTGGCGTCTATATATATATATATATATAGAGCAAGCATATAAGTTGCATTTGCTCGTGTCGTGCTGCGATTGGGGCCACCATGGCATGTAGTAGGTCAAGGACAATCCCGTAGTTTACTTCTAACTAGGCAGGCCTAACGCCTACTATCAGGTATACTCGTACAGTCGTACTGCTTCCTTGATGATGGCCCATCGGAGGAATTTTTGCAGGGGCAAAGTCGGGACCTCTTCTTTCAATGAACCAACACGAGTAATTCGAACCAGACGGATTCACGGATCTCAGCCGCCACGGGGCCCGGGGCGTAGCATGAAATTGGGAACGACGGCGAGGGCAAAACCGTCAGTTCGACCGCCCCGACGAGACCGCAGCCAACCGGTGGCCAATCAGGCGCCAATGGTTAGGTGCGGCCGGTGCGGGCCGGCGTGTAGGCGTGTCTGCGGATGGGACTCGACGGCGCTGGGGCAGCGGCGAGGTCGGGGCCAGCGGACGCGACGGCTGGCAGGGGACCCTTCTTTATTCATGTCGGTCGGCCACGAGGAAGCCGGCCCCGTCCGTCCCAATCACATCCCGTCACGCCGATAGGCGATTTTGCAGTTTTCTCTCGAAATTCCCGTGCCCGGATCGTATGATTTGGAATCATTATGCACCGCTCGTGTTTTTTGGGTAAGCGTATAAAACAAAACAAACGCAATGTTTGGCATTTGAAATTCTGGAAGAAGCAACGTGTTTATAGGTTTTTCCATAAGCTCCAAGCACGGTCAGAGATTGGCCACAGGCGTGCACGTCCGAATGAAGTACCTCTTTTCTGAGAATCTTTTACGGCCCAGATTTGACTTATTTTAATAGTTTAGGGTAGTACCAGCCTACAATATCTATAGATAGTGTTTATATTATCCAACCATCAAGATATTATTTTTAAAAATTAAACTCTACAACCCATGATGTCTTGATGTAAATTTCTATTAAACTCGTTCTTTCTTCTCCACCTGTTATATTTGTTCTCCATTTATTATAAAGACACCACCCCATTTCTGATAGACAACTTGTAATGTCTAGCGTATTAATTTTGTATTGACCCTGGATTTTGTATGAGATCCAGTTTTTTACTCTCTCAACTCTTTCTACCATTTATTATAGTACCACGTAAGATAAAAGTGCAAATACTTATTTCACAGTCCACGCACCATTTGGGCGGCCGCGGTACTATTTTGGGAGATAGGAATGCTTTTGTTTGAGGAATACACCATCTTCTTGCCACTCCGTTTTTTGTTTGTTTCTTCAGATGTAATGGGTTCCTCCTTCGCCACCTCATCTGCAACAGGCACATGGTTAGATTAATGATGAGGAATGGGTTTGTCCCACCATATTTCATCGGATCAGCTCATGATAGACGGGGTTTCTCGAACCGAACAGCCTATTATTCTCCTTTTTTGAAATGAAAAAGATAAGTATTGCTGGTTGCTTTACTCGTATTGACATGGTGGCCGAGTTTAATAGTACGTAAAATTTAAATGTCAAGAACTCAATTTTTAATATTGCTTTCTCTAAATCTCATCTCCAGCAAAATAAATCTTCGTAAACTTTAGACTTAGTTAAAATCAAATATTTCTATTTTTGACCAATAAAATTTAAAGAATAATTAATTTTAAATAGAAAATGCTACACATTATAATAGCTGGTTTCGTTAAAAATAAACTAATATTATTTTTATATTATTATTATTTATATTTTTTACCAACTATAGTTAAAGTTAAAAGGTTTGATCTGGAAAAAAATCTAAAAATAACTATATTATGAAATAGATATATTATGAAATAGATGGAGTAGTTAAACATAGGGATGGCCCTCGCTACGGTTACCTCTACAGCAACACCTGGCGCTTGTACACGTACGGTGGCTACAGCAACTACAGTACAAGCGAGCGATGGCCCTTTCTTGTAATTTGCAAAGGTGCATCCGTCATCCGTGCCGTGCCCGTGCATGCGTCTTGCGAAGCTGGCCTATGCCACCTAGGACGAGATGCTACAGCCAACACGACAAGACATACAAGACCCTCGACGACGTACGTGCAGTTATGATGGATCACGCCAGATGCTCTACATCATAGGATATGGAGGAGCAGCAGCACAGAGAGCAGAGGCAGCTGCTAGGCGCTAGCTACTCGTCACGTCGGTAGGCAGGACTATACTACAAGTAGTATGTAGGAGTAGACGCAGCCTATGTCAAGGCTACGGAAATAGGAAATGGAATAGAAATTTACTGTGTGCGCGGCGGTGCCGGTAAAGAGTTGCGTTGCGTCCCGGAGAGAGAGAGAGATGCGTGGCGGCAGGAGCCGCCGACACGTCCCGCTCGGGCGACGACGCGTGACTTGACGCGTCCTGCTCCTGTACCCGCAGCAGCCGCGCGCGCGTAGCCGGAGCCCGGAGGCTGTGGTGTTCCGGTGGGTGGTGGCCACCGGCCAGCCACAGCGCCGTGGGTTCACTAGCCAGCCACAAAGCCAGCGCTCGATGCCCGTCCTGGGCTCCTGCCTCCTGGCTCGGATGCCTCGTATGCGGGCCGTACGCCAACGGCGCTGCCTCGATCCGACGTCCCCCCCGGCGGCCGGGCCGGCCGATGTGTTGGACCAGCCACGCGAGCGACGTACGCTTGCTTCGCAACTCGCAAGCGGTCTAGTACCCTCGGCTCCGTGGGCGCTAGAGTCCGGAGCGTGGCGGCACCAACCTTGTCGCCTTGCCCGGCCTCTCTCGCCCGGTCGGTCCCTACGCATCGCCCGGGTGAACGAAGTTCACCTCGTTAACCCACACGGCGAGCATGGCCAATTCAACCTGTTACTAGGTTTCCTTCGTTGCTTCGGGTCTCGCCGTCTCCGAGCCCCCATCAGGCAGATGACGGACGCACGGACCGGTCCACCGGGTCGTTGCGGGGAGTTATTAGCGCTAGTGCCAGTACCAGCTTAACATGCCGGTTGCCGGATCGGGGACACGCCCATGAATGTACCGGGCTACCGGCAACAACTATCCTTCCTCGCTCTTGCCGTTTCCACACGGTACTACTACTACTACCACCACGCCCATGCGGGCCGCGGCGAGCGGCGTCCGGCACATGATCCCGGACGTACAAACAAACTGGTGGAGTGGAGACGCGGTGTGGGAGCAGGATGACGAGCTCGCAGGAGTAATTACGCACCAACCACCATTTGGACGAGCTCAAACCGGCCTGGTCCTCCAATGACTATTAAAGAAGCGTATGCGTCCATCGGGAGCAAGGACCCCCGGCCCCTCGACGACGGCTCTAGCCTCTAGCACACCCGCATGCCGGCCAGCTACCGGTCAGGAGCCCTCGTCGCCGGCGTCCGTCCGCATGACGGTGCGGCGAGCGAACCAGGCCGTCACCCGGGACCATGCCATTGCCAGCATGTAAATCTATCCTTGCGAGAGTGAAAACGCGTGTGAAAAAGGAATGGTTATCGGAAGGAACTTTCACGGGGCGCGGGAGCAGATGGGAACGGGGCCGGCGGAGGGGTGGACCAGCAGGGCGCCATGCCCGTGGCCCATGGAGGCCGTGCGCGCTCGCGTCCCCCCACCCCCATGAGGCCATGACAGCGACGACCTGAAGTGACTTGCGGCGGCCGGCGGGGCGTCCTTCGCTCGCTCTCTCGCTCGGTTGCCTTCAATTCGAGCGCCCTTCGTTCCCCCTACCGGCTCGACCGGCACACGCATCATGACCCACCATGGCCCCCCATCCTCGGCCAGCCGCAGCTCCTCATTTACGCATGCTTGGGAAGGGGATCAAGACGCCCTCGCATATTTTGCCAGGCGCAGCGCAGCCACGTTTCCGTGTCTTGTGTGCACTCATTTTGCAAACGAGGTCCACTTGCTCTCTTTTTTTTTTGCCCCCAGCGCTACGACGAGCACTGTATTGTTCAACGAGACAAAAGCGAGAGGTGTTGTTCAACGAGAAGAAAAAAGGGGCTTAGAGCGAGGGACCGCAGCGAAAAAGGGTTCGTTTTTGCACCGGATGGACAAACAAAGGATGCATAATTGGCTGGCGGTGGCTGGCCGGCCGGCCGGCAACCCCAGCGAGAAGGCGCATGAGTGAGATCGATCTGTGGTCTGTGGATCGTCCCGACGCAGAGAGGAGGGAGGGGGCCAAAGAGTGATGTGGGGGTCCATGCACGCCGCAGATACTCGCGTCGCGCGCAGCCGGGGCCAGGCACAGGCAGGGGCGCAGGGCCCTTGCTCATGCCGCGCGTGAGAACGAAGGGCACAGTGATCCTATCCGATCCAGACGCTGGATCTCTCGTGCCCTCGTTTGTCTCTCGGACAGATGCAACTTTTGGTCCCTTGCGAGGCCTAGATTTTCCGTTCCGGAGCGTGCTGCGTGCATGCGTCGACCAATCGAGATCTCCGGCGAGAGCGAGTGAGCTGGCCTGGTGGCGCCTCGAAAGGTTTGACCCGGGATTGCTAATGTATAATTAGAAAGAACAAATTGTCCGGGGTCGATCTACTTGGGCTCGAAAGGGCAAAATGCCAACCGGATCGGCAGGATTGTACGCGTGCTTATGTTGTGAGTGCAGCAAACCAGGGAGGACCACCATTTTGCCCTTTATTTTGTCAAAATTAAGTTTTTACAAATACAGTGCAAGAGAAAGCAGTTTTTCATTCCCTGGGCAGAAGGCTACGTACTCGTAGTTACTGCTCGTGCTGCATTTTATTACCTCATTCTATCAACCGTGCCATCCGCTGGGGATCGGACTACTGTAATTATTACAATTGCTAGATCCTGCATCTGTCCATACCATATGGGACACGGCTGCTGCTCCAACAGGATCCCTAGCATTGGTATCTGTCTCTATTAGTACTTTATCTGTTCACAGCAATGAAACCTTTCACCAATTAATATTTATTTGACTGTTCACACGTTTGTTTTCACTTCTACGAGATACTATCGAATACTAGCAGTAGACATTAGCAGCCAACGATGTCTGTTGATTAGGTACGTGTGAATGGTGAGAGCAGAGCAGATGCCCCCCTGCCAACTCTCCCTAGCTCCCGTGTCAAAGAAGCAAGAACAGCAGCAACCTACCCTACATACCCTCCAGAAAGAAGGAAAAAGAAAGGTTGGGACCATTCCATCACCCTACAAACAACCCCTTGTACGTTTATTTATCCGTAACCTTAAAGTTATCTCGTAAAATAGTACAGCCCCACGCATCAGATCGCCGTAAGTGTGTTGGGCTAGCTAGGTGTGGGCCCCCCCTTGCTAGAATCTCAGCGTCTCTTTGACCGAGATCACGACCGCCCCCGAAAGAGAGCTCCGAGACAAAGCCCGATTAGGCTCGCAGCCTAATCGCCCCCGCATTAACAAAACCCCCGGCGCTCGTGACGGCTCGCCGAGGTCACGTGATCCGGCCGTGCCCTTGGACCGTGGAGACGCCTTTTCAAATGCGGCAAGTACATCGAGGAGGCGTAAACAGAAGCGCGGGGATTTTTTTTTTACCACGGCGTGAGATGGTGTGTGCGTGAGGGAGAGAGAGAGAGAGAGTGCCTGGAACAACTGGCGTATGCGTGCACGAGTATTTATTTTGGATTATAGTGCCCGTCTGCAGTGTTGTTTATGCCAAGTGCTATGATTATGTCATGTGGACGGACTTTTAGGTTTTGTGCGTGTTTTCTTACCACGCAGTAACAGTGGTTAGTTAAGCAGCTTTTACTGCTAAGTAAATCCCTCTGGTACTTGATTATCCAGCAGCTGGAAAAGCTGATGATTGAAGCCGTCTGTAGTAGTACTGCTGGAGTGATAGATGAGAACTGTCGAAGCCTGCGAGGGTTGGAAAAATAGTTAGGGTAACCGGTTGGTTAAGCTTTTCCTCGAGTAGTAACCGCTTGCCGGATTACCTACCGCAGGCTGCTGATCCAGAGTTGACCCAGGAAAGAACACCACGTATTGGCCGGGCAGAGACATTCCCCTCGCGTAAACGGGAAGTTACCGCCGCCATTTACTCCGAGGTAAAACTCACCGCTCACCGGTCGCCACGCCACCGCCAGTCGACCGCACGGCTCGACGAGGCACCGAGCGCCGTGCTAGCACGGCATCAATCTACCATAATCCATGCTGTAATCGAGCTCGATCGCAAGGTGAAAAGGCAAGCCTCTGGCCGGGGGACGACGTCGCCCGGCGGGCCGGCCGGCCCCGCTTGGCCTCACCTGTTCCGGCGGCCGGGAGGTGCAGAAGCGAAGCTGCCTGGACGAGAAGCGGGCCGTCGCGCCTTGAAGCCGAGTCGGTTCGATCCGTAGGTACACGCACGCCGGTGGCCACGCTCGATGCGTCGTTGCCACGTGCGACGCACATGCCCGGCTGTCCTGGGCTACGGCTACGCCCACGGCGGCGCGGCGGCGCCTACTCTACGGCCGGCAAGTGTGAACCACCTACCCGATGCTACCGCCACGCTAGCGTTCTCGCACGCCCGTCCTCGATCTCACGTGTGCCACTCGTGTTCGATCGGGGGTGTAATTTCCAAATAGGATCGGGCTGTGTTGCTGCGGCGCACGAGCTCACCCCAGCCTCGCGCTCTGGTCAGATTGCTCTTGACGGCGTGCACCCCCCATCCACGAGATTTTCGACACGTTCACTCTGCCTTTGCTAATATTCTTTGCTTCGGATCGAGCCGGTCGCAAAGGGCAATCCCTGCCGCGTTTCTCCGCGAAAGGACACGTGAACCTTTTTTTTTGTGTGACACGACACGTGAACGGTTTTTAGCACTACTAGCGTACGTACTCCTCCTCAGCTACTAGATTTCAAAGCGCATGTTGCACGATACGCACACTAAAAGGTTACCGGCTCGACCTAATCCCCAGCAAGTGGCTGGGCCCGGGCTCACCTATCAGGGCCCGAATCTAACGCCAATAATTAGCTTCGGCTAGATCATGTCACCGGCTAACTCCAACTGCTGATCTAGTGTCGCTGTAGCTGTAGCCCTGTGTCCAAGCATTGCATTCGCACTTGACTACCGAGCGATCTCCATTCTCCGCACCGTGAAGCAAGCAGTATCCTCCTCAAGCTTCTCTTCTACAGGCTACAGCCACGATGCTGTGTGACAAGGTAGCTAGCTACGAGGTGAAATGGGAGCTCACTATGCATGGAGAAAAGATCACAGGGGACGCTGATTTTACTTGCCGGCGTACACATCGCCTCTCAGCATACTGCCCCAAGATGGAAACGAGCAGTAACTTCCCCATCAAACGTGACTCTGTCACTACCATCATTCAGCCGTCTATCTATCCATCTCCCCGCCCCCCTTCCCTTAGATCTTGCGGTAACATTTCACGCAACTTTACCCTGCAAAGAAAAGATACCTCCTCCCCTTTGCCCAAACGGTAAATATCCCATCAGCACCAAATACCGGTGGTAAGAAATGAGAATGGGTCGCTCCTACTGGCGAGGAGGCTACGGGCTACCCACCATCAATTTTGCTGGCAGGGCGAAACCTAATTTTTCACCGCGTCTATTTATCCTCCCCCGCTCGCCCGCCGCGGCTGTCTTTACTGCGCCGCGCCTCCCTCTCCCCCCCGGCTCTCTCCTCCGTGTCTGCCTCCAAAAGAAAAACCAGCCTGGTTTCCCGAGCGCAGGCCGCAACCACCCCTCCCCCGTAAAACCCAAGCCAACGCGGGCGAGGCCAAGCACCAACCGAGCAGAGCGCGCACGCACACGCACTGGGCAGACCAGCAGCTAGCTCCCAACTCGGCTCGAGCAATGCCGCCTCCATCCCGCTCCCACCCTCCGCCCCATGAGCGCGACCAGCACTAGAGCGAAGGGAGCAGCACGGCGAGCGGCGGCGGCGGCGGCGGCGGGGGTGCGATGGAGCTGGGAGGGGTGGTGATGGACGCGGGCGGCGGCGCGGCGGAGCTCGGCCTGCTCGGCGGCGGATCTAGCAGGCTGCTCAAGCACGGGCGGGGCAATGCGGCGGCGGGGGCCGAGGAGCACGGCTGGGGCGGCCGGGCGGTCAAGCAGGCCAGGACGGCCGCGGACGTGGCGGAGGCGGCCAAGGCGGCGGTCACGCCGTTCCTGCTCGGGTCGTGCAGCCCCGGGCACGGCGGGGAGCAGATGCTCAGCTTCTCGTCCGTAGCCGCGTCCTCGTGCGCGTCCACCGCCTCCGTTGCCGCTGCGGCGGCGGCCGTGGCGGCTGACGGGGCGATGCCGCTCTACTACGGAACCCCGGCTTCCTGCTCAGGTGAGCACGGCGGTGTGCATGGTCACCGGTGTGTGTGGCGGCGGTGGTGCGAGCTGCAAAGCTTCTTTTCTGTTGCTTGTGCGATTGGATTTGCTGATTGAAAAGCTTGCTATCTATACTCCTTTTCGAGTATTATTGCCTTCTGATTCATCTTGCTTTCTCTCTTTGCACCTTGGAATGGTAGCTACAGATTTATTTTTACCATTTTTCGTTCCTCTTTTGCTTTCTCCTCCGGTGCTCATACCGGAAATGGAGCTGATTTGATTTGAGCTCTCTCCCGTTTCTTTCCATACACATCTCCTTTTGGTTTCTTACTTCAGATGCTTAGTTCTTTCAGTTTGGATTCGGAAGTTCTTCATAACAAGTTGACTCTTTTAAGCTGCCAATGATTTTTTATAGGTTTTTTCTCTTTGCATTTTCTGGTTTACCTTGATTAGATCAGTGACTGGAAAGAGTTCATCGTCTGAAAAAAGAACTCATTTTAATATTGTTTAATAAAGCTCTATTGAATCATTCGTGATGTGTACCGAGATAAGTTTGCACTTCTTTTTGCTGACATCCACCAACGCTTTCTTGTCCTCAACGGTGCGATCGTGGGGATTTCTTTTTGTCATGCCGTCTGCTAATAATATTACTAAAATAGAGGGAAAAAATGGTGTGATCTTCCTCCGGCACTGTCTCCACTTCTCTCACTAAAAAACTTGAAGAAAAAAACAGTTAGAAGTATGAATGCATGCAAGAAAGTCTCAAGGAAAACAATGGAGCATCGCGATTCAAGCTTACTGTAGAGACCCAGCTGTGTGATTCTGGGGCGGCTTTTTATGGACATTACCTATGAATCTGTGCAGCTTATCAGGTTTCTGATCCTTGCAGCTAGCACTCTGTTCCAGATTTTTGTGTCTTTTGCTTGCCTTTATCCTGCCCTAGGATTGTGTTTAGGAAAAGCATGCATCTCGGTAGTCTCTATGAAGCAGTACATGTTTTTGGCTGTGCCTTGTTGGCTTTCACTGCTCTGTTGCTCATCTCTAACCCTGCCTGCCTGTTTCCTCCCCGCAGGATTGAGCTCAGTGAGCTTGAGCAGCAGCATGCAGGGGGCAATGGCCCGGGTGAGGGGCCCCTTCACGCCGTCCCAATGGATCGAGCTGGAGCACCAGGCCCTGATCTACAAGTACCTGGCTGCCAATAGCCCCATACCTCACAGCCTCCTCGTCCCCATCAGGAGGAGCATCGCGTCGTCTCCCTACCCGCCTTCCTACTTCGGCACGAGCACATGTAAGCCAAGAAAGAGAGGAACAAAAGCAAAGCGGTCGAGTGCTTTCTGGCCTCGCTAGCTTCAGTTCCATCATGCACATCGATATGATAAAAGTCGTGCTGATTCCTTCCCTTTTCCCGAATCTTGATTGGCGCTGCTGTGTGTTGCCACAGTGGGGTGGGGGTCTTTCCAGCTGGGCTACTCCGGCAATGCGGATCTGGAGCCCGGGCGGTGCCGCCGGACGGACGGCAAGAAATGGCGGTGCTCCAGGGACGCGGTCGCCGACCAGAAGTACTGCGAGCGACATATGAACCGGGGACGCCATCGTTCAAGAAAGCATGTGGAAGGCCAGCCTGGCCATGCCGCGAAAGCGATGTCCGCGGCGGTGGCGGCTGCCGCAGCCACCCAGCCTACTGCTCTGGCTGCCTCCGGCGCCGGAGCTACTGCCGCTGGCCTCACTGTCAGTCAGCACCAGCAGCCAGTGAAGAGCTATGCCGCGGGTGCGACTGATCCTTGCTCTCTGCAATATAACAGGTACGATCTGCAGCTCCTAGGATGGTTGATCTGTAGTATGCTCTTAATGCTTTAACACCGCATCAGATTTGTTCACTTTTGCTCTTGCTAATCTGCTTATGCAGGGAATTTCTGCGTGTTTTTTGGTTGAAAACGAATGTAGTAGTCCGACAGCGCAGTTATGCATGAGAGCTTTGCTGCTAATCTGTTTCATTGTAGATTACCAATCCTATTTCCACTAGAACCAAATATTCTTTCTTTATGGTGATACGATACTAGTCCAAGTAGTGTTAAGAGTGAGATTTGCAAAGATGTCAATATGTCATAAGCCCTGAAAGTGCAGTTATTCCATGATATTTGCGAACTAATCCTCTTCTCTAATGATGTCTGCAGGGAACTGGTGAACAAACAGAATGAGAGTGATAACATGCAGGACTCTGACAATCTCTCCATGCTGACTTCTATGAGCACAAGAAACCCGGCCAGCCTGTTTCCATTCTCAAAACAAAATAATCCTTTTGAAGTGACCAGCTCAAGACCAGAGTTTGGTCTTGTCTCGTCAGATTCATTGATGAGCTCTCCTCATAGTTCCTTGGAGAATGTCAATCTGCTTAGCTCGCAAAGTCTGAATGAAAACCAGAGTTCAGCTTCCCTGCAACATTTTGTGGATTGGCCCAGGACACCTGCCCAGGGAGGTCTTTCATGGGCCGATGCCGAAGACATGCAAGCTCCGAGATCACAGCTCTCAATATCTGCTCCAATGGCGTCTTCTGAGCTATCGTCGGCTTCCACATCTCCGATCCATGAGAAGCTAATGCTGTCACCACTTAAGCTGAGCCGCGAGTACAGTCCTATTGGGCTAAGCATTACAGCAAGCAGAGATGAAGTTAGCCAGTTAGAAGCAAACTGGGCAACGATGTTCCGTGATTCTTCGATGGGTGGGCCATTGGGGGAGGTTTTAACCAAGAATGGAAATGCCGAAGCAAAGAACTGCCTGTCAGCGCCTCTGAACCTTCTAACCGATTTCTGGGATTCAAGCCCCGGGATGGAGTCATCTCCCGTGGGAGTTCTGCAGAAGACCACCTTCGGATCAGTCTCCAGCAGCACCGGAAGCAGCCCTAGAATGGAGAACCACGGCGCCTATGATGGTATCAGCAATCTGCGGGATGATCTCGGTTCAATTGTAGTAAACCATCCGAGCATCCGCCTACTGTGAGCTTCTGACCATGAAAATCTGCAACAAGAGGCAGGCATGAGGAAACAGATGAGCCAGCTTTTAGCTTGTTACATATCGATATGGTAAATCCACGATCTCGTAGTTTGTCATTTGAGACTGATATCAACCTGTTTTTGCCATTTTCAGCTCTCTTTTCTTTCCCCCCTTTCTCTTTTTAACTTGGCTTTGTAAGCTGTAACTTTCACGCTCCTTGGATCGTGAAGTGCTGCAATGTGTGGTGTGGATGGTCTTGGTGCGCCGTTGTTGCATCTCATCTGATAATACTCAGTATTGCGACCATAGTTGCCAACGGTAGATTAATGGGACTATCGTCTTGATTGATCATTTGATCATACTGCTAATTATCTGTGTGCTCATTGCAGTATCGTTCAGTTGTACTATTTACCATGAGGTTGTGAGATTGCATACTTCGATTCGAAATTTTACCTGGAATCTTACTAGTTGATGTTTCCTGTCTGCCAATAATTGAACATTCACACTCGGCGCACTCGCCCCCGTTGGCCCCCAGCCCCCAGGTTATCTAGCTGTGGTAAAAGCTGGGCTACTTCCTGTGCTCTGCATCTGTAGAAAGCATCTCAGAAACACTGAATTCACATTCAGAGAAAAAAAGGAACCTAAAGTACCTCATTGCTATGTCTGAAGAAATTTGCACCGATCAATAAGCTTTGAACTAGTACCAAGCAAATCAAACTTTGATGTTTTTTCTTTTAAAAAAGTTTGCAGGAGCACTGCACTGTCATTTAAGTTGGGAGAAGCAAATGTCATTTAAGTTGGGAGAAGCAAATAGAGTGTCTTACAGATTCGATATTACATAAAGGTCTGAAACTCGAACACCGAAACGAACAAACGAAACAAGTAGCAAACTTTGATGTTTGTCGCAACAAGAAACTCTACTGTAGTCTGTAGCACAGCCCAAGAAAAAAAAAGGTACCAACAACTTCATTGCATCTGTAGCCTACTCCCGGCGCTGTATTGCTGCGCCCGTCACGACGGCGGCAGCCGCTGCAGAAATACAATGATACGCTCCCAGGACCAGGGCTGCCTGCCTTTTCCTCCGCCCTTTGGCCGCTCGCTGCCACCGGCCGGCCGGCCTGCAAAAGAGCCACCCCTATTCGCTCGCCCAGCCCCGCGCTGCAGCAACAGCAACCCAATGTTCATTGCATCCATCCATGTTCATGCTCGCCTGATGCCTCCTCATCCGGCATCAATGACGACCAGCCGGCGAGCACCGCTGCGTGTCGTCTCCCTTTTGATGATTCGCTGCACAGGAGCCGCCCCTGCTGCGGACTGTAGGGCGAGTGATGTGCGCTAGTGCGAGGCGCTGGTGGCGCTGCCGCCTGCTCTGTGGTCACCGGCACCGGAAAGGGCGTGTAGCGCGTCAGTGGGGGTGCAGTGCAGTGGGGGTTTCAGATTGATTGGGATGCAAGATGTTTCCGTCCTCCGAGATTGGAGCGGCGCTTGTTTGCTGATGAGATGCCGACTGATCGATCGATCCGTCGATGTGACGCTCGTTCCTGTTCCGTTGCTACCGTTTTTTTCTTCTTTGTTTGATTTTTTGGGTGCTTGGAAATCGGAATGGGAGTGAAGAACTGTTTGGTTGGTTTTGTGTTGTCTTGTGGGGGAGCTGGGACTGTGCTGCGTGACTGCTGGGTTTGCGTGTTTGGAGGCACGGAAAGGGAAGTTTTGGATGGATCGTCGGATAGAGGTGTTGTAGCCGGCAAAGCAATCACGTGCGGTGTACTGGGAGTTCTTCTTCTTCTTCTTCTTCTTTGCCAAGGATAAGATTCTGAGTAGAAATATACTAGCTGGAAAGCAGAAAAGGCGCTCGTGTACTGAACACTGATGCTGCGTACTGGCGGTAAAGTTCCCCGGTCTTCTTTTGCAACAGGGTCCGGCGGCCGTATCCGAGCTCCTTTCGTACTCGCGCTCGTTCGCGTGAGTGGGATTGTGTTGTACACTTGTACCCATCTCCATCTGATCAGGTACCCTTCAGTGTTTCACCGGCACCGTCAAAATCTAAAAGTTCTGGGCCGCCTCAGGTGGCCGCAATATACGAAAGTTTGCTCTCCAGAGAAGGGCAACTCCTGGGCTGGGCTACATACAGATCGTTTTCACTACGACAGCGACGCATCCCGTCGCAAAACCGCGCCCACCGCGCTCGGTTCGTGCGGGCGACGCGCACTGCCCCGTACTCCCTGACTCCCGTGAGGCTCGCACGCAGTCGCGTTGGTGTTCGTCCAACCGGTCTCTCCGCACTCAACCGATCCATGCTCAGCCAACAGGTGCCGTGCGGCTAGGAGGCTAGGCTAGTAGTATTTGCCTGGCAGGCTCGCGGCTCCTGAGCACAGCGTCCTCGGAGAGGCCCGTGCCGTGCCTGCCCGATCGCCGTCGGTTTTCTGGCGGCGGCACGTACGCAAGGCCACAGGCGGAGCAGTGGTACGAGCGGAGCCGCGGGCCGTGGGCGTGAGATCCCAAAGGAACGCCAACGATCCCCGCACGCCTTCACATGCCACGGCAGAGGGAATCACGATCCCATCCGCCATAGCCCACCGGTCACGAGCTCGCGAAAGAGTGCTCGTTCTATATAAACGGCACGCGCTCCTCGTTGTCATGGTGCGCTCGGTGTGTGAGCGAACAAGCCGAGATGAGCCGCGGGACCAGGCAGCAGCCGGCGGCCGGCAGCCGCCGGACCAGGCGTGCCGAGCACGAGCAGTCACCGGCGGCGCTCGCCGAGAGCCCGAGGATCGTGTCCAACCCCATCTTTCGCTGCGAGGCCGGGCCGAGCCAGCCTAAGCCGCCGCCGCCGGGCGACCAGCTGCGCTGCGTCTACGGCCCCAACTCGCTCTACGCGCTCGTGCACGACCCGGCCTCGGCGTCCGCGGCAAGTGGCGGCATCGGCAAGCCGCTGCCGCTGCCACCGTGCAGGGCCCACCGCGCGGGGCCGGAAACGGGATCCCGCGTGCCAGCCTCGCGCACCGGGCCCGCGCGCGTGGCGGGCGGACCGCATGGCAGGGCCCTGAGGCGGGCGCCGCCGGACCCGTTCCTGGCGGCCTACGTGGCGTGCAGCAAGAGCGCCGGCGGCGGCAAGGACGCGACAGCTGCCGGAGCGGATCGGCCGCAGCAGAAGCAGAAAAAGCAAGGGAACAAGAAGAAGAAGAAGAGGGCGGCGAAGAAGAAGGTCAAGCAAGGCGAGGAGGAGGTCGTCCGCGGGTGCGGCGGCATCTGGAGCGGCCGGTGGGCGGCGGGCGCCAAGTACGCCGGGGCCATGTCGTGCAAGCACGGCTGCGCCGTCGCCGACCAGCAGCAGGTGATGGACGCTCCCGCGACCGCGGCAAAGAAGGAGGCGGGGCCGACGCTGGACTTGTCGTGGGCACCGGCGGTGCTCTCGGCGAGGGCGCTGGAGCGGAGGCGGGAGCAGCGCTGAGGATGCACGCTTGTTACGTGTCTCTGACGTGCTTCTGCTAGTGTCTGTCCATATGTGTCACTGCTGCCCGCTATGGAACTAGTACTCGGCGTTGGCGTAAACTTGTGCAACGATGGAATTATGACGCCATTTGTAGATATACATACAGTGTGTAAAACTATGAAGTGATACGATGTCTAGCAAAAATATTTGGTGGATACTCAGTATACCAATGATATGATCTATATAAATTGCGCTTACATGGCAACTGGTGTGTAGAATTATGCAGTGATAGTATGAATTATGCATGCCTTTTGTACCTAATTACAGTGTGTAAAATTCAGCAAAAGAAGTACTGATATTGGTTGGATTCAATGCGCATCCTGACTACTTGCGCCAAAACGAACCAATTCAGAAATTAGCATGATATTGCAATGCGAAACAAGACAATAGCAGCAGTAATTCGTAAGAACAGGCATAAATGGCAAGAGTGTACTGGCCTGGTAATGGAACAACCTGACTAACCAGAGGGCGCCACACCAGACATGAGGCTGCCGCACAAGTAGCTCTCGGATGAAGCAAGAGGATCAAGAGATTTGATGAAACTGGAAGGCAAGATGGCGAGTAAAATACACGGCAGGTTCTTGAACTTGGCCCTTAGTATGATCTAGGTCCATAAATTTTAAAATACACATTCAGATCAACAAACTTACTAATTATATCATATTATATCATGTGAATTTCAAATTACTACTTTTAAGCTATAAAACTGAAATATTTATGCTGATGTGGAACTTACATGTGGGGTCAATTTATTTTTAAATTTTTGTGCTCAACTATTATAGTTTCAAAATTTTCTCCAAAATTTAGTTTCAAAACTTTATGCCTGAATATTCCCCCCCAATATTTCATCCAAAATTTATTATTTTCTAATTTTTTTACAAATTCTGTCATCTGAGTTTCATTTTTTCTGTAAACTTTTCATACGATATTTTGTATTTGAACATATTTGTACAAGTAATTTTGTTATAATTTTTTTACGTGTATATATTTTGTATTTGAACAAATTGTATAACTTTCAATTTAGCTTAAGCAGCTGTGACACATAATACTATTATCAAATTTAAGAATCTAAATGTGCATTTTAAAAGTTTAGGGATTTGGATGATACATCGAGCTAAGTTTAAGGTTTGATGGTGTATTTTACTCCAAGATGGCCGGTTTGTTAGACAGAGGATATCTCGGCTCCTGTAATCACGGCTGTCCTCTTGTCATGTTTCTATAAACGGGCAGAGACTTGGCTATTTAGGCCTATAATCCCCTATCGATCAATTCAAGGTGTGATTACCCAAAATACTCCACGCTTTCATGGTATCACGAGGATCCTTCCTCACCTTCCGCTCCTAATCTCCCGCGCCGTCAATGGTTGACGACGCTGCCTCTGCCGCCGAGCTCCGCGACGCTGATGCCGCCCGTCGCTGCGAGACCGAGACAGCCGCCGCCCTCCAGGCAAAGCAGGACTAGAGATGGCAATGGGTACGGGTATGGGATCGTAGCACCCGAACCCGCAAACCCATAGGTTTTTTAAACCCGACATAATATAAAGAATGCAGATCATATACTCATTTTATTATGGTCCAATAACTTTGTTTTGGAACTTTGATGTCTAATATAGTGAACTAGCAGTGCCATACTACGGATGGTGGACAGTAACTGGATATTAATCTAGCTGTGAACTTGTAATGTCTGATGTGATCAATGGTGTTATGATTTGTGAAACACTCTATCATTCTTATGATTGATGTTTATCATGTATTATTACCTCAGTTTTATGTATGTGTCTATTGGCTGATACATCTGAGTGGTTGAGTACTTAACAGATTGTCGGGCACGGGCAGCCCGCGAGTACCCACCACCCGTGCGGGTACGGGTTTGGGACATAATCTGTACTCGACAGCGGGTATGGGTTTCTTAGCGGGTGTATTTTATTCTGACGGGCACAGGTATGGGCAAGCAATACCCAGGGGGCGCGTGCCCGTTGCCATCTTTAAGCAGGACGCCGCGGCCGCCTCGGCCACCGCGTGCCGGCGCCTCCAGGAAGACGTCGCTCATCACGAGCGCGCCCTGGCCGATGTGCATCGCCTCCTCAAGGAAGCCGACGACGCTGATGCCTCCGCAGCCGGCGGAGGCGGCGTCCCTGCCGGCGATGACGCCGCTGACCCGGACGTCAACAACGTCTCTGCCCTTGTAAGTGCAATCAAGCTCTTTGTGGGTTTTGACGTTGATGACCACCTAATTAAGGAACTAATGAGATTCATCGAGATGACATGCAGGGAATTTAAAAAGGAGGATGATGTACAGGTTGGAGGATCCCCCAAATTGATATGATGGCTCTCTTGACTCATGAAGGCTTAATTTTTTTTATATTTTGAATATTGAGTTTAAGAAAAGCCGTACTATAAAGAGTGATCCAAGAACAATTGTCCAACTGTTGAACCAAATGCTCAAATCCTGAAAACCACATCCTCATACTCAACCAAAACAGCCAGCAAAATTTCACATCCAGCAGAGTTGTTTTGGTGGGTGCGGCAGTGCCGCACCTTGAGTGCGGCAGTGCGGCACTTAATGTACCGTTGGGACCAGAGTAGTATAAATTCCCCAACGGTAACAGATCACGATTTCTCTCTCTCCAACGTTAAAACTCGCAGAAGAAAGAACCAGAGCTCTTCTCTCTCTCCTCCATTGCTCCCAACTCACCTCTCAAGTGGATCTTCACATCCAACCACCAAATCTTGAGAGAAAAGGCAGTAAACTTTGATTGGAAAGTGGATCTACTAATTCCCCCACTCAAAAGAGCATTTGGTTCATATTTAGCTGGCAGTTCTAGGGTTTGTTACTCTTGGAGCTTACTCCTAACCGGCTAGGCATCTCCCTTGAGCTTGCCTCTTCGTGTGGCAGCTTTGGGAGGTCTGTAACCTTCTCTTGCAGCTAGTGATATTACCCCTCATCTCAAGAGTTCACTCTCTTGACTTGAGAACGAGGAAGAGCCAACCTTTATGGTGAAGCTCAAGCCTTTTGTGGCTACCTCAACAACGTGGACTTAGGCCAGCCTTTGTGGCGACGCTGAACCATGGGATAAATCTTTGTCTCGCGTGCTGATTTACATTATTGCTAAGTTACTTTCTCGTTTTAGGTTTGAGACCGATCTAATTCTCTACTGTGGTTTTCTCTGTTCTACTTCCATATCTGTATTGCTGACACCTGCAGGAAATCTAGAAATTAACTCGATCTACTCTTTGGTTCGTCAGATTTTGAATTCTGTAATTTGTGTTCTGTTGAGCGCGGCAGTGCTGCACTCAGGCGCGGCAGTGCCGCACTCTCCTCTGACGAGAATTTGGAGTTGGGTTTTTACAGGCCTATTCACCCCCCCTCTAGGCCTCTTTACTGGTCCAGTGATCCTACAAGTGGTATTAGAGCAGTGTTGCTTCGTATACGCTTCACCGCGTGAAGTATGTAGTCCGGTGGAGGTTCGAGGAAGGCCGGTGGCAAGGGAAATGAGGTTCGCATGGAGAACGTTGGTAGTAGTAGTGAGTTGTCACTATCTACAGCCAGCAACTCCACTCTCAAGGGTGCTCCCGAAGGGAACACCACCGATGCTACGAGAAGGAAAGAAAGAAATGAAAGAAGAGAAGCAAAGCTCAAGAAAAGACAGAAGCGTGAGCAAGAAAAGAAGCTTCAAGAGAAGCTGAGCCGCAAGGAAGCTAGAAGAATCACAAGAGAAGAAAGAGCCAAGAGAAGAGAAGAAAGGGCCAAGTTGGAGAAGGCTAAGAAGGTGTATGAAGCATCATCAAGTGAGCTATCATCTAGTTTGGATGATGGTGATGATGATGTATCATACCATATCTCTAAGGACAGCAAGAAGGGTGAGAGCAGTAGTAACTAGAATAAATACTCCACTGTATCCTTCAATTATTGCTCTTATTTCACTAACCGTGATAAGAAGTCTTTCATCAATGTACCCGGAGCAAGTTGCCTCATTTCGATGGGACCAACTTTGCCAAGTGGAAGCACTTGATGAAAGCCTATCTTATTGGTCTTCACCCCGGTCTTTGGGAGATTGTGTGCAGTGGATTTGAAGGACCGGAGGATCCCGAAGCTTCCACAAATGAAGAGCTAGTTGCTGTCCATCTCAACGGCCAAGCCACAAGCGTTCTTCTTAGCGCCTTGGATGGAAATGAGTACAATAGAGTGATGAATGTTGATGTTGAAAAACAGATTTGGGACACTTTGCATGTAGCACATGAAGGTGTTGATAAAGTGAGAAAAGTAAAGATTGACTTGTTGATGGCCAAGCTCAACCTGTTTGTCATTGTTGATGGAGAAAGGCCACAAGAGATGTTTGATAGGTTGATGACCGTGGTGGGCAAGATTAGAGGCTATGGTGGTGATGAGCTTGATGACCACAAGGTAGTGAAGATTATGTTAGAAGCCTACTCACCAAGAAATGAGACCGTAGTCACCTTGATTAGAGACAAGAAGAAGTTTGAGCACTTCACTCCCAATGATGTGCTTGGAAGACTCTTGACATTTGACATGCAAAGAGAAGAAGCAAATGAGAGAAGAAAGCTTGGTGAGTTGCAAGCAAAGTTGGATGGCATGAAGATCAAGGATGTAGCTCTCAAGGCCAACAAATCAAGCAAACAAGGCTATTCAAGTAAGGCAAAGGGCAGCAAGCAAACTTCTACTTCTCAGCCAAAGAAAGAGAAGAAAATGCAACAAAATGATGATCCAACTTACTCTTCAAGTGAAGAAGAAAACCATGGGGCAGATTTCAAGAAGATAGATAATATGGCACTATTTATCAAGAAGTATCACAAAGGGCTGAAATCAAATGGGTACAAGCTCGTGCAAAGAAGGTTTCCAAAGAAGAAGAAGCGGACTTGCTATAATTGTGGCAGCACCGAGCACTTCATGGCAAATTGTCCTTATGAGAAGAAAAGCAACAACTACAAGAAGGACAACCATGAAAGCAAGCATGAGCACAAGCAAAAGTACAAAAGAAAGAAGAAGCCTATGGGAAAGACACACATTGGGCATGAATGGAATTCGTGTAAGGAGTTAAGTGAAGAGGATGTGAAGATTGCAACCATAGCCATCCAAAAGCCATCCTCTACTCCAAGGTTCTTCAACAACATGTCCGATGATGATGACTACCACTCCTCTCACATTTGTCTTATGGCAAAGGGTGAGAAGGTAAAACTGAAAGCCACACCTCCTCCCTCACCATCTTCTAGTGATATCTTTAGTGAACTTAGTGATAGCTCTAGTGAAGATGATGTCTCTAGTGATGAGAAACTAAATGAGATAACTAGAAAACTAGACCCTTCAACTAAAATCTTCATCATTAAAATTTTGGAGGACTTAGAGAGTGTACAAGCTGAGCTAGCAACTAGAGATGATGATCTCTTAGCACAAGAAAAGCTGTACATTGCTTGCAAGGAAGCTGTTGCATTATAGAGAAGTGAGGTGTCCTCTTTACGCAAAGCTTTGGCTAATGAGCAAAGAGAACATGCTCTCACAAAGAAAGCAAATATTACACTCAATGACAACTATTGTGTCTTAGATGAAAAGCACAAGGACCTTGAGATGCAATATAACCTTCTTTGGGAGAGCACCTCACATCCTTCTAAAACAAAGGACACCTCTACTCCCTCCACTAGTCAAGGTTGTGGAAAATGTTATAATGTTGATTTGAATGTCTATTCCACTAACCTTGCAAACATGGAGGCAATGAGAAAGGAGATTACTAGGCTCAATGCTATGCTGAACAAAAGTGGCAAAGATGATCAATCAAAGAGGCCACAATACAAGGATGGGAGATTACCTCACATCAAAGATGGATTTGGTCATAAAAAAGGTAACAAAACCAATGGTCGCAAGGTGATCAATGGTTTTGAGTGTGTTCAGTTCATCAGCAAAGGGAAGATAGGTACAGAGAGACCTGCACAGAGTGTGACACAAAAGCCAACCCTAGCAGCACAGCCTGCCAAGCGCGGCAGTGCCGCTGTGAAGGGCGGTAGTGCCACGCCCCCAAGAAAAGGGAAGGTCACCTACTCTTCCTCTGCTCATGATAAGACCAAGAAGCAGGTCTACAAAGTGAAAAATGAGCCCCAGAGGCCGAAGAATACCATCTGGGCCATCCCGAATAGATATTCTTATCAACCGAAGACTCATGCACATAGACAAAGCTTGAGTTCATGCTTTGTATTGAAGAACAACAGCAAGGGGGAAGTGTATGCCAAATATGTTGGCAAGGACAGAAATATTTATATTAACACCTTTATTTGGGTTTCTAAGATTCTTGTTACTAATATGCAAGGCCCCACGCACCCAATCGTTTAGAACTCTTGCCTAATCTGTGAAACTGAGTCTCAAACACATTCTAAGCACTCCAAAGCTCCCCAAAGTGAAACCCTAGCTTGCCCACTCCAAATCTTTGGTCTAGGGTTGGGTTTGAGCAAGATCCAAGTAAGATTCAAGTTCTTCCCAAGAGATTCACCTCTCTTGGGCATCTCTTGGCTCTCTCCATCGCTTTCCACATCTATTACTCTTGGAGCTTGGCTTCTAGACGGTTAGAGGTGCTCAAGAACAACCAACTCGTGGTGTGGTTGGATTAAGAAGTTTGTATTACCCTTGTTGCTAGTGAAAAGCTCAAGTTTGACCTTTGTGGTTGCTTGAGAGAGGAAAGGGTTGAGAGGAACCCGGTCCTTTGTGGACTCCTCAACGGGGTCGTAGAATCCTTGAGTGGATTCGAACCTCGGGTGAAAATCTTGTGTCTCTTGTGCTTGATTATCTTACTTCATTCTAGTGTTTTTATTATTCCTACCTTCGTCTAGTATTCTTACCCGATCTACTTGTGTACTTACTTTGAGCTAGATTGCTTCCACATTTAGTGTTCCTCACTTGTTTTAGAGTCTTTCTATTCAAGTGGATTTTGGTATACAAGTTTTATTTTTCGAAAGATTGCATTTCATTCCCAAGACCTCCCAGCGGACGTTGGAAGTGCCCAGCGGACACTCCCAGCGGACAGTCCGCCAGGCAGCCTCGGGCTGAGATTTTTGTGTGTAGGTTTTAAGCGACGATCGCCTATTCACCCCCCTCTAGGCGTACTTTCAAGTGGTATCAGAGCGTGATTCCTCAAATTTGAGTCTAACAACTCGAGGAGATCATGGCCGAAGAAGATTCACACAAGAGTCTTGAGAAGAACAAGGGCAAGGAAGATGAGATGTACAAGGAAGACGACAACGCCAAGTTTGACGTATCCGATTGCTCCAAGAAGAGTGGAGATCACAAGAAAAAGAGTAAGAGCACGAGCAAGAGCAAGAGCATAGTGATTGAGTCATCCTCATCCTCAACATCAAGTAGTGATGAAGGGTCCATCTACATCAAGAGAAGAAAGAAGAAGAAATCGGTTACTTCTAACTACTCTCGCACTCCTTTTAACTATGATAATATGAGTTCCAACAATAATTTTCTTTCCGTTTCTCTTGAAAAACCCCCACACTTTGATGGAACTAACTACTCTCAATGGAGGACTAACATGAGATGTCATTTGTTTTCTCTTCACCCTAGTCTTTGGGAGATTGTTTGTGTAGGTATTGAGCAGCCGGATAGTGGTGATGAAAGCTTTGGACCAACTATGCAACAATTTTTCCACCGCAATGCTCAAGCCGCAACCATCCTTCTTTCATCCTTGAGTAGAGAGGAATTTGATAAAGTGGATGGATTGCAAAGTGCAAAGAAGATATGGGATACTCTCAAAGTGGCACATGAAGGCACCAAGACCATTCGAAAAGCAAAAATTGAGATGATTGAAGGAGAACTTCGGAGGTTTGCCATGTTGGATGATGAAACCCCCCAAGAGATGTACACAAGGCTCAAGAAGATAATCAATCAAGTGAGGAGTCTTGGAAGCAAGAAGTGGACCGACCATGAAGTGGTCAAGAGGATGATAAGGGCTTTTTCGGTAAGGCACATAACCTTGTGTACGTTGATAAGGGAGAGTCCCAACTACAAGAAGATGACACCGGAAGAAGTACTTGGAAAGATTATCAACCATGAGATGATGGAAAGTGAAGCTAAGTATGTGAAGAATTTGTCCAAGGGAACCTCAACCTCAAAAGGGCAAGACATTGCCCTCAAGGCAAATAAGAAAGAGAAGAGCAAGAAAGTAGTGCAAGAATCCTCATCAAGTGATAATGATAGCGATAGTTTAAGTCTTGATGATGATGACATGGCTCTTCTCATGAAGAACTTCAGCAAATTGATGAGAAACCGCAACTATAAGGGCAACAAGAGGTATGAGAGCTCCAAAAGAAGGACCAAAAGAAATTGCTATAATTGTGGCAAGAGTGGGCACTTCATTGCAAATTGCCCATATGAAAAGAAAGAGGACAAGGAAGAGAAGAGGAAGGACAACAAGGAGAAGAAGTACTTCACCAAGGACAAGAAGTTCTTCAAGAAGAAATAAAGTGGTGAATCACATCTCGGCAAGGGGTGGGACTCCGATGATGAGAGCTCCAACTCGGATGAAGAAGAAGTGGCCACACTTGCCTTTAACAAGACTTCTCTCTTCCTCAACCTCAAGGATGGGAAAAACATCACCCACACTTGTCTTATGGCAAGGGGAGGTAAAAGAAAGGTAAAAACCATCCCATGTTCTTCTCCTAAATACACCACTAGTGATGATGAAAGTTCATCAAGTAGCTCTAGTGGAAATGATAATGATATTGATATGATTGCCATGCTCAAGAATCTAGATAAAAATACCATTGCTAAGTTTAACGAACTCATGGAAGAGTTAAATGAGAAGAATGACCTCCTTGAGAAACAAGAGGACTTGCTCATTCTTAAAAAGAAGAGAAACCTTGAACTCAAGAAGCTTATAACTAAGCAAGAAGAAAAATGTAAGGACTTGGATAAGGAACTTGTGGAAAGCAAGGAGACTAACACTAGTCTCAAGAGTGCAAATGTTGCACTTCAAGATGAACTTATTTGCTTAAACAAAAGCCTTGAATTGCAATTTGACACTCTCTTGTCCAATGCCTCAACATCTCAACATGACCCATCAATTAGTCTCTCCATAGCACAATCATGCATTAGATGCAAGGAAATTGATGTTGATGCTTGTGCTACTAATGTAAAGTTGATTGAAAGCTTGAAAGTTAAGATCACATCTTTAGAAGGTGAGACACAACAAAAAAAGAAGGATCTTGAGGAAGAAAAACTCAAATATGCAAGAGGTGCATACTTGAACTCAAGACGCCCCAACATCAAGGATGGTATTGGTTTTTAACATTTTGTAAAGCATAATGCAAGAGTCAAGTTCAATGGGCATGAGTTCCCTAAGTTTGTGAGGGAAGCAACAAATGTGAAAATTGCTTACGGCACTGGGCACCCGAGAGTGCCTGGCGGACAGTCCGCCAGGAACCCTCGGGTGGCAGATTTCCGGCCTCCCGTCCCACTTTCTCTACTGCATCAAAACTTTCTATTATGCACTTTCATGAGTTTAATTCATCATATGTAATTATGAGGAACAAGTTTGGTAGAATCTTTGCTAAATATGTTGGGACACACCGCAAGAGTCCAAAAACTTGTGTGTGGGTGCCCAAATCACTTGTGACTAATGTGAGAGGACCCAAGCAAATTTGGGTACCTAAAAACAAAGCCTAAATTTGTTTTGCAGGGCTATGCCTCCGGTGGATCGAAGTGGATCATTGACAGTGGATGCACTAACCACATGACCGGAGAGAGAAACATGTTCTCAACTTATGAAGAGAACGACGATCCAACCGACTTAATCTCCTTTGACGACAATAGCCAAGGAAGAGTATTGGGTGTAGGTAACATTGCTATATCTTCCGAACACTTCATTTCAAAAGTTTTCTTGTTGAAACCTTGAACTACAACTTATTATCCGTATCACAACTTTGTAACATGGGCTATAATTGTATTTTTACTGATGAGGGTGTGATCGTCTCTAGGAAAAGTGATGGTTCAATTGCGTTTAAGGGTATATTAAAGGGAAAGCTTTATGTAGTGGACTTCACTAAAGATAAAGCTCAACTTGATACGTGCTTAATCACAAAGTCCAACATGGGTTGGTTATGGCACCGCCGCCTAGCCCATGTTGGTATGAAAAATCTTCATAAGCTCCTAAAAGGTGATCATGTCATTGGACTAACCAACGTTGTGTTTGAAAAAGATAGGCCTTGTGGAGCATGTCAAGCGGGAAAGCAAGTTGGGTCAAGCCATCCCGCCAAGAACATCATGACAACAAGTAGACCATTGGAACTACTTCATATGGACTTGTTTGGTCCTATTGCCTACATAAGCATCGGCGGTAACAAATATGGCTTAGTCATTGTTAATGATTATACACGTTTCACTTGGGTAATCTTTTGCATGATAAAAGTGAAACTCAAGGGGTTCTCAAGAAATTCTTAAGGAGAGCTCAAAATGAGTTCAACTTAAGAATCAAGAAGATTAGAAGCAACAACGGGAGCGAGTTCAAGAACACTCAAGTAGATGACTACTTGGATGAAGAAGGAATCAAGCATGAGTTCTCCGCTCCCTATGCACCTCAACTAAATGGGGTGGCGGAGAGGAAGAACCGCACGCTCATTGAGATGGCAAGGACAATGCTTGATGAGTACAAGACTTCCGACCGGTTTTGGGCGGAAGCGGTCAACACCGCTTGTCACGCCATCAACCGACTATATCTTCACCGTCTACTAAAGAAAACTCCCTATGAGCTTCTCACCGGTAACAAACCTAATGTTTCATACTTTAGAGTTTTTAGGAGCAAATGTTATATTCTCAATAAGAAAGCTAAGAGTTCTAAGTTTGCTCCTAAAGCTATGGAAGGTTTTTTACTTGGTTATGATTTAAACTCACGTGAATATCGAGTGTTCAACAAAATCTCCGGATGTGTTGAAATCTCATGTGATGTGGTGTTTGATGAGACTAATGGCTCTCAAGGAGAGCAAGTTGATCTTGATGAATTAGATGATAAAGAAGCTCCAAGTGCAGCCTTAAGGAACATGTCAATTGGAGATGTACGTCCTCAAGAATCAAGCAATGATCAAGGTCAACAATCTTCAAACAAGGCATCTCCTCCAACTCAAGATAGCGATCATCAAAAGATGGCAATGATCAAGGGGGAGGTATTGAACAAGATGAAGAAGAAAAGGATGACGAACAAGAGGAGTCAAGAAATCAAGTGCCACATCCTAGGGTGCACCAAAGTGTTCAACGGGATCACCCCGTGGACAACATTGTTGGTGACATTGCAAAGGGAGCAACTATTCGTTCTCGTGTTGCTACTTTTTGTGAACATTACTCCTTTGTTTCTTTTATTGAACCTCTTAAGGTGGAAGATGCTCTACAAGATGCGGATTGGGTAATGGCCATGCAAGAGGAACTCAACAACTTCAAAAGAAATGAGGTGTGGTCATTGGTGGAGCGACCCAAGCAAAATGTTGTTGGAACCAAGTGGGTGTTCCGCAATAAACAAGATGAACATGGTGTGGTGACAAGAAACAAAGCACGGCTTGTGGCAAAAGGTTATTCACAAGTCGAAGGTTTGGATTTTGATCAAACTTTTGCACCCGTAGCTAGGCTTGAGTCAATTCGCATTCTTGTTGCTCATGCTACTCACCATAACTTTAAGCTCTATCAAATGGATGTCAAAAGTGCATTTTTGAATGGCCCAATTAAGGAAGAGGTATATGTAGAGCAACCACCGGGGTTTGAGGAAGAACCATATTCTAACCATGTTTACAAACTCCATCAGGCGCTCTATGGGCTTAAGCAAGCTCCTAGAGCATGGTATGAATGCCTTAGGAATTTTCTCATTGAAAATGGTTTTAAAATTGAAAAAGCCAACTCTACTTTATTCAATAGAAGAGCCGGTGATGATTTATTTGTTTGCCAAATTTATGTCGATGATATTATAATTGGTTCTACTAACAAATCTTGTTGTGATGAGTTTAGTCAAACAATGATCAAGCGATTTGAGATGTCTATGATGGGAGAGTTGAACTTCTTCCTAGGATTTCAAGTCAAGCAACTCAAGGAAGGGACATTCCTATGTCAAACCAAGTACACACATGACATACTCAAGAAGTTTAACATGGAGCATGCAAAGCCAATCAAGACCCCCAAGGGAACAAATGGACACCTTGATCTTGACATTGGAGGTAAATCCGTGGATCAAAAGGTATATCGATACATGATTGGCTCACTGCTTTACCTTTGTGCATCTAGGCCCGATATTATGCTTAGCGTTTGTTTATGTGTAAGATTTCAATCAAACCCTAAGTAATGCCATTTAAGAGCTGTTAAAAGAATCATGAGATATTTAGTTCATACATGTCACCTAGGTCTTTGGTATCCAAAAGGTTCAAATTTCAAACTAGTTGGCTATTCCGATGCGGATTATGCCGGATGCAAAATTGATAGGAAAAGCACATCCGGGACTTGCCAATTTTTGGGTAAGTCCCTTGTATCATGGGCATCCAAGAAACAAAATTTCGTAGCTCTTTCCACGGCCGAAGCGGAGTATGTTGCAGCCACACATTGTTGTGCTCAACTCTTGTGGATGCGACAAACTCTAAAGGGAGGATTACGGTTATACTTTTAACCGTGTTCCTCTCCTATGTGACAACGAGAGCGCCATTAAAATAGCCGAAAATCCATGTGAGCATTTTAGAACCAAACACATAGATATCCGACATCATTTCTTGAGAGATCATAATCTTAAAGGAGATATAGAGATCTCTCATGTGAGAACAAACGACCAAGTTGCCGATATTTTCACTAAACCTTTAGATGAGAAAAGATTTTGTGCATTAAGGAATGAGCTAAACATCATTGATTTTGCGCACCTGCTTGTCTAATGGTAAACCTCGTAACAACAAAATGATTTTCAAAATATTGTGTGCCTTGTTTGTGAAAATCTTGGATTCTCTTGATCGTTTAAATCGAATTGGTTAACATGGTCATTTTTATATGATGTTCTCTTGAAAAACCATGTATTATATCCAAAATATCCTGCATCATATATATCCAATATACTCTCTAAGTTATTTGAAAATTGGATAGGTTACGTGAGAGAGGAGTGTTGCTAGCTGAGGGCTCCTGGCGGGCAGTCCGCCAGGAGGCTTCGGGTCCAGTCAACCGAGCTGACCGATTTCTTGTATCTGTCGTGATTCTCTTGTGGGCCCATTGTCTCTTATCCGGGGTAAGGTGCTGAGTGGGAGCATTATGATGTAGGTGATGATGATGATGATGAGTGATTGTTGCTCCTAGCTTTCATTTGTCTTTTCTCTTTTTGGTGCTTGATGCCAAAGGGGGGGAAAAGATTGTATCCTAACATATGTTCTTAGAGTCGGTGTGGGCTTGAGTGCCGTCAAAAACTTATTTGGATGTATGTGAGACTATATGTTTATTGCTTATCTCGTATTTGAACTAAGTTGGTTTGTAATAACTTATTTATGGATGATGCTATGCTATGATTGTGAACTTATTGCTTATCCTTGTTTATCTAATCTATTGTTTATATCTCATCATGGTGCTATAACTTTATTTGGTATGCTCATTATGAAATGGAGTTCATGAATATCTTGTGGATGCATGGATTTAGGGGGAGCTCATCACATATATATTTCTGTAACACTCAGGTAATTAGCTAGGTTATACCCTAGATTTTAAGCATACTTGTATGTTCAAAGTTTGGCAAAAATGTACTTTATGTATGCAATGCTATGGAAGAAAGGATGTTTATGTAATTAATATTAACTAAAGGTCCTTTTATGCAAAATGGATGGGGAATGAGGGAAAAGTTTAAAAGCATAAGGGTTATTTTGCAAAAAGTAGTATCTGTGGTCAAATTGCAAAAATATATGTGAAATTACCATAGGATGTATGTGCAAAAGTAATTTTACTTAGGGATTTACATAAAATATGAAATTATTACTAAGTCTAGTTTATTTCCAAAACTATTGCTCAAATGTAGATGAACCTTAAAGAGAAGTTGTAGAGTTTGAAAAACCATGCACTTTTGCTTTTTGGACCATCTTCATTTGAGCATTGGTTTAAAAGTTGCAAGCCCTTTACAGTAAGGCCCCTGCCTTTCTCTGAAATTACAGATCAGTCCACAAATCAGTTCATCCCCTTCCTCCTACCTGCGCTCTGCTCCCCCTGCTCTGCCTCCCCTGCTTTCCTGCCGCCGGCGTAATGCGCCGCCCCTGGTTCACCGCCGGCCACCTCCCGTGCCCCCCCCTTGCCACGCGTTGCTTTCCTGCTCCTCACCGCCCTAGACTTCTGCCGCTGGCGCCCCACCCGAGCGCCACGATTCCTTCCCCCGACTGCCAGCACTGCACGCCGGAGTGCCGGCCGCCGCCGCAATTTCTCCACCGGCTTGCCTTATCCTTCCCTCTCTTCTACTCAGTGGGATCCGCAACTCCACATTGCATGTTTCCCTCGCTCAATTGCTCACCAAACCCCGGCCTACGGCTGTCTCTCCCCTTTTCTTCTTCCCTGCCTCACCGGAGCCGCCCGCTTCTCTCATCGGCACACGCCGTAACCACTCCACCTCGCTCAAATTCCGCTGACCCAGAGTCTCCCCACCTCCTTCCCTTACTCTACATCCTGATCCCGTCCAGCCCCGACCCCTCCTTCCGCCGGATTTACTCCACTCCGAACCGCCCCTCCATTGGCGCCGCCGAGCTCGGCTTCACCGTCGACAGCCCGCCTCGCCACTCCTCCGACCAATCCATGTAAGGGAATCGCTCCACCACATCCCAGTGGTGCTCATGCGCGCGCTAGGCCCCCTTGTTCACCGGCCGTTCGCCGGGAACGGCGTTGCGCCGCCTCGGTCGCCGCCCCTTCTCGTCGCCGGCCGGATTCCTCCTCTATCTGTTGGATCCCGCCTTGCCCTATGTGCTTGCCTCTTTCCCCTGGTCGTGCTTGACCGGCCCCTCACCGCCGGCGACCTCGCCGCCGGTGAGAACGCGCCGGAGGCCGAGCCTCCAGCCGTGTCGAGGCCGGGCAAGGGCCTAATCGTGAGGAGGATATATCTTTTAGGGACCCCAGTGCAAAATGTTCAACCCCCCCCTTAGGCTTCTATTATTTCATGTGAATGTGATTCCCTGTCTTGTAAAATTCATAACAAATCGCAGAAAAATCCAAAAATAGCAAAACTAGTTTTGTTAGAAACTAGATTTCAAACTCTATGACTTTTGTTAATAGAGTTTAGTTTGAAATAAAATATTTCTACCTGTATTTTGAATCTAAAGTTAAAGGGTAAAATACACCCAACCTTGTTATTTCATGTTCTTTTGTTTTTCTAAAATGTAGCATGAATGTTTTATGAACTCTAGCTAACCTTGTGTTAAGTTGCAAACTTAAACTTGATTAAATTTAAATTCTCTTATTTGAACTTTCAAATTTGAAATATTAAATAAACCTATTATATAACCTCTTCTAAATTAACACCAATATTAGTCTCTAATGTGATATTTTATAATCAAATTTCTATAATCTTTTATTTAAAAGTTTTTAATTCAAATTTTGGTTCATTTCAAATTTAATTTAAATATTTTAGTTCTTATTACAATAAATTCTACCATAAATAATATTTCAAATCTACACCCTCTTTATTTATGCATGTTTGGGTGTTAATTGAATGAGTTATAATATTTGAAATGTGGATTTCTAAATTTAACTTTCACCTTATTAACTTATTGCCTTTCATATAGAATCAACGACACTCGACGACGGAGATTACGAACTGGTCTTAGGGCAAGACCAAGGCTTTTCAGAAGATCCTGCACAAGTCGTCGAAGGGCTAACTGAAGCTCCGAACCCGAGTTCGGAAACCTCTGACTCTCCTGCCCCCGCCCCCACTCCAGAAGGCAAGCCCCGGACATATCCCATTATTTTATTTACACTGCAATCTATGCTTATCTATATTATATCCTGCATTAAGTCTAGGAGTTGAAGTGAAACTCTAGATGCATGAATCCTAGGAATCCAATGTAATGCTCCCGAGTCCTTATCGGATAGTTGCTCCGCTAATAGGACCGGTAGAAGTCGAGTGATTTCCTGTCACTCGCGCGATATAGGAGTTGCATGTTTACATTTCTGCAACCACTATAAGGATGACGGACAGGGTCATGTATTGTATCGTGACCTGGAAGTTTACCCTGTCTGTTTTGATAAAAGCTTTAAGGTCGAAATGTGTGGTAGTGGTGGCTAAGTTTTTGAAAGTACTAGCCACATGCCGCGAAATATGGTAAGTGGTAAGCCTAGTAACCAATCGGCCCGGCAAGTGGACATACCTCCCACCACTCGATTTTATGTTATGTATACACGCACCGACGTGCGGGAGTACATTCTGCAAGGCAGACAGGAATACGGTTTTTGTAGTCGCGCTACAGACGTATGTCCTGTACACATTGGGTGTGCGTACGGTCCTGCAGTCGCTTGTGGTGGACCTGATCCACGACCCGGAATGAAAGGCAAACGGTTGCTTCGGAACGATCGTTGGATCTTCCAAGCGTGTGTGTTAGGTTTACCTTGCAAGGTTAAATTCGATTCGAATCGTCCGCCTCTCACGAGGATTGAGACTGCTTATCCCTTCTGCCACATTGAGTAAGAAGTGGAACTAATGATGGATAATCTTGATGGAGGATAATCACTACCTTGCTTGCTTAGTATAGGTGCTAATCTAGAATAAATACTCAACTAGAAGATGAAAGCTAAAACTTGAAAATAGATCATACTCTTTGTTACTTTTCAGCTGAAAATAAACCCAGAGCCTTTGCAATGCCTTCATGAGTCTAGTTATGGGCTAAGTATACCCAGCCCCGGGTAAGCCTTGCTGAGTATTAGAATACTCAGCCTTGCTAATAGCTGTTTCAGGTATAACCTACGAGAATCCCACGGACAACCTTGTGTGGCCAATGTCCGTTCCTTTTGGCTGGTCCGTGGAGTGGGACCCGTCCCCGGCCGGCACTGACCCTCCGGAGTGACACCAGGCCCTGGGCTAAGCTTGGCGTCCGTCTTCGCGACGTGTGTAGTCGCGTAAAACTTTTTCTTCCGCTGTGAGTTTAGACAAGCTGTTATGCTTGTCAGTTGAACATGGTTATGTATAAGTTTACTTATCCTTGAAACTCGGTTGTAATAATGTTGTATGGTTGTAAATTAAAAGTTGATGAGCTATTCTGTGATGTGAACTCGCCTTCGTGCGAGATAAACCTGCTTCGATCCTGCCGAACCGTGGTTATATCGGGCGGAGACCCGACAGACCAAAGGATTGTTCCGTTTGAAGTGCGTTAAGCTGTTTGCAGTTTGTACGGCGGTCAATAGCGCACTTGAGCCGGAATAATTCAAGCGGTTCTGCCACAATTTCCTCAAACTCTATTGAATTCATTATTTTTATTGGTTCATTTGGGTTGTCATCAATCACCAAAAAGGGGGAGATTGAAAGTGCATCTAGGCCTAATGACCTATTTTGGTGATTAATAACAAGCTAAATGAGTATTTAATGTTTAAATTGAGTATAATGAGCAGGGGTCAAAGAAACCAAAAAGGAGAAAAGAAAAGGAGTGAATCTTGATGATTATTCAAAATTGGAGAACGATACCGGATCAAGAAAAGAATTGCAAGCGGAGAAATTTATTTGTTTTATATTTTCTTGAGTTTAGTTTTGCCGTACTATCAAGGGGGATGTGGAAAGTGTGTGGAAGATCACCAATAAATCAAATCCGGAGTGTAAGCCTTGTAGCAAATTATCCAAATCCGAGAGCTCGTGGCGGACAGTCCGCCAGGGCTCTAAAATCAGCCTACATCCGAGAGCTCCTGGCGGACATTCCGCTAGGTCACTAAAAACAGCCTAACGGCTAGTTTTTGTGAGGCACTATTTATGCCCCCCACGCACCCAATCATTTAGAACTCTTGCCTAACCTGTGAAACTGAGTATCAAGCACATTCTAAGCACTCCAAAGCTCCCCAAAGTGAAACCCTAGCTTCCCTACTCCAAATCTTTGGTCTAGGGTTGGGTTTGAGCAAGATCCAAGTAAGATTCAAGTTCTTCCCAAGAGATTCACCTCTCTTGGGCATCTCTTGGCTCTCTCCATCGCTTTCCACATCTATTACTCTTGGAGCTTGGCTCCTAGATGGTTAGAGGTGCTCAAGAACAACCAACTCGTGGTGTGGTTGGATTGAGAAGTTTGTATTACCCTTGTTGCTAGTGAAAAGCTCAAATTTGACCTTTTTGGTTGCTTGAGAGAGGAAAGGGTTGAGAGGAACCCGGTCCTTTGTGGACTCCTCAACGGGGACGTAGAATCCTTGAGTGGATTCGAACCTCGGGTGAAAATCTTATGTCTCTTGTGCTTGATTATCTTACTTCATTCTAGTGTTTTGTTATTCCTACCTTCGTCTAGTATTCTTACCCGATCTACTTGTGTACTTACTTTGAGCTAGATTGCTTCCACATTTAGTGTTCCTCACTTGTTTTAGAGTCTTTCTATTCAAGTGGATTTTGGTATACAAGTTTTATTCTTCGAAAGATTGCATTTCATTCCCGAGACCTCCCAGCGGACGTTGGAAGTGCCCAGCGGACACTCCCAGCGGACAGTCCAGCCTATCGTGTCTTCAACAAAACCTTGGGTAGAGTTGAACTCACAATAGATGTGACATTTGATGAACCTAATGGCTCTCAAGTAGAGGAACTTGATTCAAGTGTTGTAGGAAAGGAGGATCCACCATGTGAGGCAATCAAGCAATTGGCCATCGGCGACATTAGGCCATAAGAAGTTCAGACCACAGATGAGGAGGATCCACAAGCTGTTGCTGCACAAGATTCCGCTGACGTACTCGATGACCAAGTGCAGCACACTCCTGCTGGAAATCAGCAGAGAGGTAGTGCCGTACTTAGGAGCGGTAGTGCCGCTCCCTCTACCTCGACAACAGCTTCACCAACTCCTGCACCACCAATTCAGGGGGTCAATCTTGATCCCATATTTGAAGAAGAAGAAGCTGAAGGTGAAGAAGAAGAAGAAGGTGTTGAGCATTCGAGACTACGCCAAACCATTCAACGGGATCACCCCGTTGACAACATCATTGGAAGCATCCGAAGGGGAGTGACAACAAGATCACATTTGGCAAGCTTCTGCCAACACTACTCCTTTGTGTCACCCAAGGAACCAACCAAGATTGAAGATACTCTCAAGGATCCCGATTGGGTCTTGGCAATGTAAGAAGAGCTCAACAACTTTGAGAGAAATCAAGTGTGGAGCTTGGTGGAAAGACCCAAGACCAACATTATCGGCACCAAGTGGGTCTTCCGCAACAAGCAAGATGAGAATGGCATGGTGACAAGGAACAAGGCAAGATTGGTGGCTCAAGGCTTCACTCAAGTTGAGGGCTTGGACTTCGACGAGACATATGCACCGGTGGCAAGGCTTGAAGCAATCCGAATGCTTCTAGCCTTTACTGCCCATCATGACTTTAAGCTATACCAAATGGATGTCAAAAGTGCATTTCTGAATGGCCCAATTCAAGAATTGGTCTATGTGAGGCAGCCACCGGGTTTTGAAGATCCCAAGTTCCCCGACCACGTCTTCAAGCTCCATAAGGCACTCTATGGGCTTAAGCAAGCACCAAGAGCATGGTATGAATGCCTTAAGGATTTCGTACTCAAACAAGGCTTTGAAATAGGCAAAACCGATCCTACTCTCTTTATACATAAAGTTGGCAATGATTTATTTGTGTACCAGATATATGTCGATGACATAATATTTGGTAGCATTAATTATGTGTATGTTGAAGAGTTTAATAGGACCATGACAAAGAGATTTGAGATATCCATGATGGGTGAACTCAAGTTCTTCCTTGGATTTCAAGTCAAGCAAATGAAGGAAGGGACCTTCATATGCCAAACCAAGTACACCCAAGATATGTTAAAGAAGTTTGACATGGTGAATGCAAAGCCAATCAAAACTCCCATGCCAAGCAATGGACATCTTGATCTTGATGAAGAAAGAGTACCCGTGGAGACCAAGGTATATCGTTCTATGATAGACTCTCTACTTTATCTTTGTGCATCTAGACCTAATATTATGCTTAGTGTGTGCATGTGTGCTAGATTTCAAGCTAACCCGAAAGAGTGTTATTTAACGGCTGTTAAGAGAATCTTGAGATATTTAGTACGCGCTCCTAACCTTGGCTTGTGGTATCCCAAGGGCTCCAAGTTCAATCTACTTGGGTATTCGGATTCCGATTACGCCGGTTGCAAAATAGATAGAAAAAGCACTTCGGGGACTTGTCAATTCCTTGGACGGTCCCTAGTGTCTTGGAGCTCTAAGAAGCAAAATTGTATAGCCCTTTCCACAGCCGAGGCCAAGTATGTTGCAGCTGGTGCATGCTGCACTCAACTACTTTGGATGAGACAAACCTTAAAGGATTTTGGATGTCAATACTCAAAAATCCCACTCTTGTGTGATAATGAAAGTGCTATCAAACTTGTAAACAATCCTGTAGCACACTCTCGCACCAAACACATTGATATCCGTCATCACTTCTTGAGAGACCACGAACTTAAAGGAGATATCGAAATTCGCCATGTGAGCACCGAAAAGCAACTAGCCGATATTTTCACTAAGCCTCTCGATGAGTCAAGATTTTGTGCTTTGCGTAGTGAGCTAAATATACTTGATTCTCGTAACATGGTTTTAAATCCTGCACACCTTCTGATTGATCAACTAGCATGTGTAGGAAAAGAATTTTAAAAAAATCATATTGTGTTTCAAAACCAATTGCAAAACTAGCTCCAAAGATTCTTACCATAGCCTGTATTGATTATTTGTTTCTGGCCATGAAATTTGGAGAATATACGTCCATATCTAAGATGAAAAGAGTCACCTAGATAGTAGCTAAATCCGGTCACTTTGGGCAGGTGCGGCAGTGCCGCACTTCCGGTTTTCTGTGAAAATTCGCCCGTGACTCGTCTGCTCTGTGGGGCCCATTTTTATTCTTCCTTATCTACTCTGGCCCCACGGTAACTCTTCTCCTCTCTCTCTTTTCCCCGTCACCCGTGACCGTGCGCTCTCTCTTCCTCACACGCGCGCACGGAGTGACGGTCGCCGCACGCCCTACCATGGTAGTGCCGCGCCGTCCCTGGGTGTCCTCCCGCTCGTCAGCGCCCAAGGGCTAGGGTCCCTGGCCGGACCCCTTCTCTCCTTCGCTCTCCATTCCACGTGGGCAGTCAAGGTGAAACCCCAACCAAACTTTCTTTTGCCCAGTCTATGCAATGTGATACTTTAGCTCTTGGATTTCTGTTCCTCGATATAATGTGGGGCATTTAGAATTGATTTTGGTGGTTTAAATCGAATCAATTTGGTTTTCCATGATTTGGAAGAAAGAGGGGGAGGGTGGCAGTGCTGCCCAAAATAGAACATCAATGTGCTTTGATGATTCAAACAGCATTTAACTCCTCATTCATCCATGTCATTGACAACCAAGTAGATTGAATTTACTCTTTACAAAGTCAAATTTCTTCATTTCCCATGTTTATTCTCTCAAATTCATGAGCAAATATCATAATATTTTTAGACTTCGATTCAGAGATTGTAGTAAAGAAAAGATTCAATTAGGAGTAAGATTTAGGCAGAGAAAGAAACTGATTGCTGACTGACTGAAAGAACTGAGCGCGGTAGTGCCGCTCTCAGAGTGCGGCAGTGCCGCACTGACATGCAAATATCACTTTCAGACAGTCAGCCCTCAAGTTCTTTCCCTGGTTAAATCTCACCTTTAATTGCAACTAAAACTTTACTAAATGCAGTTTCTTATTCAAGTCTTATTCAAATTGCATAGATGGAGCATGGTGATGACCAAAGAGGCAAAAGGAAGGCAATTCAAAAGCAGCCTGCTCGCTGAGGCAAGGGGAGGGGATCCGACAGCGGTGCAACCCCTCGAGAGTCAATTGACAGGGAGACTCACAGGCAGTACATGCACCAGGAGGATGTGCAACAGCAGATTGGGTACACCATCTCTCCTGAAGGTGATCAAGGCACCCCTTTTCACCTTGCAGAAGCCAATATGGGATATATGGTCTTGAGGACAGAGGAGTTTAGCCTCATAGCTCCAAAGAATGCAGCAAATCACCGTTATGAAAGCTACTACAGGAAATTTAAGGAGAGGCAAAAATAAGCCCGAGTTCAATGCTGCCATTGACACTTGTGAGAGATATGACTTGACTAACATCATGGGTTTCAGGTATGATTGAAATGTGGAGATCCTTTCTCAGTTTCATTCCACATATTTTTGGAACAGGGATTCAGATGAGACGCACTGGATGACTGATGGTAGACACTACCGCATTAGCTTTATCACCTTCTGAATTCTTGATTTTGGAGAGCAGCACAGGACTTACTCCAGGATTCACCAGGATGATCCTTTCAAGGTCAGTGACATCAGTCACTGTTGGAGAGTCCCCAGCCAGGCAGATGGCAAGAGGAGTGGTCTGAAGAGCTTCTATTATGTCATGAACAACCTTCTGAGGAACACCATTGATCCTAAGGATGGAGCAGCTTCAGATATTAATGGCTATGTGAGGAACTTGCTTGCTCGTTTTCCTGATGGTGAGAGATTCAATGTTGGTAGGTTCATTTGGGTGCAGCTGGCTTATGCTATGGATGATGATAGGAGAAGTCTGCCCTATGCTCCCTACCTCATGTTCATGATTGAGAGGTTTCTGGCTATATATTTCCTAAGGATGGTTTCCACACCGTCTATAAAATTGAGAAGACCCAGTCTTATGCAGCAGCCACAGAGACAGTTGGTGGCACCTCCAGAGGTCGTGAGGACGTTCCTGAGAGTTCTCGCTCTAGGAGCAGTGGCAGAGGACTGAGTAGCACAGTCAAGGCCTGGCTGAGAGCTATCTTTGGACATTGCTCTTATACTTCTCAGACAGCCTATGACACCAGGATGGAGCTCAGAGAGTCAGTCAGGGAGACCAGAGAGCGTGCAGGGCTTGCACGGCTTCCACCTCCTCCTGTCCCACCTCAGTTTGAGTTGCCTGACCTTTCTGGGACAGAGCAGAGCAGTGACTCAGGACAGCATTCCAGTGGATGGTATGACACTTTGTTTGAGTATCAGCAGAGACACAGAGACACTCAGGATGGAGGACGTGCAGTAGTCTCTTCTGATGATGAGTGATCCCTCTATTTTATCTTCTCTTTTTGGTACTTGATGCCAAAGGGGGAGAAAATTAGAGGGGTCAAACCTTTTTCGACGACGTGTCCCTGCTGCGGCTGTGCTTCATGTCAGATCCAATGAGAGTAGATGTTAGGTTGTGAGTTTGAGAGTCGATTAAAACTCTATTTGTGTAATATTGCTACCTATGTGACTCTATTTGTATCGGATATGGACATGTATGTGTTTGTGTGCTGTAGCGTACTTCATATTTATACTAGAGATAGTATCTTTCATATATTTCTTGCTGTGAAATTTTCTTGTTGATCTGACTGATGCATATGAGTGCGGCAGTGCTGCACTTTTGTGCAGCAGTGCCGCACCCCATTGCAACAGCCAGATCCTGTAATGCTCTGAACCGTCACATGCATCACGTATTATTATTTTGACACAGTGTTTAGCACCCCACAGCAGGCATGGATGTAGGGGGAGGCCCCAAATCACATTTAAATATACGAACTTTGACTTTTGTGTCAAAATTGGAATTAAAATCCAACTCATATATTTAGGGGGAGGCTCCTACATCCATTTCTCAAAAAATTCTCAGTTATAATTTATACCTTTTGTAAGCTCTAATTGGGTTGTCATCAATTACCAAAAAAGGGGAGATTGTAAGTGCAATCAAGCTCTTTGTGGATTTTGGCATTGATGACCACCTAATTAAGGAACTAATGAGATTCATCGAGATGACATGTAGGGAATTTAAAAAGGAGGATGATGTACAGGTTGGAGGATCCCCCAAATCGATATGATGGCTATCTTGACTCATGAAGGCTTAATTTATTTTATATTTTGAATATTGAGTTTAAGAAAAGCCGTACTATAAAGAGAGATCCAAGAACAACTGTCCAACCGTTGAACCAAATGCTCAAATCCTGAAAACCACATCCTCATACTCAACCAAAACAGCCAGCAAAATTTCACATCTAGCAGAGTTGTTTTGGTGGGTGCGGTAGTGCCGCACCTTGAGTGCGGCAGTGCGGCACTTAACGTACCGTTGGGACCAGAGGGGTATAAATTCCCCAAAGGTAACAGACCACAATTTCTCTCTCTCCAACGTTAAAATTCGCAGAAGAAAGAACCAAAGCTCTTCTCTCTCTCCTCCATTGCTCCCAACTCACCTCTCAAGTGGATCTTCACATCCAACCATCAAATCTTGAGAGAAAAGGCAGCAAACTTCGATTGGAAAGTGGATCTACTGATTCCCCCACTCAAAAGAGCATTTGGTTCATATTTGGCCGGCAGTTCTAGGGTTTGTTACTCTTGGAGCTTGCTTCTAGCCGGCTAGTCGTCGCCCTTGAGCTTGCCTCTTCGTGTGGTAGCCTTGGGAGGTCTGTAACCTTCTCTTGCGGCTAGTGATATTACCCCTCATCTCAAGAGTTCACTCTCTTAACTTGAGAACGAGGAAGAGCCAACCTTTGTGGTGAAGCTCAAGCCTTTTGTGGCTGCCTCAACAACGTGGACTTAGGCCAGCCTTTGTGGCGACGCTGAACCACGGGATAAATCTTTGTCTCGCGTGCTGATTTATATTATTGCTAAGTTAATTTCTCGTTCTAGGTTTGAGGCCGATCTACTTCTCTACTGTGGTTTCCTCTGTTCTAGTTCCATATCTGTGTTGCTGACACCTGCAGAAAATCTAGAAATTAACTCGATCTACTCTTTGGTTCGTCAGATTTTGAATTCTGTAATTTGTGTTCTGTTGAGCGCGGCAGTGCTGCACTCAGGTGCGGCAGTACCGCACTCTCCTCTGACGAGAATTTGGAATTGAGTTTTTACAAGCCTATTCACCCCCCCCCCCTCTAGGCCTCTTTACTGGTCCAGTGATCCTTCAACCCTGCACGCCTAGGCTCTCGGCATCCTCAACGTCCGTGCTCTCGTGCCGATGCTGCTTGACCTCGCCACGCCGTCCTTCTCCAAGTGGCGACGCCTTCTCCTCCTCGCCCTCGGCAAGTACGCGCTTGCCGACCACGTCTTGTGCGATGCCGCCTATCCCGCTGTCCCTCACTGGGTCCAGATGGATCTCCACGTCCTCTCGTGGCTCTACGGCTCCATCACCTCCGAGCTGTTCGAGATCGTCACTACCGCCTCGCCGTCCGCCCGCACCGCCTGGCTCGCCCTCGAAGAACAGTTCATCGGCAATCGTGAAACCCGGGTCGTCCTCATCGACACCGAGTTCCGCACCTTGATGCAGGGCGCTCTCTCCGTCACGGATTACTGCCGCCAGATGAAAACACTCGCTGACTCCCTCATCGAGCTCGGCGAGCCCATCTCCGACCGCCTCCTCATCATCAACATCCTCTGTGGCCTGAATGACCGCTTCGCTCACCTCCGCCCCTACCTCAAGCGACAGCGGCCATTTCCCTCCTTTGCCGAGGTATGCTCCGAACTCCAGCTCGAGGAACTCTCCCTGGGTGCTCCGTCCGCCGTCATGCCGCTCGTTGCTCCTACACCGTCTGCCCCCACGGCCCTTGCCGCCGGCCCCGCACCCCCTGCGCCAACCTCGAGTGGGGGCCGTCGCCGCCGCAAGAACAAGGGGGGCAACGGAGGCACTGTCCCCGGGGGCGGTGGCAGCCGCAGCGGTACCACTCACACCTTCGGCGCCTCTCCAGCTGCCGGCAGCGCTGCTTGGCCCAGCTTCTACAATCCTTGGACGGGCACGATCCAGATGTGGCCCGGACCGCGCCCGCCGTCATCCACCGCTCCACGGCCGTAGGCTCTCCTCGGCGGCCCCGTCGCCTCAGTCGCCGGCGTCCTCGCTGGAGGTCCCACCGCACCGCCCACTCCGACCTACCCCAGCTATACCGGGCCAGTATCCCCGGCGGCCTAGCCACTCTCGTGGCCTTCCCCCTCGGGGGGGACGGGACTGCCTGCCCCGTGGGCTGCTCTTTTAGCCGCGCCCTGGGCCGGCACACCTCCTCAGGCCGTCCCCTGGGCTGGTGCACCCAGTGGGCCGCCCTTGGTGGGCTGGGACCAACCGGCCCTTGCTGGGGCCTTCAACACCATGACTCTCATCCCCCCATCAACGGGTGAGTGGTACATGGATTCCGGTGCAACAGCACACATGGCCTCCAGCTCCGGTATACTTTCTTTTTCCCATCCCCCATCCACCTCCACACCTTCCACAATCATTGTGGGGGATGGTTCTGCTCTTCCAGTCGTGTCCACCGGCTCTGCACATATCGATTCTCTTCACCTTAACAATGTTCTTGTCGCCCCTCACATCATCAAAAACCTTGTTTCTATTCGCCAATTTACAACCGATAATAATTGCTCTGTCGAGTTTGACCCATTTGGTTTTTCTGTAAAGGACCTCCGGACCAGGCGTTTGATCAGCAAGTGCAATAGCTCTGACTCGCTCTACCCGTTGCTGCCTCCGGCCTCCACCACCACACCTAGCGTCCTCCTCACCAGTGTATCCTCCCAGCTGTGGCACTGCCGCCTTGGACACCTCGGTCATGAAGCCCTTTCTAAGCTAGCTGGCTCTTCTGCCATTACTTGCAATAATGGAGCACATGACGACCTCCGCCATGCTTGCCAACTTGGCCGTCATGTCCGTCTCCCTTTTTCCACTTTGCAGTCTCGTGCCTCGCATAATTTTCACCTTGTTCATTGTGATTTATGGACCTCTCCGGTGTCTAGTGTTTCAGGGTTCAAATATTATCTTGCTATTCTTGATGAGTGCTCTCACTACTTGTGTACCTTCCCCCTCCGTCTCAAATCTAACACGTTCTCTACTATTGCACACTTTTTTTCCTTTGTTGCCACCCAGTTCGGCACCACCATCAAGAGTGTGCAATGTGATAACGGTCGCGAGTTTGACAACCCCTCCACTCGCCAATTCTTCCTAACCCATGGTGTTGTTCTCCGCATGTCGTGGCCCTACACCTCGCAGCAAAATGGCAAAGCTGAGCGTGTTTTGCGCACCATCTACAACATCATTCGCTCCCTCCTTTTCCAATCCCACCTTCCCCCTCCCTACTGGGTGGAAGGCCTCCACACTGCCACCTACCTTTTCGATCGCCACCCCTCGAAAACACTTCAGTTTTCCACTCCCCACCATGTCCTCTACGGGCATCCACCATCCTACTCCCACCTCCGCGTGTTCGGTTGCAAGTGCTATCCCAACACCTCTGCTACCGCTCCCCACAAACTTGCCCCACGCTCCGTCCTGTGTGTCTTCCTTGGTTACTCATTAGATCACAAAGGCTACCGCTGTCTAGACATCTCCACAAACCGTGTCATCATCGCTCGCCATGTGATCTTTGATGAGTCCTCCTTTCCCTTCGCTGACACAACTCCGACGGCCTCCCGCCCTCCCTCTAACCTTGATTTTTTGGATGATTTTCATTGTCCAGACTCTATGTAGGTCATTCATCGGAGCACGCCTGGGCCCCCTAGCTTTCCACCCCTGCCAACCAGGCCATCCACGCTAGTTGGGCCGGCCTCGTCGCCTGGCGGGCTGCCTCCGCTTGGGCCACCTTCGCCTGGGCCGCCTCCACCGCCTGGGCTACCCGGAGCTAGGCCTCCCCCGCCTAGGCTTCCCGTGGTTGGCTCCCTTGCCTCTCCGCCATGGCACTGGGGCCATCCGCCGGCCGCTGGTCAGCGCACCGCGCGCGTCCCGCGCCAAGCGCTCGCTCCAGTGCACCTTCCCGCCCGTGCAGCCCCGGCACCTCCTGTCGTCAACAGCCACCAAATGCGCACTCGCGCTAAGAGTGGCTTCATTCAGCCTCGTCTACTTCATGCCACCGCCGTATCCCTAGTACCTACGACTTATCGTTGGGCCCTGGACGATCCGCACTGGCGCGCGGTGATGAACGATGAGTTCCAAGCTCTCATCCACAACAACACTTGGACTCTCGTTCCTCGCCGCCTCGTGCCAACGTCGTCACTGGCAAGTGGATCTTCAAGCACAAGATGCGGTCCGATGGTACCCTGGATCGGTACAAAGCGCGCTGGGTTCTCGGTGGCTTCACCCACCGCCCTAGTGTTGACTTCGACGAGACTTCCAGTCCAGTCGTGAAGCCCGCCACCATCCGCACCGTCCTCAGCTTGGCTCTCTCCAAAGACTGGCTAGTTCACCAGCTCGATGTCCAGAATGCCTTCCTGCATGGCACTCTTTTCGAGACAGTCTACCGCACTCAGCCCTCCGGCTTTATTGACCCGGCTCGCCCAGATCATGTCTGCCGGCTCAACAAATCGCTGTACGGGCTGAAGCAGGCTCCCCGTGCTTGGTACAGCTGCTTCGCCGCACACTTGCTGACCCTGGGGTTCGTGGAGGCCAAGTCGGACACCTCCCTGTTCGTTCTTCAGCGGGGTTCTGACACCGCCTTCCTGCTCCTGTACGTCGACGACATCGTCCTGACTGCATCAACACCTGCTCTTCTTCACCACATCATCGCCGCACTCCAGGGGTCCTTTCCGATGAAGGACCTCGGCCCCCTCCAGCATTTTCTTGGGGTCGCTGTCACTCGCTCCGCTTCCGGGATGCTCCTCTCGCAGCGCTAGTACACCCTCGACATTCTGGAGCGTGCCGGTATGACTGAGTGCAAACCATGCAGCACTCCGGTGGGCACTCAGGCTAAGCTCTCCTCGGAGGGCTCTCCTGTTCCGGATGTGACGTTCTACCACAGCTTGGTTGGGGCTCTCTAGTATCTCACCTTCACTCGCCCCGACATCAGCTACGCGGTGCAGCAAGTCCGCCTCTGCATGCATGATCCACGGGAGCCGCACCTCCTCGCTGTCAAGCGCATCCTGCGCTACCTTCGTAGCACCGTCAATCTTGGCCTCTTCGTCGCCCGCACGCCTTCGCCGAGCACCCTGACCGTCTACACGGATGCTGACTGGGCCGGCTGTCCGGACACATGTCGCTCCACCTCGGGGTATGCCGTGTTTCTCGATGACTGCCTCATCTCCTGATCCAGCAAGCGTCAGCATACCGTCTCTCGCTCCAGTGCTGAGGCTGAGTACCGCGCCATGGCCAATGGCGTGACCGAGGCGACGTGGCTCCGTCAGCTCCTCCTGGAACTCCACCAGCCCCTACAGCGTGCTACAGTCATCTACTATGACAATGTGAGTGTTGTCTACCTCTCGACAAATCCGGTGCAACATCAGCGCACCAAACATGTTGAGATTGACCTTCACTTCGTCCGGGAACGTGTCGCTGCTGGGGCTGTGCGTGTTCTTCATGTTCTGACTACCTCGCAGTTCGCCGACATCTTCACCAAGGGCCTACCTTCGTGTGTGTTCTTGGAGTTTCAGTCCAGCATGAACGTTCGCTCCGCCGACGTTCCTACTGTGGGGGGATGTTAGACAGAGGATATCTCGGCTCCTTTAATCACGGCCGCCCTCCCGTCATGTTTCTATAAATGGGCAGAGGCTTGGCTATTTAGGCCTGTAATCCCCTATCGATCAATTCAGGGTGTGATTACCCAAAATATTCCACGCTTCCACGGTTCACTGCTGTGGAAGCCGCTGAGACGTCCGGACCATAGGATGCTCATGCTGCGCCAGTCAAGGATGCAGATATGATCATCCGTGGAATCCTCCAGTCTCACACACTTGTTGGACAGCAGGAACCACAGGGCACCGTCCGGCATTACGACGGGGCACTTGGGCAGATTCTCTCCTCGGGGCACCGCGTTGTGGTGAGGAAACTTCCCGGCCGTCTCTCCCTTTCCCTACCGCGCTCCCGTGCCTGTACGAGCTCGCCGGAGTAACCGAGCCGCCGCTCGCCGTCGTCCCGTTGCCACGGTCATCTTCGCCGCCTCCTTTTGCCCTAGATCGGTTCCCCGCGTCGCGCTCTCGCTTCCCGTCCAAGTCCGAACCAAAACCGAGCCGGGAATCGCTTTATCGCATGAAGTTCGGCGAGCCGCCGCCGCCTCCGCCTCGCCGCCGGCGCCCCGCCGCCGCTCCCGCGCTGTTCCCCCCGCCAGCGCGATCCCCGCCATGGGATCTAGATCCAACGGCCCGTAATCGATCTAATCCCGGGTCAATTAGTTAGATACCGGTCAACCCGCGCCCTTTTGCAGTTTAGCCCTTTGAGTTTTCCGAAATCAACCCGCACTCCGTCTCAGTTCAAAAGTATTTACGTTTCAGTCCTGATTCTTCTGTTTAGGCCCCTAAGGTTTTTCAAAATCGAACCCGCCGTCCAATATCTCTCGGTTTTGCAAGCTAACCCTTCTGTTTAGGGTTTATTTTCAATCTAGCCCCCGGTTTCTTCTGTCTGAGCCTTTTTAGATCTAGATTTATCACAGATAGGTCCCTGGAACCCCGTTTTAGCCCTAACTTCTCCGTTTTAACTCCGATTCCAATGATTCTTGCGCTCACGCGATCCTTACGACTTATACAATGTTTTTAAATATTATTTTGCTCTGTTTACATTGTATGGTGTACTGTTTCTTATTGTTTTACTTGTTTGCCTGTATGTGCTTGTGTGCGACGTTAGACGGTGCGCAGTTCGAGGATCCGCAGGGCCAAGACTTTGAAGAATTCCCTGAGCAGCAGCAGTTTGCTAACGAAGGCAAGTGGTCCTTGATCATGTTTCAGTCCTATTAATCTCACAAATACACATTTACTTTATATGCATGCATGTGTCTAGAATATGATGGAACCCAAGTTAAGGACATGCCTAGTTTCAATTTATCTTCCTTGATTAAACCTAGGTTGTTTTATTTATGTTATAGCTACGCTAGTTGCTTATTAATAGTTTTTGGATAGTTGGAAATCATGTTACCTCCTATACCTTTCTTGTCCTTTGGAATTCTGTTATGGCGATGAATAAGATTATTGAATGAATTGAAACATGGAGAACCACCCAGGAAAACAGTACAACCACAGTACTATATGGCTCTGGTCTTGGCTAATTAATTAGAAACTTTGGCTTATGATGATCTTACCGCAAGGGCAAGAGGGGTTGCATCGACGGGGTATAGCTCGGTCCTCTTGAGGCACATGGCTATGTGAACCTTGGCTAAGGTATTTCCTCATTAGGGAGGGTTATGACCGCTTTGACTTGAAACCTTAGCGGATTGTCATAAGTTAGGAAATCTTTGTAAAGGTCTCGTAGTGAATCCCTACCACTCACCTCGGAAGTGTTTAAGGGCTTTGCAAACCCGGGCATCAAGGGAAACACGAGCTGTGGGTAAAGTGTACAATCTCTGCAGAGTGAAAACTGATATATCAGCTGTGCTCACGGTTAAGAGCGGCTTGGACCCTCACATGATAATTGAACTCGAAGATGACTTAAGCTGATGTTCTTTATTGTTGTTGTTGTTTGCTTACTCAGTCTTTTATATAAGGGTTGGTATAAACTTAAACCTAGTTAATGCTTGCTAAATAAAACTTGGCCAACTAAAATGCTTATCGCAGTCAAACCATGTCAGCTTATCCTTGATTTGGCCTTGCATGTCATATAATTTACTCCACTTGCTGAGTACCAACCATAAGTGTACTCACGCTTGCTTTATTAAAAACAATGCTGCTCAGAACAAGATAACTTTCCGGAGTTTCCTGAAGACATTGGAGATTTCTAGGCGTATGTCTCCCAGTCAAATGCCTGTGAAGTTGAAGTCCGCTGCTATTTCTCAACGTTTGATTATTCGTTTAAGATTAAGGCTATCGGTCATGTAATAAAGTACTATTATACTTTTATTCATTAATGCATTGCTTCAGATATTCGCTTGTGACGTCTACTGTATGTGCGGAACTTGATCCTGGCGCACATATGGGATGCATTCGGTTACCTTTTCTAAACCGGGTGTGACAGAAGTGTATGTCTCCCAGTCAACTGCCTGTGAAGTTGAAGTCCGCTGCTATTTCTCAACGTTTGATTATTCGTTTAAGATTAAGACTATCGGTCATGTAATAAAGTACTATTATACTTTTATTCGTTAATGCATTGCTTCGGATATTCGCTTGTGACGTCTACTGTATGTGCGGAACTTGATCCTGGCGCACATATGGGATGCATTCGGTTACCTTTTCTAAACCGGGTGTGACATTCTCTGGCAGCCTCGCCTTCTTGAAGTCCTCCAGCAGCTCCCAGATGCTTCTCACACGGAACTGGGCGTCTTGGATCCACCCCCCGCCATGCCCACAATCCAGGTGCAGAGTCCACACGCTCACCATCCTGTCACCGAAGTCCCCGATGTGATCGATGGAGACGAACTTGATAGAATCCCCGGCGCTGCCCATGGTCCGGAACATGTTCACCAACGCCAAGTCCATGGTAGTGTCGACTTGCTCCAACTTCATGGTACCGCCGAGTTCAAGCTCGAACCCAGGGGGCAAGTTGAGGAAGTCAAAATCGACGTGAGGGCGGTCACCGGCGGCGTGCAGGTCGCAGTGCATGGCGCCTTCCATGAGATTGGCCCAGAAGGCATGGTCTTGGAAGGAGAAGGCGACGTGCGCAAAGAAGGGCCCCTTACCCCGCTCATCCTGGATCGGAAGACCCGCTTCTTAATCTGCCACGGATCGGTGGCGCATGACGACGGATCCGCCGACGGCACCATAGGCCACACGCAGCCGCCGCCCTTGCTTCGGGAACTCTGCCTCAACCAGCTCCGCCACGGTGAGCAGATCGACGTCGTCGCGGCGCCGCACGGGAACGGGGGTCCTCGTAAGAGGGGATGCCTGATGCTCTTTAGATCCTCGGCCACCGAGAGCGACTCGCCGACGGCGTCATAGACGAGGTGGTAGAGGAGCTCGCTTGCCTCGAAGCGGAAGACCACCGTGAGCGCGATGAGGCTCTCGTTCGCTTGGTGGACGTGGCCCCGGGCGTAGATCCCTCTGCTCCCGCCGATCTGGAGGAGGGCCGGGGTCTATGGCTCAGGCCCAGCTCCGCTTGAACGATACCAAGCACTTGGTCGCTGAGGCGGATGCACAGGGGCGAGGTGAGGTTCGGGTGGTCGTCGACGCGCAGGTGGAGCGCGAGGCCTTCCACCAGCTCCTGCCCGCGCTCGCCGCATCCGTAGGCCTTCCGGTTAGGGCACCTGATCGCCCCCCACGCGTGCTGGCGCTCGTCGGAGAACCGCTCCAGATTCACGCTGCGGAGCAGGACGACGCACGGCGGCAGATGATTTGCGGCGGCCATAGCTGAGAAGGCGGCGCAGGTGGAGCAGATCGAGGGGGAAGTTGCAGGTTGATCAGATCAGATGGTGTGATTGGCGTGGAAGACTCATCTGCGCGCACGATCCGATTTCAACTCGCGCCGGAAATGGGAAAGCATCTTATGTCTCTTGATGAAGCTCATCTGATTGGGCCAGGCTGCTGCGTTCGTTGTGGGCTGGCCTGACTCGTCCAACCGGGCCGTGCTGCGCGCGGTCCAAAACGCAAAACCCCCTGCGGGCTGCTCCGTGCTCCGATATCCTACCCGACGACCAGCACAGCAGCACCACTGCACCAGCACCTGTAAGGCCCGACGACGTCTCCACCTTCCGCTGCCCCGCCGGCGTTTGCTCGGCCGTCCTCCGCCGGCGTTTGCTCGGCCGTCCTCCGCCGCCAGGCCCAGTGCCGTGGCGATGCCGTCCGTTTCCGCCTTCGCTTCCTCATCCTCAGCTCTGCTGCGCGGCCCCCCCGCGCGGGTCCGGCGCCTCCTCGTCGCAGCCGCGACGCGCGCGCACAGCAGCGCCGCTAGCCGCGCTCGCGGTGGGCTGCCGCTGTTCCACATCCCGTCCCTCCCCTCTTCGAAGGTAAACACGCTTCTTAACCCCATCGCTACTTGCCCGCCGCCGCCTAGGCATTCCGTCGAACGCCTTGTTCTCATTCCTGCTGGCCACGCGGTGGCCTCATATGCAGCTTATCCGCTTGCTGCACCAGATGTTCGTCTGTGTTGGGTTGCCGAGGAGACAATGCGTGTTGCACGAAACGTTGATTTGTTTCGCTTGTATCATGGCATTTTGTCTGAGTAGGTGGCGTGTGTTGAAGTTATTCGCTTGTTGTTCCGTGGGCTCATACTGGATGTAACTAAAATGGATATTACCTTGCAGGGTGAGGTGGTCCGGATCCAAGGAGACGAGTTCTGGCACATGACAAGGGTTTTGCGCCTTGGCGTCAATGACAGGTATCATTGCTTTTCTTCTTCCGTGGAGTACGCGCCTGGCTTGGCTTCTACATGAGTATCTATTCAGCTACTAAAATCAATGCGAAAAACTGTTTTTATATATTCATTTCTACGTATACAGTCAGTCCGGCAAGCACTAGCTTGCGAATTAGTTTATGGCTGCTTAAGCAGGTACTCCAATAAGTTTGATCGGTTTATTAACTTCTTAGGGATCGTCCACATCTATGGTTTAAGTTATTGACCATCTACTAAATACTTTAACTGGTCAGCTCATGCATATTAGCATGTAAGAGAATAATATCGTTACATGGATATAATATAGCATTTTCTAGGAGACAATATTTTTAATACAGCATGGTAAATTACATCTTATATTTCCAACAATTGCTTGTTTACGTGCTGAAACTTCTCTCAACATTTTTTTAAAGGGTTGAGCTATTTGATGGAGCTGGCGGTTTAGTTGAAGGATCCATAACGAAAGTTGACAAGGGTGGCACGGATGTTGAGCTATTAGAGGATGCTAGGCTCGTAGCTCCTCAAGGAATCCAATGGCATGTCTTTGCTGCATTTGGTGAGTCTCGTGAAATAAATATACTGTGCGAACCATGGGACTGTTTGATCGCATCCTGTACCATTTTATAATTCTATAATTTCCAGGGACACTGAAGGGTGGACGTGCAGATTGGCTTATAGAGAAATGTACTGTATGTTACTTGCAATTTGGGTGTTCTGCTTCTTCGTTGCCTACTTCTAAGTCTGTTTCCTTTTCCTATTCAGGAACTTGGAGCTTGTAGTGTAACCCCTCTTCTGACTGAACGGTGTCATACTATAGCAGAAAATAGGGTGGACAGGTTGCAACGTCTCGTGTTGGCTGCAGTTAAACAATGTATGTAGGTTGAGAATATCCTGTATTTCATTGTCTGTTAATTAGTTTGTTCTTAATTGATATATGTTATTAGCATGGTGCGCATATGCTGTTGTTGTTTCCAAGATTTCAGTGAGAAAGGATCTAATCTAACAAATTGCATTGCTCTTGTCTTCTCATAGACCTAAAATACACTAATTTCGCCACTCTTGTGTTCTTTAGGCCAGAGAATACATGAAATGTCACTGAAGCCACCGATTCAGATAGGCAATCTTCTACCTGTTGTAAGTATTGCTTATATTTTGTTATCTATGCATAAAACATTCTGAGCAACCTCAAATTAGTGCAGTCACTACCGACTACTGAGGATACTTTTCTTCTGTGGTTAAGTAACATTGTTTTGACAGAAACCCTGTCATCCTGCAGATTATGACTGACTACTGAGGATACTTTTCTGCTGTGGTAAAGTAACATTGTTTTGAGAGAAACCCTGTCATCCTGCAGATTATGGTAGTTTGTTAAGAAAATGTGTCAGTTCAAACTCAAACTACAGTCATTCTTCATGGGATATGGAAAGTACCACAATACATGTTTAAATGAACTTTCTTGCTGAAGCTGTTTGCGTCTAATATGCATGCAAAACAACTGGAACAACTGTTGCATACTTGATATTTCCACTGTCTGTGTGTGACTAAACAAATTGATCTGAATCTTTTTTGCAGTATAATTCATTTCTGATGAACTGTTGACCTTTTTTCTGTCAGGTTTCACAGTCAAAGCTTGCTTTCCTAGCATCAGCAGAAGCACCTCCTCTTTTAAGGGTCCTGCCAAAATCCAGCAATGAACAAAACGGGCTTTTGATTATTGGGCCTGAAGGAGGTAACAAGATCTATATACATATTCATATCTAATTGTTTAAATAGGAATGACATTGGTGATTGATCACTAAAAGCTCAAATTATTCACCCAGATGTTTATCGTTTACCCCAATATGTGCTTCATAATTTTCATTTTGTTATTAGTTGCTTCCAATAAATGAGAAAGTGATTATATAATGCAAAGTACATATATTAATGAAAAAAAAGTTGTAGGATATTTTGTGTTGGTGCAGGCATGTATGTTAGAAGAACTGTTAAACACATAATTGGATTACATCATTTTTCAGCCATCATAATTTTTTTTATCTTCAAAGACTACTTATAGGGATGCTGTTATTTAATTGTAATATAAAGAATCTCATATTCGAAATCACCATTGTTATTCTAATTCGCACCGTTTGTCATCCATATTCCTCAGACTTCACAGAAGAGGAGGTACATGCACTGAAATCAGCAGGCGCGGCACCTGTCGGTCTTGGTCCATGCAGGCTACGAGTCGAGACAGCCACGATATCGCTCCTATCTGCTCTCATGCTATGGTCGGATGCTAATCACCAGGAAATACAGCAATGCAGCTAGTCAATGGACAGTCACCAGTAATGTGCTTCCTTGTGGTATAATTGTGTCCATAACGTTTGGAGCGTGACGTTCTCCTTGAACCAACTTTCGGGTGAATTTTGTCGTGAAACGTTATTCAAGATGTAGTTGGACTTGATTAGCAGAATCATGTAGAGAATGAGTCCTCAGTGAGCTTCTCGCGAACAACATGGGCATGGCGAACATGAAGACTTATTATACATCATGTCTTGCTTCAGTTATGTTGTCTCAGCGTGCTGGTTGGATATGTATGAAGACAACTACAACCATTTTTCATTCCCCGTCTTTTGAACCAACAACTTAAAACTTCTGTCGCCTTGGCTTTTGATGGAAAACAAAGCTACTGCAGCAGTTAGGTCTCGTGCTGGTTCTGCACACATTCGTACCACATGTTTTCGATGCAACAGAATCAAAGCTTCTCGTATTTAGAATGGATCAATCGACTAGAGAGCTCGACTAATCTTCTAAAGCGAGAGACCAAACGGCCCCCACACTGCCACACACAATCACCTGGTGCTACGATGCGCTGCCTCTCCAGGCACTTCTCTTCCACCAGGTTCCTCCGGAGTCCAGACTGCAGACTTGGCATCAGCCAGCAACCAGCAGGGTCGGACCAGATTCAACAAATATTTTCTTTTATTTAAACGCTTCTTACAAACATCTGTTCCTTCTCTCTCATCTCTGATCTCCTCTCAGAAACGAGGTGCTTCTCTATGCCTGCAGGAACTGTGACCATCAGGTTAACTGATCCTCCATATTTACCTTTCCTGAGTCCATAATTTGCTCAAAGATTTGAAAATGTCTTTTTAAATTGTGCAAAAGATTTTCTATGTCAAGACTCAAGAGTATCTCAATTTAAGGGCAGTCAGCGAGTCACCCAGCTTCTTGTTCCGAAGTTCTGAACTTCATGGGGCTGCAAGTATCTTGTCTGAAACTCTGAACTCTACAGGAGGTGGGCGAAACAAACTGCTTGTATCGGAACATGGGGGACCACGCCGCTGGCGAGGTCACGCAGGTGCTCTTCGAGGACGTCGCCTTTGATTCGACCCCGCCGGGCCACCCTGCCCCGCACCAAGTCCGTCTGCTGCGCCGCCTGCGGCCACGGCCCAGATCAGCTCCATATCTGTCTTGTCTTCTTGTCTAATTGTCTTCTTCAGTGGGTTCAGAGCCCAGGCCTGACGGCCACCACGCTTGCATCGTTGGCGCAGGCGACGGCGAGGGGGCGAGGAAGGCATGGCGCTCTTCTTCGTCTGCTGCAACCCAACTGCGGCTACCGATGGAGAGACTGAAACGATGATGCAATGCTTCAGTTGGTTGCTGCAAGGGAACATCGTCGATGCATTGTAACTTGTCTACCAGCCCCGGCCGGCCGCTTCGCCTCCGGAAACAGGCAGCTACACGGGCGTCGCCATGAGTTGATGCAAGCGGGGAAGGAATGATATGAAAGCAAGAGACCACCGGAGTGAGGTGCCCTGCCGCCGTACATGGCGCTCCGCCTAGCCCCACGGACGGCGTGAAGGAGAGGAGAGTAGGCGTCTCTTGTCATACCAAACACCCCAACCCTCCATCCATGCAAGCTGGGGCGAATGCGATTGAAGCAGAAGGAACAAGATGTAGTAACCAAGGGACTGCCGCCGTCAGGCAGTGCTCCGGCGAGCCGCGGTTAAGGGTTGGGTCCGGATCAGGAATTTCAAAAATCACCCTTAAATATTTACAAATAGACCCGTTATTTGGATCGCGGTTATAGATCGCGATCCGAATATTAACAAAATACCCCCTAATATATGCAAATAAACCCCTGAATTGGATCGCGATTATGGATCGCGATCCGATTATTTATAAAATGACCCCTACAACTTACAAATAACCCCCTGGTTCGGGTCGTCTTCTCCCCACCCGTCCAACGCCGCCCGCGGCTGCCGCTGTCATCCCTGCCCGCCGCGCCATCCAGAGCCTGAAAACCCCGTTACGCTCGAGAGTGCCTGAACCCGGGCGGCGGCGCAACTTGTTCACGCAATATCTCGGTGACTCGGTCGGCTTCCTCGCCGGCACTACGCATCCGCGTCCGTCTTCGCAGCCGACGAGTGACCATCCCCGCTCCCAGCAAGAGCTCTGCCGCAAGTACCACTGCTTGCTCCCTCGCTTTCCCCTTAATATCCACGCCCGATTCCTGTCCCAAATCACTCTTCTTGTCATGTGACGAGGTGGCCGTCTGGCCGACAGCAACTGCTTTGTATCGGAACGTGGTGGATAACGCCGCCGGCGAGTTCACACAAGTGCTCTTCGAGGACGTCGCCTCCGACCCCACCCTGCCTCGAACCAAGCCCGTCTTATTCCAGGTCACCATCATGTCTGTCTTGTTTTCTTCAGTGGGTTCAGACTCGGAGCCAGGCCTGACGGCCACCACGCTCGTATCGTTGGCGCAGGCTACGGCGAGGGAAGAGGACGCTCTTCTTCGTCCGCTGCCACCCCAACTGCGGCCAGCGATGGGGAGACTGACTCTGGAGATCAGGTTCAGCTTGGTGTCTGGGAGCTTTGGACCTCCATCTTCAGACTAGCCGTTGCCATCGTCGTCGGGTTGCTCCTGCTCCATCGAGGTAAAAAGACAATCATGGCGATAAAGATATTTGTTCCTGTCGAGAATTGCAAGGTGTCCAGCAGCTGCAGGGTGATCTGGTGCTCTATACTTGCTCAGGCACTGTAAAACTATCTTTCCAACACGGTAAAAACCTTTCTCAACTTACCGGCCGTTTCGAGCCCGAGGATTGAATGAATGAATTTCAGGTGGGGATCCTCCATTTGACATAGTTTTTTGAAGAGCTTCAAAACAAGCTTCACATAAAGCTATGCTAAAGGGCTATTTTTTAGCAGCTTCATCAATGAAACACCTGATGAAACTATTTTCAGCTTGAGGAGGAGAAGCTAGAAATCGCCTAGCTTCTTCCGCAGATTCACGTTTCACCAAATAATTTTGAAAATAGTTTTAGCCTCACCAAATAAGCTGCTTTCAGGAGCTGTTCTGAGAAACTATACCAAATGGGGCTAGTCTCGTCCTTCCCTCGGCCGTATTTGGGCTCAAACCTCACTTCTACTAAAGTGCGCATCGCTGACCTACAGCAGCGGCCGTTAGCCCATAACTATCGTCTAATCCGGCCCACGCAGCGGCCTCGCCGCCTTGGGCCCAGACCGCGCACGCACGCACGCCGCCGCCGCCGCTGACGCGCGTAGCCCACACGGCCGTTGCGAACCCCGGGCTGATGCCACGCCCTACGCCACGGCTGCTGGGTGGGAGCATGATCTCGCGGCCGCCGCAGCTCGCTCATCGCGTGCGGCGTGACCCGCGGGTACGTGATCCCTCACCTGGTACCGACGCGTCGCGTCACAATTTCGTCGCGACCGCCTCCCGCCGCGTCACTGGTTGCGGGCCGAGCTTGCCCGCCACGCCACCAGGCCACTGCCCACCCCAATGGCGGCGCGCCACGCTCCCACCCTCGCCGCGTGGCGTTCCACATGCACCGGATCGCGGGAGACCCGGAGCCAAACGCGACTGCCATCCCCGGGACCCCGTCCGGCCGCAGGCCGCGCGCGACGCGACGAACGGGACACCCCTCCCGTGCGTGCGGCTGCGGCGCGGCGCGCCCTTGGTCGCTGCCGTCGCACGGGAGACGGCGGTCAGGCCATCCGCAGACCACGTCGTGCGGTCGGCCGGCGGCGCATCTGGCTGCCGGCGGCTGAAACGAACTGATCGGCCGATCCATCGACCTGATGCTGCGGCGCGGATCTGGATGGATCACGCCGATTCCGCAGGTGTGGCGCTGCTGACCCGGCCGGCACGGCAGCAGCACGTACGTAACCGAGTGCTCACGGTTGCCGCTAGCTGCTGCAACCGTAGCTGCCGTCAGCGCTGAGAACGACGACGACGAACTCAGCTAGCCGAGCAGCTGTGTTGTGGAGGCCGGGGATGATGAAGCTAGGTGCCTAGGTTCGTGTTCGACAACTGATAATAATTAACCTGCACAGCACTCGATCGACCGGTCGACCAAAACATACAAGCACGAGCAAACACAAACGAACGCAACCTGGTGGCGGCGGCTCGCTCGTAGGGCCTATCTAATCCAACGGTTGGCTAGCTAGCGGCAGGCTGCTGAACAGGCCGGCGATGCTCCCGCGCCATTTTGCTTGTCCCGTGCTCAAGACAAACTTACTAAACCCATGGCGGCGCGCGGCCTCTTTCCTCCATGGCCTGGTCCGCACGCATCGCGTCAAGAAGATGGTTTCAGAACTGCCGTGGGCTGCGGCACCGCGTGCTCTGACCGATACTAGAGTATGCAAGTGGCACGCCGGCGACATCTCAGCCGCCTTGGGCACAGCAAGCTTGGGTTTTTGCTGTGGTTTCGATCAAAGTGGCATTATTGACTGTATCCGCACGTGCAGCTTTAGATGATGTGCGATTCTACTCTGCTAACGACAGAGTTTTATATTAAAGTATTTCCTTGAAACATAAAAAATATTGAGAAATAAAAGGATGTTTCTTAATTAAGAAAATCTACTGCTAGTACGCCGTGATCGGATCGGCACCGGCCGGTCAACCTCGAGAGCCGAGACGGGAAAGAAAACCACGAGTCACGAACGAACCCGGACAAAGTTACGCTAGCGATCGACCAGGCTGCCGCCGCCACGTGCCCGCGCGCCCGTCCGACGTGGCGCGGCGGCCGTTCGCGCCCCCCCGCGCAAATCCTAAAACGCCGCCGATTCGCAGAGCTCGCAGGAGGAGAGAGAGCCCAAACCCATCGACGAGCGCAGGCGCACATCGGAGCCCGAGACCACCACACCACACGTCTCGCGGCTCGGCTCCCTGCTCCTCCTGGAAACCCAGGGTAATCTCCGCCTCCGCCATCCTCATCCGTCTAGCTATAAAATCGCCTGCTCCGTCGGTTGGTTGGTTGGCTCGCTCGCTCGTCGCCTCCGCCGTCCGTCCCCAGGAAGAGCGATCCGTTGGTGACACCCCGCGAGCATGCTGTCCTTGCGCTGCCACGCCGCCGCGCCGGCGACCCGCGGCGTCGCATGTGAACATGGGGCGCGCTCCTCGTGTTGTCCTCTTTCTCCTTTTCGTGTTTCCTTCTGTTATTGGCGTTGCTCCGCCTCAGATTGGATCTGCCGCCGTCCTTACCATATCGTATCGTAATCCCTGCAGGTTTCCTCTCCGGCGGAGATAAATAAGATCGACGGAGGGAGAAAAAAAAAAGGATTCTTGAAGCGACTGCGGCGGCCGAATAGGGGAGGCGCCTGCGTTCTCGGCGATGAAGTACGTCTCCGGGCCGTACTTCGAGCCGGACTTCGATCCGCTCCTCGACCGCTTCGGCACGCCCGGGTACGCATCCATCCGCGCTCCTCGTTCTTCCTCCGGGACTCTCCTCCAACGGCTCTTGACGAGCTCGCCGTGGGTGGCTCTGCAGGGTCGTCGTCGACAACGAGACGCGCGAGGACTGCACGCTCGTGAAGGTTTGCTCTCTCTCACACACACACAGCACAGCCGAGCACGCGCAGAATCGGGCCACGGCGTGTGCCTTTGTATTGATTCTATTGCTCCCGTTATCTCAGGTTGACAGCGTGAACCGGGACGGCGTGCTGCTGGAGATGGTGCAGCTGCTCACCGATCTCGACCTCGTCATCTCCAAGTCCTACATCTCCTCCGACGGCGGCTGGCTCATGGATGGCAAGAACTAACTGCTCGCCTCTCGTTTTTTTTTAAGTCGATTTGGTTTCTGATGCCATGGCCGCCCATCGAATTTGCCCGCGGTTTTGTTCTCAATGAGAAGCTGGCGTATCAATCATTACCCCCGGATCGATTCTTGACTGGCTGTCATGCCGCGGCTCAATGCAGTGTTCCACGTCACGGACCAGACCGGGCGCAAGCTGACCGACCCGTCGCTCCCCGAGTTCATCCAGCGGGCGCTCGTGCCGTTCCACCGGGCCGGCAACGGCCCGTCGCCCAGGTTCACGACGTGCCTCGGCAACGTGGTCGGCCCCGGCGGCCCCGACGTGTCGGACTGCGCCGCCCTCGAGTTCACGGTGCACGACCGGCCGGGGCTCCTGTCGTCCATCACCTCCGTGCTGGTCGACAACGGGTGCCACGTCGAGTCGGGGCAGGCGTGGACGCACAACGGGCGCGCCGCGGGCGTGCTCTACGTGACGGCGACGGCCGACGGCGCCGCGCTGCACCCGAGCCGGTGGGCGCGCATCGAGCGCCTGGTGAACGCCGTGGTGGACGCGCGCGAGAACGTGACCGGGGAGCGGCACTGGGTGCGCGTGTCGGAGCCCGTGCAGGGCCGCGTCCACACGGAGCGCCGGCTGCACCAGCTGATGCACGACGACCGGGACTACGAGTCCGGCCCGGCCCCGACGCCCGTCGACGAGGAGCTCTTCAGCATGGGCGACAAGGCGGCCACCGCCCGGACGGCTCGCCGCGCGGAGACCCGGGTGTCCATCGACAGCTGGGAGGAGCGGGGCTACGCCGTCGTCAAGATGACGAGCAGGGACCGCCCCAGGCTGCTCTTCGACACGGTGTGCGCGCTCACCGACATGCACTACGTCGTCTTCCACGCCACCGTCGGATCCCAGGGCGCCCTTGCCATTCAGGTACCATCTCGTCGTCTCAGTCCATGTTCACATTGCCCGTATTGCATCATCATCATCATCGTCTGGAGACTGGAGGAGAATGGCACACGGCGCAGGCTGACACTGTCATCCTTGGCATCTCATGGGCGCAGGAATACTACATCCGGCACAAGGACGGGCGCACGGTCGACAGCAACGCCGAGCGGCAGAAGGTCTCCCGGTGCCTCGTCGCCGCGGTGGAGCGGAGGGCCACGCATGTCAGGCTCGACCACCCCTCTCCGTCGTTGTACTTGGCGGGCGCCTCACTAACACAGGGCGTCGCGCATTGGCATGTCGTGCAGGGCATGAGGGTGGAGGTGCGCGCCGCCGACAGGTCCGGGCTGCTCTCCGACTTCACCAGGGTATTGCGGGAGCACGGCCTCTCGCTGCTCAGAGTCGAGCTCAAGAGGCACAAGGACGAGGCCGTTGGCATCTTTTACCTCGTCACGGACACCGGCGGCGAGGTGCGCACCGAGGCGGTGCGCGCCGTGCAGGCCAGGGTAGCCGAGATGGACGTCTCGCTCGACATAGTCAAGGAGGCCCCTGGCTGGCCGCCGGTGAGGAAGACCAGCGTGCCGGCCCCGCCTGCCGCCGGGCAGCAGCAGGCCCAGCAGAGGCCGAGACCTTCCCTGGGGAGCCTTCTATGGTCACACCTCGGGAAGCTCTCAAATAACTTCAGCTACATCAGATCTTGAAAACAGTTGGCAGAACAATCCATCTGTTGTTCTGCGTAGCCGCTTCCATTGGTACCTCATTTCCAGCAACTTCCTGGGCCCGAGGTAGCAAGTGTGAAAATGCCGGGAAGCAGTGAAATTTTTGTATACCAAGTATAGCATGTTGTATTGCACATAAATCCTCGTGAAATTGATGATCATTCTGCTCTTTTATATTATATATGTGCAATTCTTTGAGCAACAACCAACGAATGGAACTTTATTGTTCTGAACTTTAACATCACGAATGCTTATGTACACAAGAGTATGAATAAAATTACAAACCGTAATGCTGGTGAACCACCACATCACGAGCAGTAGTAAGACGACAGTGCGTTCACCCCCGGCAGCTTGGAAGCAAAACAAAGCCGCTCACTTTTGATCGTAAGCCCTATTCTTTTCACGGGCAACTTTCACCTCTCCATTTTCTTGTACATCGGAGAAGTCCAGTTTCCAATACACAGGTTTTCTTTAGTCCAATACAAAAGGTCAAAGGCTCGCTTGCAAATAAATCATTTCACATCATCCTCTTCCAAGTCACTAAAAGAGACATCTTCCTCGTCACCTATGTGGATAGTTGGGTGCCCAGCAAGATCAGCCTCTTCATCGAACCAATCATCTATGTCGTCATCAAAGGCATCTTGCAAAACATTTGAGGTCTCGGTATGATCCTTGGGCAGCTCCTCTTTGATGACCGATTTATCCACTACTGCAACTTCTGTTACTTGGATGGGGTGCTTCTCAACCTCAATTTCTGTTATGGGCATGTAAGAAGCAGTTTCCTGCCGCACGAATGGGAATGCCTCTGTACCATCTTTCAAGGTGTCCTCTCGAAACTGAACTCCAAGATCATCCTTATGATGACCTAGCTGCTCACTTTCAAGTTTCGACTGGTATTGCAGGCGTTGCATAAGCATTGCTCTAGCTTCCACAATCTGCAAGAACAAGAACTGGACTTGGATTACCAGCTGGACAGGTATCATCATTCGAGGAACAAACTTCCACACCAGCAGAACTGACAAAATCATCATATCTTTAGTTATGGTTGCATCAACCAGGAAATCTGGTAATCTAATGTGCATCCCTCCTCCTGATGCACCAATTATGTAAATGGACTCCAAAAGTTAAATCAAGTCAGCTAAGGAAAATTGTTTCGCCGCATTATGAATCTAATTTGTAAAAAACAATCAGAGGGAAATACAAGTGCGCAGAATATTAATCGCTAAAGTAAGCAATCTTGTCCTGAATGCATTTTAAGTTCCACTTTTAATTATTTTATAACTTTTTGCGATCGGTTCCTATATTTTATAACTTTATTTGATTTCAGGTCACTGAGACTAGGGTGTATGGAGCATTGAGAACAAGCAATCAGTTTACCTCAAAATAAAATCATCACAAGCAGCCAAATTATAATATAGCTTCTCAACCGGAGAAGGTTGCACATGGAAAATTGGCAAGGGAGCAGCAATTTGAAGATAAAGAATGCATACTTCTACTTCTCTTTCTGCAGATCTTGGAAGTGCTCGATTGGAATTTTGTTTAACTATGTCTCCTAGAAAAGGTTCTTGGCATCCTCTACTACCACTCCACGTCTCTACCAGACGCTCTCTGATAATCAATTAATCGGACACGCAGAATTTTCTACACTTATGCTGTCCAATAGATATGTCCTTGAAAAAGCCTACCATAAGATACACTGTTGGACATCTTGTAAGATTTTGATTCAAGTAACTGGCCCTAACTGGTAGCTATTACAGTATGCCCCTTGCTTGATTTTACATTCAAAAGGTCAAATTTAGCGCTTCAACTTCTCACCGTTGTGTTAGTACAACAATCAGGACTCTCAAAGAAATGCTGCACCAATAAATCCAAACAGTGCATACAGACTAGAGAGTAGAGAAATATAGATGCATAGACCTAACTATTCTGCAAACCACATAGAGCTTCCAAATTCTAGCTGCAGAGGTCCAAAACATGCTGGAATGATTATATTTGTAGTCAAATAAAGAACAATCAAGTTGATATTACTAGCTCCTTGTATGTATGTTCAAAATTACAAATTGCTTATAGTTTGAAGGAAGTTTATCCACCACCACTCATTGCAAAACATAGAAGAAGTAATCTTATGCATTGCTGCAACCTGTAGGAGTAGAACACACAAGCAGAAGTAATGACATTACTATTTTCCCGTGTGTTTTTTTTTATCTCCCTTTAGCATTTATGTCTAACTACATAAATACAATATTTTTCCTTTATGGTCACATAATGTGGGACAGTTTGGCCATCTGCCTATTTGATTCCTAGATTTAACGGCAATCTACGATTATGGTCAAAATAAGCCAGACACGGAGAGAGGACATAGTTAGCATTTAGCAGTTGCTAGCTTCAACAAAAGCTAGATGAAGGTTATTTCAGATTCCTTCGTCATAATCAGACCATTAAATAGCTTGCTTCAAATTTGTACAGTATGCTGGTGTGAACCCTGAACTCGTATGTCTAGTAGTTGAGTATGAAACTACAAGTGGCGTGCTACTGCATACTTAGAAATAAATCGAGATCTACCAGCAGCAAATACAAATTATATGGCTCAAGCTGAGATGACTAAGCGTTCAAGAAATTATGGGAATATGCTACCAACTGGATGTTTATGCTAACATACAGGCCATAATTACTTCAAATGTTAAGCACCTATATCAATAGTTTACGCTAATATAGGGCAATAAATCCTTGAATCATCAGTATATACTGATAATATTGAAACTTGGGATTATTTTCTCTTCCCTTAAAGCAACCCTAGAACAGACACAAGTTAAAATCATTCAAAGGTCAAACCGTAACATTTCTTATAACAAAACAATGTAAGAAGTTCTCTGTATCATGTATCTCATTAATGAAATAAATAAACCCATAAAGAATGATTGATGTTAATAAAAAAAGAGATGTCCTGAGAAATATACTAATCTATTGAATGCCAATTCAGAACTTACTAGATATATGGTACAAGAATAGCATTGCTAATACCTTAACAGTTAAACCAGAATGTTCTTACCTAATTTGTTATGACAGATCAGGCCATCATGGATTATCAACTTAATTATCATTTATTGTCCTCACAAGCACACATGACTACATATAGCTTTACTACTATCTATCCCACTTTTCTGGAACAAACAATAGTAAACTCGGATATAATCCAGATCAAGAGTGAGGAACATTTTACCTGCGGTGTAGATAGAAGTTCGGCATCATGCTTGTTCAGTCTAGGATGTAGAAGAACAAAGTAAATCTTCCAAAAACATTCTTCGCTCATATGGATCGGGCAAAGTTCAATCCGCAAAGCTGCTAATCTGGGGGCAAGATGCTCAATAGTGAAGGCATGCTCTTGTTGAGCATCAGACATGTCAAAATCTGAAGGAATGAAAAGATTAACGAAAAAGGTAAGTAAGCACTGTAATATGTACAAAATTGGTAGAAAAAACAATGAAGATGCAGAGCAACCAAGACATTAAGCCAATAGAAATAACATACGAACAAAATTTGCAGTTATAGTAGTCAACATTGCATAAGACACTTCGAAACCATAAATCAACGTGAAATTTTAAAGAATATACTCCCCCTGTTCCAAATTATCAGTCACTTAAGCTTTGTCCTAACTCAAACCTCTTCTACTTTGACCAAGTTGATAGAAAAATATGTTAATTTTCACAACACCAAATAAATATACTGTCAACACATATTTCATGGTGGATTTAATGAAACTAATTTGATGTTGTAGAAAGCTAAAAGTGAGTAATAATTTGGAAGGGGGGGAGTAGCATCACACAAGCATTGCATTCAAATCTTATGCAATGAATACTACGACCTGCATACACCAGGCATAATCATAGCTCAACTTGTCACAGAGAAGCGTTTTATTTCCATGCTATTGCTACACAAAAGGAAACCTTACTTTAGGTACGAATCTACCAGGATTCCATTTGTTCCAGAATAACACACACGTATCACGGCTTGAACTAACACATGCTTGGGCATCATTGTTTGGCCCTGGAATCCTTGATGCGGGGCTACATTTTACAAATAACAGGCAAAGTGCCATCAAACACTGTTTCAAGATAGGATGCTGGTACTAAGAAAGCATACATTCACCGCCTAGGCTATTGCTCATACAAAAAGAAATATCCTTTGTAAACATAGTTAGAGAAGACATCTTCAAGCTTCTGTGGCAAAAGTTCACAATACTTTGTGATGGACAATTAGATACTAAATAGTACTCTATATCCATACATGTTTGTATATGCAATGCAAACATAAATCCATTATATGTTTTAAGTCATCATGACCGATGACCCAATTATGGCAAATCAAAATGTATTACATGTTTCTGTCAGGCACACATAATTGTCATTCCTATTCTAGTTGCAATTTCATAAGAAGCACAGAAGATGAATTTATGAGTTTGGCAGTGAACAAAATCAATTGCATGTCTTGAACCTACATTTTCCAATGATAAACTTGAAACTTTACATATGGTCTCACCCAGAAGCAATAACTGGAACAGAGGTGAAGAAATTACATGAGAATGGTCCATCAGACTCATCGTCATCAGGCAGCAGCGGGAAGTCAAGCCAAGTTTCTGGGTGCCTGGCAATGTTTGTGGCGAATGCAAGCACCTCCTCAGTGATCCCAATCACATCCCAGTCCTCCTCCAGCTCCTCCTCCTCGTGCCTTACTCTTTGCTCCTCCAATTCACCATCCTCCTCATGCCTTACTCTCTGCTCCCTGAATTCACCACCCTCCTCATGCCTCACTCTCTGCGCCTCCAATTCGCCATCCTCTTCGTGATTTACTCTCTCCATCTCCAACTGATGCCCTAACCGGTCATCCTCCACCTCAAGTCTTACCCTCTCCTCCCACTGATGCCACTCCTCGTCGCCCTCCACATCATGCCTTACGGCCTCCTCTCCCACCTCATACCTAATCGGTCGTCTCCGCTCTTTCTCCCACTCGCTCTCCTCGTCGTCTTCAGGAGCGAAGAAATTGGAGGCCATCTTAGAGAACCCAGTCACGGCCTTGTGACTCGAGATCCGGGAGATCCCGCTCCTGAACCTCCCGCCAATCTCCGCGAAGTCGTTCCGGATCCCGGCGATCTCAGGCGGCGTCCCCGCATCGCCGGATTGACCCCCCGCCGACTGAGGGGAGGGTGATGGCGACGGCGAGGTCTCTCCGGGCGGTGGCGCGAGGAAGTTGGCGACGCCCCAGAACTGGCGGGTAAGGGTTTTGGACAGCTCCGTGAGGTCCTCCTTGACGCCATCCGCCGCCGCCGAATGCGGCGGGTGAGGAGGTACCGGCGGCGGCGGCGGCGGGATGCGCGCGGAGGGGGAAGGGGTGGGGTAGGCCGCGGCGTCGGCGTCGGGGTCATCGTCGGCGCCGGAATCGTCGGGGATGTTGAGGGATGTGGCGAGGGAGCGGGCGAGCCATGACATCTGCGGCGATCGCCGGCGGCGAGGCGGAAAGGGGGGCAGGTGGGTTGGGGTTGGGGCTGGGTCGGGTCGGTCCGGTTCAATCAGCCGCTTTTCTTCGGGTTCGTGTTTGAAATGGACGCGATTGCGAGAAGAGACAGGGACGGATGGTTTGCTGAGTTGCCACTGGGCCCCGGCCCTCGTGGCGCACCTGGTTTCCTGCTGTTCCTAGATCACGCCGTAGCTCTTGCGGCTATTAGATCTGGATCGTTCGTTTGAAAATGTAAATTGTGAAAGTAAAATTGAGAAAATTGTGCTGCTATAGGAGACTAATTTTGATCGCAAGGTCGTTTTTTCTTTGAAAAAGTGCGATGTCCCCAATTTTGTTAAAAAATTGCACACTTTCAAATAAAAATTTTCATTCATGAAAGATATTGGATGGTCGGTTGGATCTAAATTGAATTGCCTTGCACGCTCTAACCGCAGGCTTGCAGCTACCGCTAAATCCAAATAAATGTTACGTGTGGACCACTAAATCTACCGGTAAAGTGCTTCAACTTTGTACGAACACAAAGGCGATCCGATTTTTGCGACGGTGTAACGGATCATGTCATTCTTACATTCTGCCGTAGAGATCGCCATTATCACCAGCGTCGTACTGCAAGCAAGACACTGATTGCACACCATAGTTTCTTCTATGCTAAGAAAACCTCCCAGTGCACTCCATACTGCAAGTAGTGCAGTACTTGTACATAGCTCCGTGCTGCAGATTAGGGGTGCGAATTGGTGATACTTAGGTGCATCTCCAACCTCCAACCCTTTTTAGTTCAAGTATTTGTAAAACTTCTTTAAAATAGGATTTCAATTTAGAAAATTAGCACAAATATTTGAATTAAAGAGGGTTGGAGGTGCATCTAAGGATCACCAATTTACACCCCTGCTGCAGATTAATTAAATTTGCATCGCGCCTCTGGCTAACATTCAAACTGCAACGTTCAAAAAGCTAAATTCCACTCTGTTATTGTTGCCTCTAACAAGATGACTTGTCGATGTGCACACAAAAAATGCACCCTCTAAGTCTCAGCTAAAAACTACTACTACAAGTACGAAACAAATCCCAATCATCTCGGAAATAGTGAACAGAAAACTAGCAAATCTCAGCGATTAAAGTGGAATTTTTAGAGTCAGTCGTCTACCAATGCAAAGCATCTCAAGACGTCTGATAGCTGGTGGCGTTGAGGTTGATGGAGTCGATGATCCTGATGATCTGCTCGAGCGCGCTCTTGTCGTTGAGGATGCCGGAGTGCGACACCTTGGGCAGCTCCACGACCTCGACGACCTGCGCCGGCGAGTCGGCCCACGCCTTGACCGGGCCGACGAGGCTGGCCAGGTTCACCGTCCCGTCCCCGTCGCCGTACACCACCTCCTCGGGGGGCTCGTCGAAGCCGCCCTCCCCGTACACGAGGCTCTCCACCGTGTCGACGCCGGTTCCCACGAGGCACGTCACGGGCACGCCGGGCTCCGGCAGGGCCTCGACGAGCGGCCGGATCCGCGCGCGGTACGGCTCGACGCCCTCCTCGAACCCGATGTCCCGGAGGAACTGCGTCATGTTCTTGGCGGAGTAGGAGCGGTTGCCGCCGCCGTCGCCGTGGGCGCGCGACACCACCAGCGTGGTGTTGCCGAACACGCCGGGCGCCGGCAGCAGCCACAGGTTGCTCTCGGAGGTCCGCTGCTCGTCACGGATGAGGGACGCGTCGACGAACGGCACCCCCAGCGTGTTGCCGGAGGCGAAGGTGAGCATCTCCTGCACCGACCCGCCCCACGGCGCCGAGAGCGTAACGAGGCGCGCCACGTTCGCCGCGCGCCACGGCGCAGGGCTGCGCGCCAGCAGCTGCAGCGCGAACAGGCCGCCCAGGCTGTGCGCCACCAGGATCGCGGGCCTCCCGCCGTTGGCCGCGCGCGCCGACTCCACCAGCAGCCTGAGGCGCTGCAGGTACGCGGTGCCCACCGCCGACGGGTGCCCCGGCCCGGCCAGCCCGTACCGGAAGTCGTACGGCGCGCCGAACAGGTCCCGGCCCTCCTCGTAGCCGGCCTTCTCCAGCGTGCTCGCTAGGGTGTTCATGTACCCCGTCAGGATCCTGCGAGCGCGCCGGTTGATTGCCACGTCACGGACATTGGCGAGCTACCGTAACACACACAGGCGGAAGTAGGAAAAAAAAATGCTTATTACTTGAGGTTCGGGTCGAGGTAGCGGAGGGTGGAGGTGGAGCCGAAGTCGGAGACCCGGGTCTCGACGCCGGGCGCGTTGCGGAAGTCGTCGGCGCCGGCGTCGTAGCGGAGCATCATCCGCTCGGCGAAGCACCTGGTGAGCGGGGCGAGGAGCACGGAGGGGTCGAACCAGAGGCGGAACCAGCCATCGCGGCCGCGCACGGGCGGCCACACCCGGCACGCCAGGCTGCACGGCCTGTACTCGTCCGTCAGGCGCGCCTCCAGCTGGTTGCCGCCCGCGCCCGGGATGAGCACCACCGGGTGCCGCCCGGCGCCGCCGCCCGCCGCGACCACCCTCGCCGCCGACGCGCCGCCGCCGCACCACGAGCAGCTCAGCGACAGCATGACCACCACCGTGGCCGCTGCTGGCGCGAGGGCCAGCAGTGAAGGGCGCCCCTCCATGCTTCGACGCTCGGTTTTTGTTCCTTGCCCGGTTGCTCCTTTTGTCTCCTTGCTGCTTTTGGGACCAGGCGCTCCCCGCTACTGTGTTGTGTGGGGGTGACGGTGCTTCCGGAGCTTACTGATTGGTGATGCTACCTGGATCGCTTGTAGCCGCTCAAAAGGGGCTCCCCTGTACGGTAATGGTGGTGGTTACGTCGTCCTGGCAGCAGCGGATAGGCATCCGTCTAACCAACATGGGCGTGTGGACTTGGAGGGTCCTGCTGTCGCCGGGTCCGGGGAGGGTTCGAGGCTGTCGGTCAGGCGATCCGCCGGCTGGGAGTGGGGAAGCGTGTGCCGGAGCGCGTACGGGCGGCCGGCTGCCTATCGTCGCCGGACACGATCGGGGCGGGGAGCGCGTACCGCGTACGTGCTCGGTATCAATCATCGCAGGGATCCGGCGGACGGATTCGTCTCTGGATGTGGGGGATGCAGCGGGACGGCGAGGCGATGCATGCAATCGCCATGTGATGTGTTTCCCAGTAGCGAGCGATGCGTGTCCCAGTGAACCGCGAGGAATCGCGAGCTCGCAGTGGCGGCCGCTGATGGGATCATGGCAGCTTCCCATTATTGGGGGAAGGAATGTTGCTACGCTAAAGCAAACCGCTGGTCGTTGGATAACCGAAGACGACGGCTACAAGGGCAGGCATTGGGCTTGCTCGTTTTGATTTCCATGCATTAAGGCGGCCGTGTTCGTTCACTGGACTGCTACACGCCTACACGCATCATGGGCTTCCGAAGGGCCCAGCTGGCTGGAATCTGCACGAGTTTGACATATTTTTGCCTTTTTTCTTCACTTCAAGAAAACATTCTCATAAAGGATTGTCTATGTGTTGGCGATTTTTTTATTTTAGAATTTGTAATTTTATAATTATGGGGGTTATTTCCATGATCGCTATTTTTCAAAACTACATGAAAATTAAAAAAAATTAATGTGCTCAATCATTCATTTGTTTTTTTAATATACTGTACTCGGTGTTAGTTGGAACATTAGGTTGCAACGTACAACTTTTATGTAATATTAGATCTTGATTAAAGTGGCTTTAATAGCCAGCTCGCATGTTATTTTGCGGAAATGGTTAGCGTGGCTGCTACGATTTTCTGCAAGTGGTATCAATAGCCACTCGCTACTTCCACCTGGCTGCAATTCTATCCTTACGCTAGGTACCCAATAGTATTTTTTGGATCAGCTAATTAATTACGATAGCTGGCATGGCATGCCACTTTAGTTCATTTCTCCTTCCAAATTATTTATGCAGAATGCCATTCTAGTTTATTTTATTAATTTTTTAGATTGATCTAAAGATTCAAAATATATATAATTTGCATCCCTAATCCGCACAACACGTCTGTTGCTAATAATAACTGGGGTCCTAATAACTAACGTGGAAAATCATCAATTAAATCCGTGTAAGTTGACACCAGCACAAGCTAAGTTAGCTGAAAGAAAACCCACAATGTCCCTGATTTCCTCGCGACGACCAGAGACTGAACTGAAGCACTGACCCCGTCGATCGGTGCGACTTCAACAAGAGTCCAGACAAGCAGGGGCGCCCGTCTGTCTTGAACAGGCCAAACCAAGACCCCCGGGGCACAGCACGCCGTGCCGCCCTCGCGAGCTCAGTCACGCACCACCAACGAGACGAGCGTCGGGTCAGAGAACACACGTACTCCCTGGCTAGTCCGTAGCCATCCGAGCACGTCACCTCGCGTGGAACGGGTCGCATCCCACCCACCTATATCAAGCCCCCGCTACCCGTGCACCGCTCCCAAGTGCCCGCTGCCACCTCGCTACCGATCGAGCTGCAGGTGCAAAGCAGCACGGAGCAACCCGATCCGTTCATGGCGGCGGCGGTGAGCCGGGGGACGCGGGCGTTGGCGGTGCTGGGCCGGTGCGCGCGCGCGGGACCTGTACGTGAGCCGGATGGCGTCCTGCGCGGGCGGCGGGGGCCGGGGAGCGGGCCTCGGCCCCGTGGGGCTGGTGGCGGCGCCGCGGTGCCAGAGCCACGGGTTCTACCGGTCGGGGGCCGGCGCCGACGACGACGTGCGGGAGCTCATCAGGGCGGCCTCCCGCGCCGGCAGGGCCCCCGGAGTCGGCGGCGTCGGGCCGCGGAGCCAGAGCGTGGCCGTCGGGCGGCTCGACGAGGACCGGGCGTGCGAGTTGGGGTTGGGGGACGGGGAGAGAGCGCAGGCGCTGGGGCTGGGGCCCCGGAGCAAGAGCTGCGCCGCCGTGGCGGTGGCGCCGTCGGCCAGGACGGCTCGCCGGGCCGGCGCCGCGGCTTAGCTGAACGCCGCCGGCACAGGCGCACTCGCGCACCGTGACGGCCCAACGTGGACGGCGAGATGTATGTACTGACAGCACAGTGCACCGCAAGTCCGCAACACAAATCTGCTGTTTAAACTGATCAAAACTCAAAATAAGCACGATTTGAAAGTGTCTCGCTGCGGACTGTGACTGGAAATGTTCTAAACCGTTTCTGCCGCGCATGCCCCCCGGCCGTGAGCTCGACTGAACGCCGACGGTCGTGGTTCTTGGACGCGATCACGCGGCCACCGGAGCTGTCGTTCTCGATCTGTGCCGGAATGTGTTGACGCCATCTTGGACTTGGAGGAAAAAGAGCATGTCTTTCTTGACTTCAACAACGGGCAGCAGAAATAAAGAGGAAAATGCACGGCCGGCTCTCGAACTTAGATCCAGGATGTCATTTCGGTCCTCAAACTTTCCAAATGCACATTCAGATTCTTAAACTTACTAATTGTATCATGTGAGGTTCAAATCACAGTTGTTTAAGCTAAATCAAAAATTATATAATTTGTTTAAATAAAAAATTATATATACATAAAAATAATTCATACCAATTTACTTGTATAAATATATTCAAATACAAAAGATCTATATAGAAAAGTTGTAAAATAAGAAACTTATATGATCAGATTTGTAAAAGATAGAAAATAAAAAAGATAAATTTTGAAGGAAATATTGGCAAAGAAAATATTTGGCATAAATTTTTGAAATAAAATTTTATTTTTTTAAAATATAAGAGTTAAGCAGAATTTTTTTTTAAAAAAATTTGAATCCATATGTAAGCTCTATATAAGTTGAAAATTTTCATTTTATAACTTAAAAACTAATAATTTGGATTTCACGATTAGCAAGTATGAGAATCTAAATATACATTTTGAGAGGATAACATCCCGATCCAAGTTCGAGAGATGGCAGTGCATTTTACTCCAAAAATAAATGTGCAGGCTGCAGTGAGCCAGCCGGGCGACCGAGTCAAACGATAGCTCGGCGAGGGGCGGACGCAAAAGGCGAGACTACCCGTTTCTCGTACTTGTTCAGTAGAATGCCATGCCGCGTTGGATGCGCCGTTGTCCAGTTTTAAGCTGGCACTTGAGCTGCCAAGAGACCACCGGGGCACGGTAACAACGAAGCAAGCTTAGCTCTATGCTCTACGTCTTGACAAACTTAACTGTAAGTGTAGCATCCGATTGTTCGTCACAGTTTCTCCAAAATCATCTGTAGCATTTTCGCAAAAAAAAAAATCATGTGTAGCTTTGTATAGCTGCCATCCAAACGTGCAACTTATTACTGCGTCTGAGATTATTATATGATAAGGTTTCAAATAATGTCGTCCGATGTCTTGATTACATGAGATTCGCACTGAAAGGGGCTAGTGCAAACTAGGAACTGTCCTGTAGATGGGATCGTGAGAGGCCGTCAAGGTACGCACTGGTACGCGCGCTCATCACAGAGCCGGAATTCTCGGCCAAGGCTCGCAACGACGTCGGAACCGGTGGCACGTCCACGGCGACGACCCCCTCCAGCGCCTGCACCACCTGCTCCATCGTCGGCCGGCGCGCCTCGTCGTCCTGCACGCACCAGCAGGCCACCCTGCACGCGCGTTCCAGCTCCCGCGGGTCCGCGTCGCCGTGCAGCCGCTCGTCCAGCAGCCCGTCGAGCGCCTCCCCTTGGCTGACCTTCCTCGCGGCCACCAGCGGGAAGTACCCCGACAGCGACGGCTCCTGCTCGGTGGCCGGCCAGCACCGCGCGTTCCGCCGGCCGGAAACGATCTCCAGCAGCACCATCCCGTAGCTGTACACGTCGGCCTTGGCGGTGATCGGCACGCCGGAGATCCACTCCGGCGCGAGGTACCCGATGGTGCCCCGCACCGTGGTGAGCACCCTGCTGAAGTCCCTTGCCAGCAGCTTCGCGAGGCCGAAGTCGGCGACCTTGGGCACGAGATCCTCGTCGAGCAGGATGTTCTTCGGCTTGATGTCGCAGTGGATGATGCAGTCCCGGCACCCCTCGTGCAGGTACAGCATGCCCCGCGCCGCGCCGAGCGCGATCTGGAACCTCGCGCGCCAGCTCAGCGCCGGCGCTCCCCCGAAGAGCGCCTTGTCCAGCGAGCCGTTGGGCATGTGGTCGTAGACGAGCAGCCGCTCGCCGCCGTGGGAGGAGAAGCCGCGGAGGCGGACGAGGTTGACGTGCTGGATCACGCCGATGGTGCGCACCTCGTTCCGGAACTGCTTCTCCCCCACGCACAGGCGGCCCTCGAGCTTCTTCACCGCGATGGCCACCTGCCCCCCGGGCAGTGTCCCCTTGTACACCGAGCCGAAGCTGCCGCCACCGAGCTTCTCCGAGAAGTTCTTGGTCGCCCTCCTCACGTCGCCGTACTTGAACACCACAAGGTTGCTGCCTTCTGATGCTGCCTGCATGAATGCCATGCTCCTCTGCCTTCTCCTAAACATCCTAATAACAACCACGGACACGATGACAGGCAAGGCTAGGATCGACGACGCAACTGCGGGAATGGAAGCGAAGACGATCTTTCTCCTACGGCCTTTCGAGGAGGGTACGTCCATGGCGGACAACCGGAGGTAAAGGTCATCCATGCCGGCCGTGTCCTCGACGCGCCACTGCAAGTTGAGCAAGCCGCCGTACCACAGAGAGCAGTGGCTGGCGTAAGAGTACGCGGTGCAGTCGCAGCTCCTCAAGCACGCCAACCTGCAGTCTCCAGCGCTTGATGCCTGTGCAGGCGATGGATTTCTCGGCAAAGAAACACCTGGCGCCAGCAAGAAGGCGTCGCCGTCGCCCTTGCCGTGCACCGAGCTGTTCGCGCCACCGTCACACCGCAAGGGATTGTTCCGGCGGCAGCCCATCGAGTGATCTCCTAACTCCCAGTCCCCTATGGAGGAGGGACGGAAGCCGGCGGGGCAGCTGCAGTAGAGCTCGCTCTTCTCGTTGCAGACGCCGAACGCGCCGCACACGGCGTAGACGTCGCATAGTCGGTGCGGCTCCGTCCAGATGATCATCCACTCGTCGGTGGACGGCTCCCACATGATCTGCCTCAGCTGGCCGGATACGTCCAGGACTAACCTGGAGATCACCGTGGGGTCTTGCAGGGAGTAGGTGAAGTAGCTGGTGTTCGCGTCGGACACGAACTTGAAGTCGTACTTGTAGTGCGACGTCATCTCGGGGACCCCGGCGAACACATCGTTGTTCCACTCTCCACTGCTCCAGGAAGCCACGGTCCTGTTCCATTTTGTGAGGTACTGGCTGCTCCCGTTCGGGTTGATCCCCAAGGTGAACATGCCGGGAGCCGGGTCACCGGCGCTCTTCCAAGAAACCAGCGCCTGCACGTCGCCGGTGATCTTGTTCATGCCAAGGCGGGCTCCAGGGAGCCACGTGTCGGTTGGGTGCTCCACGCTCTGCCACAGAACCTCGCCGCTCTCGCGCCGGAGTACGAGGTTCCCGGTGTCCAAGATGACCGCCGCGACGGCGGCGCCGTTCGAGCTGCTGGCGGAGCTGACGTTCGAGGACCAGACGAGCTTGCCGGCTTCGTTGGTGAGCACGAGGTTGCCGTCCGCCGCCACGGCGAGCCGAGAGGACGCTGGGTCGGCGACCGGCGCGGCCCTGTTGGCGACCCACACGGGCGTGCGCTGCGACATGACCTTCTTGTACCAGATCCCCACATAGTAGTTGCTGCGAGAGGAGGAGGCAGTCGTGCTGCCGCCACCAGCGGGACTGAAGAAGCGGAGCTCGAAGTTGCCGCCGCCTCTCGACACGACGGTCCGGTCACCGGAGATGGGGGAGTCGGTGGAGATGGTGTCTGACGCGAAGCACCACGCACTATGACTGCCGCCGTGGATGGCCACGGCCATGGCAAGCAGTAGCGCTGTCGAAGCCATTGGTTAGACAAATGATGGGAGGGGACGCAATAACTGCGTGTACAAGCCGTTCGAGTGAATCGATCGGGCAGGTACGCGTTGCTAGCAACTAGAGAAGTAATGGCTCGTGAACCGTGATCGATGCGTCGATGACTGCTATATGGAGCATTTGACGAAATCGTCAGCTGATCTGGATGTGAGAAACACTAAAGAAAAGAAAAACGAACTACTGAGATCCTCGGTTTGCCGGCTGCCTCACCGCTCCGTAAAGCACGTCAGGAGCTAGTGACGACCACAGAGAAAGCTTGCGACGTCGCCGGCTGTTGTGTCATGCCTGATAGGATACAGTAGTAGTGACCATTCAGGTCCTGTGTTAGCAAGTGCTTCATCCACTAGACCACTAGAATACTCCAAATTGACCGTTTGGCGCCGCACAGGCTTTGCTTATTGGCTCTCCTAGTCGTAGCTAGCTAGGAATGAAAATTGGAACGGAAGAGAAAAAAACATCTCTTATTTTCATGTTCACATTTTGTCGAGGGAACAAAATTTCAAAATGAGAAATGAAGACAAGAACTAAATTTTAAACTTAATATCATATAAAAATGAGTGGAATAAATATAGAAATGGAACGAAACACGATAGTGTCCGTTTTCATCCTCTGCTCGTAGCAACGGTCATTACGAATCAACTTCCTGCCGAAAACCTTCACCTTTTTCCGAACGGGCAATGACCAAAACTTCTTCTCTCTTTTCATTACATCAGTTTTGTTGTTTGAGGCCACCCCAGATCGCGTAGCTGCCACTGCCGGGCCACAAGTCACTCTATGCTTTTCAAATTTCTTTTTGAACCAGAAATCTTCCTGCTTTTATAGAAAGCAAATGACAAAGTTCTTACAGATTTCTGCTGGGGGTACCAGCTTGCTAGAGTAGCGCTCAGAACAAACAACACAGAAAGAAAGAAAACTAAACCAACAGCGGAAACTAAAGGAAAGCTTCGTCAAAGTCCTGTTGTCTGGCTTCTGATGTAAAGTCTTGCACCCATTCACCCATCTGTCTTTTGGTTGCCTCCATCTTCTTGCGATCATCTTCACGCACTAAGATCCCCCATTTCTGTAGAAACATATCGATTTTATACAAAACATCAATCAGGGATGAAGGAAATTTGTGCTCAATGGTAAACTTATTTCTGTTGGTCCATAACCCCCAAGCAACAATTGCAAAGTGAAACAACTCTAAGGGTGTGTTCGTTTCCTAAGATCTAAAGTTTAGAGGTATCACATCAAAGAGAATCTTGTCATTTAGAAGTATTAAATAAAGTCTAATTACAAAACTAATTGCAGAACCCCAGGACTAATTTGCGAGACGAATCTAATGAGGTATATTAGTCCATGGTTAGCTTATGATTACTGTAGCATCACTGTGGCAAATTATGGATTAATTAGGCTCATTAAATTTGTCTCGTGAATTAGCACCCATCTGTGCAAAAAGTTTTATAAAAAGATTTTATTTAATACTTCTAAATAGCAAGATTCTCTTTGATGTGACGGGTCTAAACTTTAGAGGGGAGGAAACGAACACACGCTAAGTTAAAAATCCCGACAATGTAGAGGAATCCAACATGCCAGAAAGTCTGACATGCTACAGAGAGTCCTCTCCCAACCCAAAGCCTCTTTAAAACAACTCCACACAAATTTGGCCATTACACATTTTACAAAAATATGATTGACCGTTTCTTTACCCCCACAAAGAGTACATCTCTCATCCTCCTTTCAATTTCTTTTTTTTTTCAGAGCTTCACTAGTTTGAAGTCTATTTTGAAAGGCTAGCCACATGAAGACTTTCAGTTACAGTGGCATCTTGTTTTTCCAAAGCTTCTTTAGTCTCCCACTGTTTACACCTCTGAAAGATAGAAATCTATACATAGATTTATAGAGTAAATCCCGACTTTTCCAACTTCACTTAACCACGTCCATCTCAACCCCCTACCCCTCTTTGCTACCAGTATTTCCTCAGCCTCGTAGATCATTTTCAACTCATTTTCTATTGCTCTTCTTCATTTCGGCCATTCTTGGGATGTCTCACCCTGGATGTCTTTTCATCCATGTCTTTTATCTTTGCCAAAAGTTTTTTATTTTTCCTCCTGAACTCACCTCTTATATTACCTAATTACCCCCCCCCAAACTTTTATATGTTGTCTGAGTAAACCCAAAATGACATGCCATTTATATAAAGAATATTCCTCGTCAGGGCATCTGTCTCTCCCTTCTTTCCACTTCCCCTCTACCTTGGCTAGAAAGCCCTCATGCTTGAGCTACTGTTTTTCAAAGAAGAGTCTACTTTTGCTAATACCAACCTCTCCTGTATCAAGAATCAGGGGGTAATGATCTGAACCCACCTGGTTATTGCATTTAGAGTGCTCAGGGGAAATCTCTGCTCCCAGTCTATAGTCATCAAGATTCTGTCAATGTTGCCTTTTGTTGGATCTTGTTCTGCACCAGTCCAGGTATATCTTGCTCCCCCGCTCTTCAGCTCTCTCAAGTCTCAAATCTTCTTGCTCAATGTAATTGTTGAAGGCATCGATCAGCCTAGGCTCCCCCACACCTGAACTTCTGACTTCCACATCCTATGATTTTCATGGAAGTTTAATTTCCTTGATTTCTTTGACATCATGCATGGGAAAATATAGTTGGGACATCTTCTTTCCAGCATCTAGGTTTTTCAAAAAAAAAAAGGAGAGAAGAAGACAGGAGACACGCAACTGGGCTCGCGAGCTTCATCTTAGTCCATACAGAAATTGGAGCGCAAGTATAATGCACGATAGGCCCGGCCCACCTACAAGTTGGACCCCGCGAGACACTGCTCCCTGGGCCACCACTCACTGTCTCACGGATCACACACCCTGACATTCCCGACCCCACTCGTCAGCTTCGTCTTCACTTGGCACCGGCGGTTCCGTCCTTGTGCCACGCGCCCGCAACAGAGAGGGCACTAGAACACGGTGTCACACTCACGCGGCGAGGCCGGCGCAGGTGCGAGACCATGGTCCGCTCCTCCCGCATCACCTGCTCCTCGGCGGCGGCCGTAGCCATGGCGGGCACCGGGGGCTCCTCCTCCTCCGATGACGACGAGGCCGGCGAGGAGATCGAGTCGGCGCCCCCGCTGCGCGTCGGCGAGGAGCGCGCCATCGGCTCGTGGGGGATCCGCAAGCGCCTCCTCCGCGCCGGCCAGGGATGGGCCACCCCGGTGCCTCCCGACGAGGTCTCAGGTTCCTCCCTCCTCCCTCCTCTCGCTCCCATCGTCCCCACACCCGCCGCCGCATCGATTTGCTTGCCGCCTCGTCTCATCCCGGTTTTTGGACTTTTGGTTTCGCAGTGCACTACGTTGGGACGCTCCCCGACGGCACGGTGTTTGCGTCGACGAGGGACGGAGGAGGAGAGCCCCGCACGATCAATCTCGGCAGTGGTGAGGATTCACTTTCAACTGCTAATGCCAATTTTGGCGTTCCATTACTTATTTCCTATTAACCTGTAATGCTAGATGATTTGCTTGCTGAATTCTGATACCTATTAATTGATTAAGTACAGGCATATTCAGTTGTTTGTTATACATTATTTCCCTCTATTCCTATTTTACTGTATTTGCGCTACTGTTTATGTTCCCGTGATAAGGTTTTGTTCACAATTTCATCTGGATCTTATTTTATTTCCTAAATTAGGAGATGTGATAGCTGGGCTAGAGCATGGAATCTGTACAATGAAGAAAGGAGAGAAAGCATTATTTATTCTTCCTCCTTTGGCTTATGAAGATTCTGGTGCTCTGGGTGTTCCTATTGGTTCTGAGCTACATTTTGAGGTCGAGCTGTTATCATGGTTGACAGTGGTGGATGTATATAAAAATGGTGGAATTGTAAAGAAAGTTTTGTCAACTGGTGTGAACAGACAAACAGGGGATCTTGATGAAGTTACAGGTGAACACTCCATGACAAACAATCTTGCTCCTTAATGTTTCTTGTATTTAAATACCAATGCTTCATTGGTATCCTATCTGTAATCTTATATTGCAGTTGTTCTTGTATTTATACAGTCAAGTACAAAATCAAGCTACTTGATGAGTCGATTGTTGAAGAATCTCCGGAAGAAGGAGCAACCTTCTTTGTTAATGAAGGTAAATGCATCACAACCTTTATTCAAATGATGAATGTTATAGAGCTCTTCTCAGTAACGTTCATAGTGTGATTGTGAAGCCTGAAGACAGTCTTTATTGGATGGGAAAGATGTTGTTCGATAATATTGTGAGAGATTGAATCAATTTTATGTTTTTTCAGGACACATCTTACCAGCACTGCCTAAGGTCCTAAAAACTATGAAGGAAGGAGAGAGAGCTGTTGTGATGGTGCAATCACAATGTATGTCTCACTGCTGTATTTGTAAAAGAAAGTGCTGCCTTGTCATTACTTGGTTCACCCCCTAATATTGCTAAATTTTAGCATGATTTACCATCTTACTACGGGTAATTGAGTATTGAATTTTCTCCTGATGCAATTGATTCTACATAGTAACATAATTCCATCAAGTCCATCTGACAAGTATATAGTTGAAAGTTGACTGATTAACTCGGTGCACGCTGTCAGTTGAGATATTTCGAAAACTATCTGGGATCGAAGTAGCATCCCAATACATGTGAGGCATGTACACATGTAGTGTAACATTTAACCTTTTTGAGGCCTCCCTAACCATGAGACTTGTGCACTGTCAAGTGTTGCAGTCTACCTCACTCAACCTATTATCCATCTACAGATGCATTTGGGGAGCAGGGAAGAGCTGCTAAAAACCAATTTTCTGCTGTTCCACCAAATTCTGCAGTCAATATGGATGTGGAATTAGTTTCACTGAAGCCAGTGGTTGATGTTACCGGAGATTTAAAAGTAATGAAGAAGACATTAAAGTCTGGTGATGGTATTCACACCCCACTTGATGGTGAAACTGTTCATAGTAAGGATTCTTTTGCTTTCTGATATGATTGCATTTTTATTGTAATTTAATCTCCTGCTGACAAATATTTTAACTTCACATTTAGTTAGATATACTGGCAGCCTGGAGGATGGTACTATCTTTGAAAAGTTTGGCTTTGATGGGGAGCCCTTTGAGTTCATCATAGATGAAGGTGACTGAATTCAACTATATGGTTATATTGATATGCTAATCATTATAAGCATGTAGGAAAATCAAGTATGGTTATGGTATTTTTTTTCCAACAACAGTAGCATATACTTTATAGCCGTTTTATTATTCCTCTCAGAAGTATAGAGACTTTCAAACATTTGGTGCTTAAATATTTGATTCGAGAAATACAGCCACCTGATTTTATAAAGTCGTTCTGTTTCATCTATATATGGTAATTGGGGCTGACCTGGTCCAGTTCATTGGAGGTTAATACTGGTGTTTTATTATGGAGTGTATTTTTATTTAATACATAGGTATCTGTTACTATTAAACTGGCTTTTTTAACTTCCTCCTTTCATTATTTATCACTTGCAGAACAGGTAACGGTTGGATTAGATCGTGCAGTGGCAACAATGGTGAAAGGTGAACTTGCTGAAGTGACGGTGAAATTTGAGTATGGATTTGGCAATACAGAAGCACAAAGGCAGTCGATAACGGTACCATCTTGCTCTACATTGATATATGAAGTGGAATTGATAGACTTCACAAAGGTATTGACTAGTCTGAGCTTTCATCTTCTCCACCTATCTTTCATTTTCTTCTACTTACTGTGCACTCCTGGTTCTGGCGTGGCAGGAGAAAGAATCATGGGAGATGAGTGCCCATGAAAAGTTGGAGGCTGCAGAGAAATCAAAAGTTGCTGGCAATGACTTATTCAAGATAGGAAAGTTTCATAGGGCTGCAAAGAAGTATAACAAGGTAGTTTAAGTTTTTCTGTCTCATACTTTTGGGTCCATGGTCTTCAGGGTGGCAGTCTGATTTCTTTACTCTCAGGCCCTTAATTATATTAACGAAGATGGACAGTTTGAAGATGAAGTTGAAAAGTTAATGAAAACTGCGAGAGTATCCTGCTGGTTAAACCATGCAGCATGCTGTCTTAAACTGAAGGATTTTGCACAAGCAATTAGCTTGTGTTCAAAGGTACGTGGAACATTAATTTCATGTCACCTGAAGATTGAAGTTTGCTTTTTCTTCCCCCTCAAAACAAGCTTGATATTTGTCACAAGCTATGCATTTTTCTTATGCCAGGTGTTAGAAACTGAGCCTTGCAATGTGAAGGCTTTGTATCGGAGAGCACAAGCTTACGTTGAATCGTATGACCTTGAATTAGCCAAGACAGATCTAAGGAAAGCACTAGAATTGGATCCTAACAACAAGTGAGGAGAAACTTTCTTTCCAGTCATATTCTGGTGTACTAGCATTATGTGCATTTCAAATTTCCATTCTTCATTTCTAGGGAGGTGAAAATGCTGCAAGCAAATCTGAAAAAGCTTCAGGTGGAGAGTAACAAATGGGATGCGAAGCTTTATGCAAACATGTTTGATCGAATGGCAAAAGAATCTGATGCTGTATCAAAGGTAACTTCCTTCATTTTCTGTGTTTCATATTCTTTGCTCTATGAAAGCATTGGTACTATAAACTCTACTGCCCGCACCCCCCCCCCTCTCCTCTCAGAGTAGTAGTATCTAAAAGCATAATTTCTGAAGTAAAGTTCCGTCTTAATTGCCAAGCACATGGAAATTTTGTCCTTTGACTTTCTATGCATTTCTTAATTTTCAAGCACATGCTTCTTCAGTTGCTAGCAGAACCGTTAGTTTGATTGCATAGCATTGATGCAGTTTAATTACAGTACGTTACCTGTTTCTCAGGTGAAAGCTTATATCACTTATGTACGTCCATTCTGGTGTAGAACTTTAGATTGATATATAAATATATAAGCTGTATGGTGTGATGTTTAAGACAATAGCACTAACTGCTTACCAATGCATACGGTTTTAAGTGTGCCCTGGCACTAGCACTGGTGACAATTGAAAGATATATCCTACTTATTCACCTGTGAACATTTCAACCATGCTCTCCATTTTCTTTTTGATAGGGAGCTGAAGGATCAGGCATTACTGAAAGTACTGTATTAAGAGTCTGAAAATACTATATAAGAGTCATTTCGCTAGCTAGGCTTGTATTTGATCTCCTATTTCTGTGCTACTCACTCCGGCAAGAGTTTTGCCTGATCTATCTCTTCAACCTCTTACAGAAGCGCAAGGTTGAAAATGCAAGTCACAATGAAGAAGCGAAGGTCTGTACTGTGTACAGTCACGTCTTTACTAATTATAGCACAAACCAAATCCATTTCCATTCAAAAAAAAAACCAAAGTCATTGCTGAATGATTTTTTTCCCCTTTATTCAGAGTTCTGATGCGGAGGAAGCACTAGAGGTGGTCAAAGAACACTGAAGATAGTTCGGCGTAATCCTTTCATGATGAGTATGTTTACGGTCCTTGGAAGGTACCACAAGATTATAAATGGGAAGGTATCAAAATTTGGTTCCTAGGCACCACGATTTCGTACCTTCCTAGTTATAATTCGGCGGCAGCATTGTGTATTTAAACGACCATGCTACGGATGAGACTTTATTCAAACAACCATTGAGTATGTTTACGGAAGAAGCCTACTCTCGAGTCTCGACAAACAACAGAAGTCTCTCTCTAGTCTCTAGAAGAGAAGTCAGTAATTTAGCGCTCCAGAGCTAGTGCTGCTGTCCGTTCACAACTATCGTTGTTGTTTGGTTTGCTACAAAGGTCACGGGAACTGTTCGACCGCCAATGTTTGCCGCCGCCTGGAGCGCCGCAGGTAACGCTCCCACTGTGTTGTCAACTGCTACCACGATTGAAGATGGAGGCGCAGAAGCAGGTCAAAGGTCATACAGTGGTCATATAGTACAGTAGCGCCTGATGCTAATGGTCAACCTCCATGGTGCTCTTGCACGTTTCTAGGTCCTGTGAAATTTGAGTTTTCAAAAAATAAAAGGATCCTGTGAAATTTGCTGAGGAACCGCACGACGGAAAATTTGCACGTTTCTACGTTCAACTTCTTCTTGCTTTTGCACATTATCGTCCTGCAAATAAAAGGAGTAGATAGAAAAAAACAAGTTGGCGCTTGTTAACGCAAAGCATCGAACACATTGAGCGCACGGACAACCAAACCAGGATCACGCACAGAAGCGAAGCTGCGGAGACTTGTGCTAATGTGCTGGCCAGCTATCTATTGGGCTTGGGCCAGGCCGGCCAACTAACCCAGGCTGCTCATCTTCTTCGTTGCCTCGTCGGTTCCTTAGCTCGCCCGACGTCCAGACGCCGTCGCAGGTCGCAGCCACCAGAGCTGGGGAGGGGAGGAGGGGTCTCGGCACCACGGGCAGGTAGGCAGCCTTCCACCGTACTGCAGCGGGAGCTCCGCCTCTGCCGGTGGCGTCGCCGGATGCCATTCCCGCCGGCGCACGATGTTTTGCAAAGCCGCCCCTGATAATTGCAAATACCCCCTAGCTTGGATCGTGATGAATAATCGCGATCCGATTATTTGCAAATCGCCCCCTATCTTGGTATATCTTCTTGGCTTCCTGCCGGCGCCGTGCTCCCGGCCGCAATCGCGAAGCTCCTTCAACCTCTCAAGCCCTAGCACGAGCGCTCCGCTCCGTTCCCCTAGCTTCCCCACAAAAGACCGGAGCCGCTCGCTTGGTCGGCAGCCGAGGATCCGAGATGAGCGAACAGCCACGGCGCAATTTACGCGCCCCCTGCGTGTCAGAGATGGCGCAAGGCTCGTGCTACCCGCCGGACGAGCACTACTTCCCGATGCCGCTGGGCATGAAGGACCCTGCCGGCCTGGCGCGGCGCAAGCTCACCGGCGTCGACTGGACTGGCAGCGTCGGGGGACACCCCGCGCACGTACGGCGGCGGAGCTGTGGCCCCGGCTCGTCGCCGAGCTCCGCGCCTCCAACTTGCGCGCGAACATTGATGATTTGAAGGTTCTTCACAAAGATGATAATCTTCGTTATTGATATCTTAGCGATATTGATGGTTTGAAGTTCCTAATTCTATCTGTCACAACTCGCAAGAGCATCTATCATGTTTTTGTAAATTCCACTGTATTTGGTCTTCGCGCTGTTACTTGCAAAATCAATTAAATGCTTGTGCCTAACTTTTTGACAAATTGAATTATTGTATTTTTACACTTCTCTTAGTTAGATGCATGTTTTTAAGGGTCATGAGTTTCTGAGCGGATGCCTAACATAAAAAAACAGGAGAGTTTTCAGCTGATCTAGCTTATTTCCTGAAGCACTCAAGAAGCTGGCAGATATGCAAAGCATGTCAGATGATGACTTCTCTTTCCTGAAGCAGGTACATTTTTCCTGTTTAAGTATAGACTTCAATCCTGCTTGCTTATCTGCCTTGCCAATTGCCACAGATGTTGCTTGGGGGAATCCTGGCTGCTATGCTACTGTGTAACTCATACTTTAGCCTAATCCATACTATCTTATGCTGGTTAAGGTCTTCGTAAGAGAATATAGATGCTAGATAATGCTGTGCACTTGAATGGCCTTTGTTCGGCTAGAATTATTTGATCTCTGTATGATTGGTTAACCTGGTTCACATCCATTTGCTTTTATTCTGCAGCTCAATGCATGTACTGGTTCAGCAGTTGCTGCAAAATGGAGCCCAAGAATGTTCCTGTAATTCTTCAGATTCGGTCAATATGTGCTGAAAATGAATGGATATATCTCCCTATTCTGGAGAAGCATATTGTTGGTGCAAGTTTACAATTTTTCTTAAAAGATGTTCTCAGTATTGTTAAAGCCACAGAGAAAAGCATTACTAAGGTATTGTGCATTCATTGAAAATTCTGTGCTTTACAAAAAAAAACTTCTATTTTGAACTGCACTCTTACTATGTTAAGAACGCATCAACTCAAGAGCTCTTGAAGGATGACAAGCTTTTCTCCGCCAAGAAAGCTGAAGGTTATGTGTATTCTCTGTGGTTTTCGTTGCCATCTTGTTGCAGCTATCCATGTGATACTTCAAGCAACTTTAGAGTTCTACAAAGTGTTTTTTTTGAAAGAAATGCAGGAGCACTTCTATGTCATATAAGAACAAGCAGCAAGCAAGTTCAGTACAAGGTTGATATTACATAAAACAAAGAAAATTCAAAGCACAAGCACCCTCTACAAACTGTTTTATGCGATACTCTCCAATACCAGCCTGATTTGCGTGGCATTGTTTGCTCCAGTATTCAGGTCCTCCTAAACAAATACGAGGCGTCGAGGGGGGCAAGGCGATGAAGCTGTGTTTAGCTGGCCGGTCGCCCCGGGGCAAAATTTTGATCTGTACGGTGCCAGAATTCAGAAGCACATGTCCTTGTACCATAGCTTCGTTTTTACAGGAATATGTTTTGATTAGAAGCTCGACACTTGGGTTTGTATTGAAAAAGATTGTTCTGCACATGTTTAATGGCAAGTAAATTCTTTGAAATTTATGCACTCGACGCAAGTTGAAGTTGCCGCTTCGGCGACATGAACCACGGACGCCAATGGATGTCGTGGAAAGAAAACGATAATTCAGTTTTGCTCTATGTATTTGGTTGATCGATTCCCTTTCGTGTTTGAAGTCAAGATCTCATCGCATCTGTAATTCTCAGATATTTGGGTTCAGTACTGAAGGTGTATCACTACAGATGGACCAGCAGTATTCTACCGTCCCATCGCAGCAACAATGTGCCAGCCAAAGCAGTGGTAATTGCACTGCAATACTGCACGCGACCGCGCATAGCTCAACGTAATAGTTGTCGTCTGCAAACTCTGAAGCTAAAACGAGTTCAGTTGCTCGCTGCGGGTCCAACAGATTGCTGAAACATCTTGAAAAAATTCAGCATGACTACGTGCCGACTAGACATTGTTTACGGCTGAGACTATCAGGCGAAGATCAGAACCAGCAGTTTGAGGCACTTTGCAGTAGTCATTCTCCAACCAGCAGTTCACTGCAGCCTGCAGGGTGTTGGGGACGGCACCTACCCGATCGGGAGGTTCCTGCGAGCGGGGGGCGGCGGTGACGTGCCTTTGTCCCGGAAGAGGTCCGCGGCGGACTGGAGGGTGGCCTGCCGGCGCCACGAGCGCCGCCATCTCGCCGCCGGCGCGCGCGCGGGGCAGCTGCAGAGTCGGAGGCGAGGCAGTGATGGGGATGCGCTGAGGCAGGGCCTGGGCGGGGGGTCAATAATAGCCGCAGAAGTTCGATCCAACGGCCCTCATAGCCCCAAGGGTGGACGGTATTTCATTTACCGTCCACCCCGGGTATCGCAGGGCGCCGCGTCCGGCGTCCCACCGGCTCGCCACCTCATCGCGGCCGTTTTCTGCATCGAAAGATCCTTTCTCGAGTGTTCCTCTGGCCGCTGAGGATGTGGCGGCGGCCGTCGCGGGACGGCCCGGACGCCGTTTCGTGCCGAACAGCTGCAGCCAGCCTCTCCACTCCAGGCCTCGCTCCGGCGTTCCCGCGTTCGCGACCCCAAACGAGACGGCAACGATTCTTTCTGGCGTTTCCAGGAGCCCTTCCGGTTGACTGGCATGCGTAGCTTGAGCCCGAGTTTTATTCATGCATGCGGCCCGCTCTTCATGCCCGGAGGACGGCGGACTTCGTCAACAATGGCCACGACGCCGCTGAAGACACTGTCCTCCTTGTGTGCATGTCCAGGAAGAGGGCGGCGGCGGCGGCTCGGAAGGAGGCTGCTCTGGCGGCCGGCCGCGCCGCGGAGTAGCCAATAGGGCGCGGTTGCGGGTTTGCGGCAAGGAGGACGCGGACCGTGGCCAGCGTCTTGAGAACAGAGGCGTGAGGGCCTGCGGATTGGGTCGATCGCGGGCCCTAGAGATCTGATCCAACGGATGATAACGACCCAGGGTGGACGGTATTTCATTCACCGTCCACCCCGGACGGTATTTCATATCCCCCGACCACCCTGGTCGTAGTGGCGCGCGCTTCCCACGGCGTATCGCCGGAGCGCCGGAGGCCCGAAGCGTCCACCGTATCCGCTTCGACGGCGCCGTCCTGAGGAATCAAATCCTTCTCCGACCGCGCCGGAGGCCCTCAGGAACGGTTTGGCTTGCTGGTGCCGCCGTGCCCGACTGCCGGGGACATGCTCGCTCGTCTGCTGCCATTGCGACCTGTGCTCGTGGCGTTCGGCCAAACTCGTCACGAGTGCGGCAGCGACGTGCCTTCCGCGGCGATCTTCCCCTGACGAACGGGTGGCGCAGGAAGGGCTTCGGCTGTCTGGCGGCCATGGCTGCGCCGCTGCCCGTGGCACAGAGAGGCGGTACCAGGGACGACGTCCGGCGATGCCAGGCAGGGCACCCTGGCCAGTGGCCATACTCTTCGCGCCACGTCTCGCCGAAGGTCCGCCGCATCCGTCTGCCTCCCGCATCGACGGATCCTTGCTGGTGAGTCCCCGTTGCACGGACGCGGCCGCCGCCGGCGGAGGCCGGCGTCAGGAACAGCACGGCGACCTACGGCAGCGCGACGTCGTCCCGTGTGGCGGATGTAGTTTGCAGCTAAGCTGCTCATTCGTGATCAAATACAACTCACGGACGGCAAATCAACTCGTCTCGATCTTTCCTTCAGTATTGCATCATTGCGTAAGTGAGAAGAGAAACGGCCGGGGGTGGCCGGTCGGCGTTTGAAACACCGTCCACCCTAGATCCCCCGTTTCCCGGCGGCACCCACAGGAGCCCAAAAATCCCGCAAGAATTCGAGCAGACGGGTAACTGATTGCCGGACCGTGGTGTGAAGTTTCAGACTGTGACATGATCCATGGAGAGAGAAACGAAAATAAGAGGAATCGCAGGGGTGGACGGTGTTTCAAATACCGTCCACCCCAGGTCGCCTGATTTTTCAGCTTGCCCGTGCCTGCCTTGCTGCTGTGAAATCTAATCCGATCAACCAGCGAGATGGATGGTAGTTGAGGCGCATGCATCCCCGCTGCTATCGATTGTGTCTGCCATTGCCAATTTGCCGTGCGGTGGCCGGCGTTCGTACCGCCGGCCGCAGGCGCAGGGGCTAAACCCGTCGCCGGCCGGGTGCTCCGTTGGTAATGGGAGAGCGCTCGCGGCGAGGAGGATGGCGTTCGGAGCCCCACGAAGGTGCGGCTGGCCGTGCCGGGTCGGTGGCCGGCGGTAGCAATCGGAGCATGGCGGCGTGATCGGCGAGGACGTTGCTGGGGCTGTGGCCTCAGCTCCAACGACGCGATCCTTTCGCCCATGGCGCGGACGCTTCGGGCCGGTCTGTCCAACCCCGCCTGTAGGCGCGGCGGCGTGTCCATGTCGCGGAGGAGGTCAGCGGCGCGGCGCGGACGGAGGCCGACCTGGGGGCGCCCGCGCGGCAGGCTGGCAGCTAGCTACAGACCTGTGTCGTGGAGAGAGGCGGAGTCGGAGCCAGGGGATTGCAATCGTGGCCGTACACATTCGATCCATCGGACGGTAACGGCCCAGGGTGGACGGTATTGTGGACGGTATTTCATTTACCGTCCACCCTGGACGGTATTCCAAGTACCGTCCCCCCTGGATCCTGGCCACCGGCGTGCTCCCAGCCGGAAGCCGCGAAGCTCGTTCAACCTCTCATTGCCTAGCAGGCTAGCACGAGCGCTCCGCTCAGTTCCCCTTTGGCTCCCTCAGCAAAGACCGGAGGTGCTCGCTTGGTCGGCTGCCGAGGAGCTGAGATGAGCGAGCAGCCACGGGTTGAGCTTCCGCTTCCGCGGAGGCTGGGAATGTCAGTTACAGGCCTGCCGCCGCCACGCCGTGCTCGTGGTCCGGGAGCGCCGCCTCTGGCGCGGTTGACGCGTGCCCTGCTTGGCGGAGATGGCGCGGGGCTCGTGCTACCCGGACGAGCGCTACTTCCCGACGCCGCGGGCCATGGCGGATCCCGCCGGCGTGGCGCGGCACACGCTCGCCGGCGTCGACTAGACCGGCAGCGTTGGGAGACATCCCGCGCACGCACGCCGTGGCGGAGGTGGCACCCCGGCTCGTCGCCGAGCTCCGCGCCTCCAACCACAGCTAGACTGCCTCGGCCCGCTCCTGGCCGTCGCCAACACCGTCATATTCGAGGACTGACGGATGGGAGCTGCGAGCCTGCGACGCTGAGGAATGGATCGGAGCAGGAGATGACAGGAGCATCAAATGCAGCCTGAATGCATCGGAAGTGACGGATTTGGCAACATGGAGTCCTCCTGTTCAGTTTACTTGTGCATCAGTTGTTTTGTGTGACGGATTTTGTGAATCGTGACGAGTCAAAAACGAAACTTTTGCACGGTGTGTTCAGATTAGCTTACTGGTGTGCGCATGCCGACTGCCGACAGAAGGCAGATCGCAAGAGCATCCATTGCCATTTGGCGAACAAACATGTGAATGCAACAGATGCAGCCTGAATGCATCAAAACTCATGGATTTGGAACATGGAGACCTCCTGTTCAATTTGCTTTTGTGAATATCGTCGATGTAGTGCTGGGCAAGACCTGAACTGAGTTGCATCATCAGTCTGAAGTTTTCTGTGTCCAGACATCAGATCGTGCTACTTGTGAACTGTGATCTTGTGTATGTACACGGACGAGGTCACGAGAATGCTGCCTGCAACTTCAATCGTCATGCGTGGCGATTGTATGCAGAGGTGTAGAGCATCGATGTTCTTGTGTCAATTCTCAAGATTTACCTTCTGAAACATACTGCGCAATAAGAGGAACCACCTTTTCCAGCATACGAATCCCCGCCAATGTGGAACTGATTTGAAAGATATTGCTGAGGCTATGCACAATACACAAGGCTTATGGTTTTGCCGATTTTCTCCCGCTAAAAACCGTGCTGTACAAGGGTCCAGTTCTTTGTTTCTAACAGGATGATCAGCTATTGCAGAATGCAAACAAAGGAGCGTAGGGCTGGACGACTCGCACAAGGGAATTTACCATCTCATTCAGAGCTAGCCAGTGCGTACGTGCGGTTAGCTCCTAGCAGTCGTTCTCGTCGTCCTTAATTCGCCAGCTTAGCACGCTCATCACTGACCACGCAGATCACCGTCCCAGTAACGTCGCCGGCCGGCCAATAATGAAGACCGAGACGGACGAGCGGGTCACTATTCAGTCTCTTCAACCTCTTGGAGGAAGCTCAAGGTTGCAGAACCTGAACCTTGGAGTACCACTAGCTAGTATTGACCAACTGGGCACGTGTTCCATGGGCATAGATGTACAAGTACAACCACGCTTAAATAGCAAAATCAGGAGTTTGCATAGCCGCATATACAGAAAAAGAAGAGACGGCCATGAAGGAAAGGATGCCCGTGCTGAAACCTCGCGTCGTCGTCCATGGCGGCCGCCGCCGCCGTTCCTCAGCTGGTCTGCTGCCGCGCCTCTTCGCCGCCGCCTGCCTTCTCCTCGCGCCGCTCTCCCGCGCGGCGACGGTGGTCACCCGCCTGCCGGGGTTCGACGGCACGCTGCCCTTCCGCCTGGAGACCGGGTACGTGGGCGTGGACGACGCGACCGGCGCCGATCCCTTCTACTACTTCGTGGAGTCGGAGCGGAGCCCGCGCGCGGACCCCCTGGTCCTGTGGCACTCGGGCGGGCCCCGGTGCTCGGCCCTCAGCGCCCTCGCGTTCCAGATAGGGCCTGTCAGGTTCGCCGAGGGACGGTACGACGGCACGTTGCCGCGGCTGGTCCGTAATCCGTATTCCTTGACGCAGGTGAGAACGAGATCCTGCTCTTTCTTTTTTTAACAAAAAAATCTCCATTTCTCTCGATGAACCATTTGATCAAACATCGTCAGCTGGCAAGCATTCTCTTCGTCGACTCGCCTGTTGGCACTGGGTTTTCGTACGCGCCCGATCCCAGAGGCTACGACGTCGGAGACATCTCAGCTTCCTTGCAGATCCTGACATTTCTGAGAAAGGTTGATGAACTCAACAAGCTCAGCGTACACTTTGATTTGAAGAACAGGAGATGTATACATGAGCATGCTTCTTACTTCTAATTCTGACCTGTATAGTGGTTTGATGATCACCCATGGTATCTTTCAAATCCGTCCTACCTTGGCGGGGACTCGTACGCCGGGAAGGTAACTCCTCTCATCGCGCAGCATGTTTCAGAAGGTGCCATTTCTTCAGTGATGCCCATTCCCTAACTCCCTGGATGAATAATCATTATGCTAACTGAGTAACTGTGCCATGCTCCAGGAATTGAAGAAATGCAGTATCCACTTAACCTCAAGGCAAGTAAATTCTATCATACAAATTAATAAGCAATTACCAATAGAAAAAAACACGATCATATATGTAAGTAGCCGGTCTAGTCATGAGTCATGACCTATCATTTATACATCGTTTCTGTGTGCAGGGCTACATAGTCGGCAACCCTGCCACAGGGGACAAGATCGATGACAACTCTAGAATTCCATACTGCCATTCATTTGGAATAATATCTGACCAACTATATGAGGTGTGCTTATTCCTTCTCACATAACCTGGAGATAGATCATAGAAGAGTCCCAGTAGCACACTAGCAGAGTAGTACTTATCCTGTTTCTTCCCTTTTGTTTATCCAAGGCTGCCGTGATAAACTGTGACGGAGATTACGTAAACCCGACGAACAAACTCTGCTCTGACGTGGTACAAACTATCAATGATGTAAGCCTTACCCATTATCCTAAATGTCTGAAAACGTATATATTGTCTATATGTCTCGTCCAACTAAGGCTAGAATTTGTTGTTGTATCTTCGCAGCTCAAATCAGAAGTTGATAAGCAAGGCATCTTGGACCTGTATGTCCCGTTGCTTCGCCCAGACCAAGGAGAGATGCCCTAAGAAGAAAGTCTCTAGCAGAGGGGAACACTATCCACTGATGAGTGGCCCACCTGAGGAACCTCCTTTTGGTTGTCTTGTAAGTCAACTTTGTCCTGTTGATTGTAATTAGTTTATTTATGCAGATGTAGAAAAAAGATAAAAATAATTAGTATAGTTAGTACCTCTTGGTCACTACAGATGTAGACCAGAAGCCAAATAGTTACTCCAAGTTGCTCTTTGAAACACAGGCCTATCGCTACTACTTGTCATACTTTTGGGCCAACGACAACGCCACTAGAGCTTCTCTTGGCATCAAGGAGGTAACAAAATGCTTTCTGACCAACTTCCAGTACATGACTGATGTAGTGTGTACTATACATGAATGCTGATTGCTGAGTACAAGCCTGTTTTACGTATATCCTTTCAATATGCTTTTAGCTGCAACTGCTTTGGGATGAAGTTCTAATGACAAAAGGATAGCACTAATAGGGAACAGTGACGGAGTGGATAAGGTGCAAAATTTCCGGAGAACTTCCTTACACGTCTGATCTTCCAAGCAGCATAGAGTACCATCTCAACCTTACCACCAGGGGATACCGCGCTCTTGTCTACAGACGCTAATAATTCAGTAGGAGTGTACAATCATTTATGCAAATGCGTATGCCACAATTCGGGTCCCCCTAACTGTGCTGAGTTGTAACTCGATCGATCTTGTGAGCGCAGTGGAGACCATGACCTCACTGTACCGTTTCAAGGCACACAAGCATGGATAAGATCCCTTAACTTCTCCATCGTTGATGACTGGAGAGCATGGCACCTTGACGGTCAGGCTGCAGGGTCAGTTACCTTCTCTGATGCCCTAGTCTTTTCCGTCAGCCAATCTATTGCACTGCCATTATATATTCCTATCATTTGGCAACTTTGATGTGGATGCAATTGTTGTGATTCTGAATTTTATGCTAATTTTGGTAGATCAATCTAACAAACAATGCATTTCATACTTTTTTGGCCAGATTCACAATAACGTACGCCAACAATCTAACCTTTGCAACAATAAAGGTTTGTCTTGTAGACTGGATGGACTAGTCAGATTCAGATTTCAGATTCATATATATGATGATACAAGTAGCAACACCACTATATTTTGGCTATGGATGTAGGGTGGTCGTCATATTTCTTCAGAAAACCGGCCCAAAGAATGCTTTGCTATTGTAAAAAGGCCGCTGAACAATAAGCCTCTCTAATATGCCAGATTCAACTGCTATACGGGCCTCTCTCCAGATACCAAAGGGTTGTCACTGTCACCCAGATAATTTGCAATAAGTACATATGTTTAAGGTTACTTAACCGGTAGAATCAATCCCCATCAGAACAGGGGGGCAATCATGAACTCGTTCTTTTTTGTAAGCATCAGTTACAAGTATGAGCACGGTCTATAAACTACAGATCCTAGAACACATTCTCAAAGCTGCCCTATGATTTCTGCCCAAAACTGGCATTCTGAGACCTGAAAGAATTCCAGCGTCAATCATTGTATGAGATCACCCACAAGGATCTGTAGTGCTTGTTAGACTGTTAGTCAACAAACATCAGCCAAAATCAGTCTTTCTACCAGCAGAAGCCAAGATTCTCGCTGTGTATCGTATGCATCTCCATATGCTGAGGCCTAAACCTAATTATCTCTTGACTCTTTCGGAAGTATATCACGTCTCCACAACCTTAAAGGGAATCTTCGACCTGTAAACAAGCAAACTCAGATTCTGCCAGCTGAAACAGCCACTGCTGTAGCATTTGTGTAGACCTATAAATCTATGAGATTGTGCTGCAATCAGGAATTTACCTCGTGGGCTTCTCGAAAATAATTTCAATACCTCATCAATCAGAATTACCTAAAAATTAGACGGAATTAGTCTGCCAAATAGATATAGAGAAAAAGATATATAAACAAACAAATATGAGTTTGTTGCTAACTAGCCACTGCTAAAACAATGTTAGAAGGAAAACACAGATCACATAATTTGAATGGCATAACAAGTCATAGAATCAGTACTAACAGGGAAGGATAGATAAAGAACAATCTTCCACTCAGCCCATGATAGTGGAGACACCTGCACAAGTATACCGCGATTTATCCAAATTACTTTTAACATAAAGAACAGAGGACCACAAAAGAATGCAGAATGACACGTACCGAGAAAAGAGCGGCTAGTGGTTCAATGTACAGGACTGCTACGTGAAGAAGCATTGTCAGAATAATTGACCCAACAAGCCATAGGTTACTCCATGGATGAATGACACTGGATGAGAATGAAGCTGCGTTAGTACAGAAGTTTATGGCACATGCCACAACCTTTCAAGTGACACCTGCTATTCTCAAGTTCACAGAAATGGGAGGGGCCCAACAAAACAACCAATTGGGCTTGCTCATAATAATACAAATAATGACTATTTGTACTATCATAATACAAATATCAAAAAATGAGATACATTCTTCCTTTTGCTCGTAAATATTACTCTTAGGTCCCAGGACAAAAAAGGATAATAGCTACAGATTTCAGGTGGTGCCTTATCCAAACTTTTAAATTCATTCCATTATAAACCCTCTAGGTTCTGTGTAAAAATAAAAAGATCATGTCCGAAATTTCACAATGTGCGCTATTCATGGTTATGTAGAAAACATTGTATTTGAAGGCAATGGTTGTGCAAATACCTTAGATTTAGTTGATGGTTCTATGGAGACACATCGGAATCGCCTTTCACAAATGCAAAACTACACGTTGATGTTCCTTTGCAAATCGATCAAAAGAACAATGCACAAACACAAAACATGTATGCAAGCAGGCAATCTCTTAAATTACAGCAAGTAATTGCTCCAGCCAAAAACAGCCAACCAGGTGACATTTCAGGATGTTCAAAGTTTTCAAGTCTTAAATATTAATATCTTTAATATTCATTCTATTTAATATTCATTCTGAATATACAAATTTGTCTCGAAAAGTACTTTTCCAATACTATAATCTTACTAGGTTTAAAATATATCACAACAGAAATTAGTGGTCATAGTGGCATTTTGAATGCTCTATCAGTGACCAAAGCATCACTTATTTGTTATTGGCGGTCGTACATGTAGATTAGAATAGAACAGTTATAGTAATGGAGAACAAGAGCTCTTACAGCAGAGATTGGTTTTCACTTAGGTTATTCAAGGCATTAAACATCTCGACAACAACAAGCACGGTCATTGAAACAGTGGATGGATGACGATCCTCAAAGATGCTGCAAGGATAAGAAGTTTGCCTGGCAGAACATGAATCAAAATTGACCTGCAATGGTTAAAGGAATAAATTCGGAGTGTATGGAATCAGTAAGGCATATTAAAGACCCAGAGCAAACTTCAGAAGGAATATAAAATGAGGTAAAGTAGACTGTAAACTCATTCGCAACCATGCAGTTCAAAAGGTGCCAAGTGCCCGTCTAGACTGAAACATAATTGACCTATGAAACCATGCAAAATAACTACAGTTCAGTGGTACTGCAAGTGTACAAATCCTTGCAATACCATCCATAGCAGTGTGAAAACCCATTCCGTTGGTAGTTGGGATTTTCCCTGTGAGTAATTTCTGTTTCTTTAAAAAAGGTCCCTGGGTAGAGACAATTTGCCAAACAACCATCATCTGAGATCTCATTACCTATACAAATCGCAAGGCACAATAAAGGGCTTTTATTTGTATAAGCTCTTCATAGGGCTAGGGTGATGATCCTATCATGAATCAGACTCTGCATTTGCCCTCATAATCTCATACATATTTAGACTATGAGAAATCACTCCCACAGTGCTGACTGCTGAAGTGACTCCTGAGGATCTTTGTCTCATACTCTCATACTATTTTGAGTTCCTAGTTTCCGTTCTAACAAGAAATTTTTAATATATGTTCTCTGTATAGCTATTTCATATACATATTTTACAGCAGAGCTCTCCCTATTGCTGTTCTCTAGATTAAAAAAAAATCCATTCAACTTATTCAGACATAGTTGACCAATAATCTTCTGTCAATAAGATGCAACTCAATGTGACAAGCAGCACAGCAAAACAGCAGACACCAGTTGTCATACGAAACTAGTACTTTATATGCTTTACATGAATACTTCGTTGAAGTATAACCTTCCGTTGTTGGATTGTTGATGATAACACTAACAACAGGTCATTGCACGGCAGTTCCAGTAAATACAGAAAGGTACCAACACAGAAAAGGGAAAATAGTTCCAAATTCCCAACTTACCAACTCAGAGTATGGTAATCCAGGACCATTTTCAGAATAAACGAACCACCAAACAAAACCTGCTATAGTAGCAAGGCCGACATAAGCTGCATTAACAAAAAAAAAAGAGTAAAAATCTGCTACAGCTATCAATAGGAATATCAAATTGTAAGTAGATAGAAGAAATGAACCTCCAATGACCAAATAACGGAAAAAGAGCCAACCACTAACGACAGCTTCATTAACCTGTCATGCAATGAAAAAGGATCATTGTTTAATATCTGATATGTCAGTTTAGAAAATGAAACCCATAGCTCTTACTTGAAATGACTTGCCTAGCAATTCCTAGTCATCAATATAAACTCATGTTTTTGCAATCATGTAATTTTTGTGTAGTCACCAAAGCAAGTATTAGCAGATCAAAGGTTTCCTGGATACAAGGTTTTTGCTTAATGCAACATCCGTTCGATATTAATTAGCAATATTCTTGTGCACGAAAAATTCAAGTGCAAATAATAAGGCTCAGCAGGTATGTTATACTACAATCTTTGACTGGACTCTGCTAAAAAGCTAGCAAGCTGATCAAAATAAGTATTTCTTGAGTAAACATCATTTTCTTAATTGAGTGCCAGGTAAACATGCATTAACACATAGTTTCATAGAAGTGTAAACAAAAGTTACCAGCATGAGATCATGAATAGCTCTTGATACTCAGGTGCTTAACCAAATTTTTAGTTTTATATTACCTTGCGGGGCTTGACTGTCATGATGTTGCCATCAGGCTTATTGAAACCAATTGCAGTTGCAGGCAACCCATCAGTAACAAGGTTCACCCAGAGTAGCTGGACCTGCAAAGCAATGACGAAAAGACATAAGCATAATTCACATCCATGCAAAAAGCAGAAAGATCCGCAGAATAAAAAGCAAACTAATGTTTAAAACGGGTTTGCAAATAGACAGGTGATTGTTCTCATAGGGGAGGCGTGTGAACATAAACAAGGAAAAAAAACATCATCACATGATAAAAATGTGAAAGACAGCATTTATGAAGACCACCATTATCACAATAGTTTACAAGCAAATAATAAGAGAGAGTTTCCACTCACAGGTATGAGTGTGTCAGGCATCCCAAGCACTGCCGCCACAAAAATACAAACCACCTCTCCAATATTTGATGAGATCATGTACCGAATAAACTGCTTGGTGTTATTATATATGGCCCTTCCCTCCGCAACAGCCTATGAACAAATGGTAGAGCAGGGTTTGGATAAATATCATCATCTGAAAATAACGACCAACTGTTCTCATATTTGTATGTCATGCCATGAGAAATAAGCTTACAGCAACAATTGTGGCGAAGTTGTCATCCGCCAAAACCATGTCTGACGCACTCTGAGATATTACAAGTGTATAATGATTAAATCCAAGTAAATCCAAGAAACAACTGTAATAAATAACTTGAAAGGGCAAAATTGGTTATAAGGAGCTTCACTCAGTTAGCATTTGCTGAGACACACAGTACAAAGGTAATTTAGATGCACTCAGCAAATCATGCATTGCTAGTCAATTTTCATCACTGCACAAATAAAAAACAAAGATGTGCTCATTGACTGGTGCACATCAGGAAAACGAACTTTAGTTGGCTAGAGAAAATGATCCCCAAATTTTTTTTTGTCTCAATAATACCAATCAAGGCAGCACCCAGGAGCCAATCTTGCAACCAAAAAAATAAAAAGAAAAGGCTTGTTGTACTTCTTAGTACCTTTGCAACTGCGGTTCCTGACCCCATTGCTATTCCTATATCCGCTTTCTTCAGCGCAGGTGCATCATTGACACCATCTCCAGTCATAGCAACCTTACATACAAAATGAACATAGAATTAGCCCATGGAAATGGATAATTTGGATTACTGCATAAAGAGGGTGGCATGTTATTATGAGTGTCAATTATTTGGCTATTTGAACAACTTTGTCATATTAATTATAATGATGACTAAGAAACAGTGCCTGAGCTACACTAAGAAGACCTATGCAATAATTAAGAGAACCATTTATAATAGAAGAGTCTCTACAGAAATAGATGCCATGGGTTCGAGGGAGAAAAAGAAACAGATGCCAGGGATTTTTGTTTCTGTGTATCAGACTTCCCCATAGGTACAATGCCCTGGCTCGGTCACTGACAACTGAAAGAAGCACAATGGAGCACTTTGATGACAGGTAGGAATCATATATAAATGTTAGCTTACCACTTCATTGTGTGTTTGCAAGGCTTCAACAAGCATCTTCTTGTGGGAAGGTTCCACTCTACACCATTTAGTATAAATTGTCAGGTTATGATAGGGAAGTTGAAAGTATAGAATTGAAAGCGTCGCTATGTGACTTCACATTACAACATGATTTCATCAGTTTAACTATCTTATCTCTGATATTTCACAAAGCTCAACATCAGATCTCATATTCATAGGTGGTTCTGACATGTTATGGCCGGCAAAGTAAGAGCTGAAAATCAATTTTCCCTAGTAGGAATTGAGAAACAAAATCAGCTTCAGACATGATGAAATTTTGAACTGAAAAAAAATCATTTTCTCACAACCTGTGCAATGGTACGCAAATGATGATAACAGTACAAGAATAGACCTCTGATTCCCAATTTGGACCATGAGTTTTTCAGTTACCCTAAGTTCCACCCTTTGAAACAGAGGTAGCTTAGGCATATGACCCATTAACATGCAACCAGAGAAACTCCATTTGATTGATACCCATAGGCACCAGATCAACTATATTTGTCTTAGATTATTATCTTGTATGATCATAGCTAATCTTTCATCATCTACACATCCATTTCCGTAGTACACTCTCTTAGTGTATGGGCAAGTACAATATTGCGAAAGTATTGTGATCATCATGTTAGGTATCTTTCAGCCCCCTTTTGTGAAACTAAACCATCACGATTGCTCTGTTTTTTCGTAAAATGGCAAGATCCCTATAATTTGTGCATTCAAGTTTTATATGTTCCAAGATTCAAACTCAGAAAAAAGCTCAGGCAAGGAGCTGGAGTAGCCTGGGCAAAAGCATTTTTCATCCAGCAAAATATTCATCCGACATTTTGCATTGTGTTTTTTGAGTTCATGATTCAAGAGAAAAGTGAGAATGGTGTAATTAACCATTTAAAAGCATAGCTAAGTCCTGGATTTGTTCTACAAGACAATGATACTAAATCACCTTGAAAACAGAACCATCCTTTGCAATGCGTTTGTCCTTTCCAGAGGAGGCAATCCTTCAAATTCTGATGCTGTATAGGAATACCCCGCAAAGTCATCCAAGTGCTCAAAAGCACCAATTTGCCGACACAGAGATTCTGCTGTAGACTAAAATAGTGCGCATTAATTTTCTCACCAGTAGCAAATATCTCACAAAATAGGCCAGGATTTCACCAACCTTGTTATCCCCAGTAACAACTATAACACGGATCCCCGCAGACATACAAGAGTGGATAGCATCCCGAACTTCTTCTCTTGGTGGATCAAGCATCCCAACCTAAATGAGTAGCAAAAGAAATGGTTTCATCAATAACTACACTATTATGCTATAAACAACAGAAACATAACCTCATTACAAACGGCAAAACAAATTAGAACATGCGAAATAATGTAGAATAGTGTAAGGATGGGAGAGACGAAGTAGCAGGAGAGTGACAAACCATACCAATCCTATAAATGTGAGGTTGGCCTCGTCAGCATAAGAGATGCTTTGTTGACCAGCTGGCATCCGTTTTAATGCTAATGCCAAGCACCTTAGTGTATCTTTCCCTGCAAAACTGGAGTTTTGAGACTATTTAGCATACTACAGCAGAAAATTATAAGATATGTTACTGAAGTATTATTGTAGACAAAGTTTACTGGTGCAAGAAAAAAGAACAAGCGATCAACATAATCACTTGATAGTAACTTTACATCAAGGGTGTAGCTAGGGCAAAATTACCAAGGTCCCTTGCCAACAAAAAGTGTCAGAAGTATTATTAACTACACTGATATGAGCTATTTCGATATGTCATTAAAGCGTTGAAGGTGCCGTGCCTGAAGACAGATTACACATGAAAAAGGCTAACCTTTGAAATCTAGCTTCCAACTCATTACGAATATCCATAGTCAATGGTACTGAAGAACCATCATCATTGCACAATATATGTGTGCATCTTGCCATTATACTTTCAGGGGCACCTTTTGAAAACATAATCTCTTGTTGTTTTCTACTGCAAAGGACGCTCATCATTTTGCGATCTCGGGAGAACTCTAGAATGGATATCTAAAGAAACAAATCAGGAAGTAGAGTAACAATGAATTTGAAAGAATAAATCTGAAGAAGTGCGAAATAAAGAAAAACGGCTAGTTATAACAAAGAAAAAATATTAGCCTCATTCAACTGATTCAAGGAACAAAGAAAATGATAGGTAATCAGCACGGCAAGACGGTAAGAAGAGGCATGTACTGGTCAGGCGGTTACTGTAGCGCGTGGGCAGTACCAGATTAGGTTGTATGACTTGGTTTGTAAGGAAACAGATAAGTTAGATTGATTCGGTTAGGATATTTATTTGCTTAGGGATCAGTCAAATTCTTGAGCAACTAAATAGTAAGGTTGCTGACACAGATCGATTAGACATAATTTGGAAAAGAGTAAAGCAGTTTGACGATAATGAATATGAGAGCAGTTTCAATAGCACCATAATCTAGTGGTCCAATAGTTCCATCAGATGCCTATATGTTTGACTATTCAAGGAATTGTGCTTGCTTGGTAGAGACTAGTGAGCAAAGTGACTAGTGAGCAAAGTGCAGAGTGACTAGAGAAATTAAGTGTTTAATCTATATTCATCAAACCTGAAGTTTCCAGGCATCATTTGAGAACCTCACAGTTACAAGTTATTGACTTTGTCTATTTACAAGAAGAGTTGCATTCTGCCCTTTTTAATGTACTAGGTAGAATTAGTTAATGATCAAAGGCTATTCCCTTAAGAAACACGTGAGGACTTTTAAGGGAGTCACAAATACGGCAACCGGCAAGGTTATAGTACAGAATAAATATAGCAATCCAAACAAGATGAGGAAAATAACCTTTCTGAACTGATTTTCCCAATAACGGTTGCAGTACGATGCACGCTCATGCTTAGTTAACATGTTGAGGGCTGAAGGCATTGAATCAAAACCAGGAAGACCAACCTAACAGGGTTTAATACAATGAACATTAAATCGAACATCATATTTTCCATGAAAGCAAAAGTTCATAGATATGTTTATCTATATGCAGTAACTGACCTTCTCCACAAGCACACGCAGAGCAACTTCAGTGGACTCTCCAATTTTTTCATAACATTTTTTATCAGGGTTGAATTGTAGAGTGGACTCGTTACAAAGAGCTGAACACATAGCAAGATGAAGGAGACATGGTGATTGTGGGGGAAACTCCAGCTGCAACAGATTAAATTCCTTTAATTAGCACTACTAAAGCCCTAAATCCAAAAGGAGACTTGCAACTATATTTGTCTAATAACATAACTGGTGTCACAGGTTACTAGATAGCAGGCTTGGATGTTTCATAGGTTGTCTAAAAGTATCCAGTGGTACACATCCAAAAAGTCTCGGCAGCGGAATCAGTCTATTTGCTACGGGTTAATACTATTTGTCGAGCTAGGTAGAACTAATAGTAAAGTTTGCGGATTGATGAAAAGTTGTGTACTGAACCCAGCCTTTCGCACTGGCTAAAAGTAGGGCAGAAGGCTTTGTCAGCTGTCAGCATGAAATGCACGACCTATCATTCATATTTTGTTCAGTTACTATAATGCAAAGCATTCCTCAATAAAGGTGGAATTATCTGGACAAATTACAAAAATATCCAAGAGGGGGTGTGATGAGCAATTTCAGGTGCCAGGCGTTATCTTCTACAAATGCAGGATTTGCTTTCCCTGGATTGAAGAAAGCATAACTTATATTGGATAATGGTTTTAAGATTTCTGCAGACATCCCAGAAATTAATTGAGCCTAGAGAATACACTATTTTACCTGCAATCCACCAGCGTCATAAATAAAACCTTCAGGAGCAAATGTTGTTCCACTAATGGAGTACTCATCAGTCATTGGTCTCTGGTGTACAGACCGCACAACACACACCTGGAATGTTAAATGCACTTTTTAAGTCATGCGATGAATTCAAATATATCAACCTACAATGACAAACTATTTTTAATTGAAAGAGCATATCAAATTTCAGCTCCACATCATACTGAGCACCTGTATATCCAACAAGGATAGTATAATGAAAAGGCCACAGAAAAGAGAAATGCATCACCTTTGACACAGACATCATGTTTGTTGTGAGAGTACCGGTTTTGTCACTGCAAATAACCGTTGTGCATCCTAATGTCTCTACAGAGGGAAGAGACCTAACAATGGCGCTCAAGCGAGCCATTCTCTTGGTACCAAGAGCTAAGCACCTAAAGAAAAAACAAGCAAATGCTTTATGAGGTTTACTTCAATGAGGAATTGAGCATAGCACTACACCTCAACAAACATGGTCCAATGACAACCAAGAAATTGTTTAACAGGAAACTTACGTTGTTACAACAGCTGGAAGACCTTCTGGAATAGCTGCAACAGCAAGAGCTACGGCTACCTATGAAAAGAACAATACCAGAGGGTACATCCTTTGAGAAACAGTATTATCGCTCAGTTCTCTATCAATGTAGTTATCCTATACAACCCATATTGTGCACATGTTGCAACCACTGACATGTATTAAGCCTTGTCCAGTAAGGCTTGTCAGAGTGAGTTTCTTTTTAAAAGAAAGAAGTCGGTATACATGCTACCATAGAACATAATAAGAAAATAACTATTTGTGAACAAACAACAGAAAAAAAAAAACTACAAGACTTTGCAAATGTGGTCCCCAGAAAAAATGATCAACATGGCCAAATTCTGCATTCTGGCCACACTTCAACAAAATAATTTCCAAGTGTTCAAACTAATAAATAAGACAGTATTTGCCAGACTGTAGGTTGACCTACACTGATTGAATGTTACAAAAAAAATGTAAGTTGAAACATGGGAGCAATAATATACCTTAAAATAGTGGATGGCACCCCTAACAAAGCCACCATGAGAAGGATCTCGGAAATGTCCAATATTTACAACCCAAACAAGTATACATATCCCTGCTATCACCTGGAAAGAAAAATATTGTATGAAGAAGCTTTAAAAGAGAATTTAGACTACACAATTTGTCATTCCTGGTAGCTCTAGTTAACAGGGTAAATATCTCATTTCTCTTTGTGGCACTATAATATTTACCTACAGTGTGCTTGAAATTGAGTAATGACGCTGCAGCTTCTACCGATAAGTTAAATGCTAAATTCCAGGAGAGAACATTAAATTAATGCTCGCAGTTCATAGATGTCATATTGTCATCAGTCTACGATACATTAAATATCTCCATGATTTACTTCAGCGATAAATGTTTCACGCTATATTACTCCTTAGTTTTGGAAGGAAAAAAAAAACTACTCACAACTTGTTGAAAGAACCATGATCTGCTACCTTTGCCAAAAAAGTACCAAACTCATCAAGCTTTTTCTTCAACGGTGTTGCTTCCTGTAATTTAGTGAGAATTTAAACTGTAAGCAGAATAATCATCACATAAAGCATGGGGGGGGACGCTGTCGTGAACCTAAGTGCAAACAGGAGTACTAGTTCCAACATTAAAAGGAAAATACATTTAGAATGAAGCGAAATCACATAGCTCAATTCTCCACTGAAGGCGCAAATGAGAAGAAATATATGTTTCATACTTACATCCTCTGTTCTAAGCATAGCATCACGTATACTTCCCATTGCAGTATTAGATCCAACCCCAATAACAACTGCTCTTGCTCTGCCAGCTACAACAACAGTGCCCTGAGAAACAACAACAGTACAAAACACACAAGTCTCAGCGGAGGCAATAAATTATGGATGAGGGCAATGAATATGAATGTTATAAAAAGTAACTGTTCAAAATCATTTCAGGCGCAAGAACTACCAGGAACTCAGGAAATCTACTGCTGTGTATATAAGTCTCTGAAATGCCACTGCTTCACTATATTTCAGAATTCAACCATGAATCATGCTGCAAAGACCCAAAAAAATCGAACTTGCTCACTTTTATTCTTAATACATATGGACCATTCCAGAGTTTCCCAATGGAGATGCTCATAAGAAGAAAATATACAACAGAAAAAGCTTCAACGATTCTGAAGAGAGGAGCAAGAAATCCAGATATAAGACATATTTTCAACAAACCAGATAAAATAAATGCTACAGAGTTGGAAACTTCTATGTAGCATAATCATAGTAACTGCATAATGGAGTTCTAGTCCATTTGAATCAGTCTTCCCTTTGCCAACGACAAACTTTCTTGCTAGAGTGCTTAGCTAGTACCCTAGTACCTTTAGTGAAAAGTTTTATTCAAAATGCATAAATAAAAAATGGATTGTACATGGAAACATCACCATGTCAAGAGATGCATATGATTTACTTTCAGTTTTTAGCTGTACAACAAATACAATACTGACTTAATTGCCACTGCCAGCACGGTATGCTTACCGAAAAAAGAATGTTTGTTTTGTCCTGGTAGACGGCATTCATTGCTGAAGTTGATTCGAGCTCTTTAGCGACTGAACAGCTTTCTCCTAGTAAAACCACAAATTCACAACATTAGCAAGAAACCATGTTTTCAATAACTGATGCTCAGGCAGTTTATAATTCATACAAATCGCTCTATGACCAGATTCAGTTAGCTCATCAAGGATAAGAGACAGCTACATCATCTCACCAGGGCCTCCAGAAATGAAAAACTAGCCATTGATAGCTATTCTAAATTGGAAATGTAGAAAGCAAATCACTCAAAATGATGAAAAAAAGAGTCAATATAGTTATTTCTTTCCCTAACTCTTGAAAAAAATCATCATCAGAACAAATGGTTGATACCAGCTGATTTTAGAAACCAAACAGTGAAACAGGAGTTGGGATGCTACCTACATAACTTTAGGATGAATAAGTGGATGGCACAAGAAAACAAAAAAAATTACCTGTAAGAATTGCTTGGTCAACACGCAATTGGTGGCTTAACATTTCAACCATTCTCATGTCAGCCGGAACTTTGCAACCAACTTATCCACAAAAGGGGAAAAAAGCAAGTGTCAACTAAGTGGCATCAGGAAAATGCCAAACATGGTACTAAAAGGAAATTATCAGATGAGCAATCGACTGTACCTCCTACTTCAACTATATCTCCAGGGACAAGTTCGGTTGCTGGAAGTATAGAAAAGCAACCTACATGATTCAAACATTGACAAATGTACTAATCAGCTAAACATATGAGTATATGACAGAACATGCATGATTAATAGTTTAATTCAGTTTCTGGCATCAATGTTTTGTGACATTTGCTGGTGGAGAACTCATAAAAACTTAGTTCTGATGGCAGACGTTGAGCAACTATGGTAATTGGCCCCTGGACTAATGCCAATCAGATTACAATTTCCAGACAAAAGATCAAACAAAATACAATGAAATGCAAGAATCAATTGCGAAAGTGTGTTACCATTGCGCAGCACCGTTGCAATATCAGCTTGATAAGCACGGAGCTCCTACAGATTTGATAGAAATAAGTGATCATGGAGGGTGAAAAAAAAGGTTGGCCATTGCAATATATAATGTAGTTAAAGAATGCTAAGAAAGACAATTAACAAATTGAAGCATTCAGAGTTGAGATGCACCATGCATACAAGTAATCAGTTACGCAAACAACAAGCATAGAGGATCATAACTCGGTGCTCTGGCTATTCCTCCCGGTTCCCAAAAAACGAGAACATGATAGGATCTGAAATATAGTAATCGAGAAAACAAACCCCATGTGGCCACATAAAGGCGGTAGGATCTAAATCACCTCATAGTTCCACCTATATTTAATATAGCTCTGTTTCTGGTGGTATAAAGATACATGGGAAGGCAAAGATTAAACAACAGATCAATCTCATTCACCAAACTATCTCGTACCATGTGCCAAAAAGAAACAACCATACAGCAGGAACAGCATCATGAGAATTAAAAACAACATTAGGGCCATATTTAGAAGTACGAACCTCAAGAGCTTTTTCAGCATTAGTTTCAGTAATCACACCCACAGCTGCATTTGCTGCCAGTATCATAAAGATGACCTATAGTCAAAATCAAAGAACAAAGTCAATTTCCGCCTGCAGGTCATTTTAAACCAATGGGATATATCCAACTTACAGATGGTTCCAAAAATGCTGATAATCCAGTTTCACCATTCATTCGAGCCAAAAGGAAGGATATCACAGCAGCTGCTATCAATATTTTGACGAGTAAATCATCAAATTGCTTCAAAACTAACTTCCAAAAGGGAGTACCTGAGTAACAATTTCCATATCAAAAAAGATGAATGCTGAAGAGTATAGAAAATTGGATATTGTTAGTTCAAAGAGCAATTGGGAAAAAGGAAAAGAACCAGAGATGTAAGGTGTCTAAAAATATGGGTGGCCTCAGAAGTCCAAAAAAAATCGCTTTAATTAAAATCAAGCCCCAATTCACGAAGTAGTTCTGCAGAGTTACAATTTATGTGCCTACGTAGAATACAAAACTGCAGAGCGATAAATTAGAGCTAATGGCATGCTTTCACACATTATTGTTAGAGAAGCTTATTAAATGTCTATGTTCATATGGTTACAAAAATACTGAGTAAAGCTGTCGAGAGGGTTCAAACCCACAGGCCGTAGTTGAGCCCTATAGAAAACAACATACATATGGGAATACAGAAAGCCAGCTTGATCTTATGGTTAACACTCATGAGAATGAAACATACAGGTGATAGGTATTGCGATGAAAGATTTACAAAACAGAACTGGGAACTTCAGGTGATAGCTTACTTTCTTCTTGGGGAAGCACTGGAGGTAGTCCATCCATGAAAATAATGAAGACAATTCAGTAATCATCAGAAAGACTGTAAGAATAAAAAATGTGCATAATGCAATGCAAAAATAAATTATATATATGCATGCCAACTTCGAAAATACACTCCGATTGAAACTTCAAACTGATAGATAGCAGGGGACTCCAACTAGATTAAAAGCATCAAAGCTTTGGTTCAGTTAGATTGGCATAACAAACATGGTCCATGGCATATAATTCTGGCTCATTACATGGTGTTGTCCTAATGCCCTTGAGATATCAGAACTGCTATTGCTTGTGAGATGTGACATTAATTCCCAATATTTTTATATCAAATTTATCCAAACATTTGGTAAGGAGAGAAATTGTGGACTGATTTTCTCACAGAGAGTCTTCACTGAGCAAGATCCTCAGAAAAAAATCTAGAAATTAGAATATGCTCACCACTAGTTACTACAGTGTTGGCTAGTGATGAGCCATAGATTCTACAGAGAAAAAAACAACAACAGAGTTTATAACTGGTTGCTTTGCACGAATGACCAAACTCTAATATGGATGAACATGGGAAGTATGCATTCGATAGGTCCGTTGGTTCATGAAAGCAATTTAGAGCAAACACCCTTTTGCCTGAAAAACACTCTCAAGCTGCATAACCTAAAACCACTGTTCCTCTAAAATCAATGTGTAACATTTCACTATTTGAACGAGACATGACCTCACCAAAAATGTAAAAGTATACATAACGACACACACTGTACAACTACTGACACACAGATAATGTTATTTTTTTTATGTGTGATGCAACTAGTCCATTCCTACCAGGAGAAAAAGGAGTAATCTAAACGCGTAGAAAAGCAAAAACTCACCGTTTTTGCCGTAGAGCCTCGCATGCTGCTCCACCTGGGCACAGAAACCAAAACCAAATCAGCCCAACCGAACCCCCACCAATGTCCACCACATTACCCGTACCCACACTGAAATTCACACGGCGAAACGCTTCAGATCAGCACCTGCGAGTCGGAGAGGCCCTTGGTCCGATCCACGCCGAACGCCTCCAGCACCTGCGAGAAGGTGAAGGCGGCCAGATCCGTGAGGGGCGGCGGCGGGGCCAAAGGGATTAGACGAACAGGACAGGGGCTAGGGTCGGGAGGCGCTCATTACCTCGGCGACGGACTTGGCGTAGGCGTCCTCCATGGGCGCCCGGCGCCGCCGCGGCCTCCTGAGACGCCGGGGGAGTGAGAGAGAGCTCTGGCAAACGGGCGAGCCGGAGAGACGGTGGTGCGACTAGAAGCGATCGGGTCAGCGCCGTCTGGCTGCGGTGTTCGGCAACGGTCACGCCGTGCCGGAGCCCGGAGATGCGAGACGGCCGGCCTGGGGTTTTGCTGATCGGGTGGACGTGGCGTCCGTCGAGGCGGCGTTTGCGCTGTTATTCGCTAACCTTGCAGCTGGCGCGGCGTGACCGCGGGAGCCGGGAGGAGCATATGGCGCGTGACTCGATGAGGAAATGAAGTGAGAGACAAGCAATCCATCCCCAATGGGGCTGGCATTGCTTCCGCTTGGAAAAAGTTAACTACCGTTTTTTGTCACCAGCGTCATGGGAATACATCTGTCGTATTACTATTATACATGGTTTTGTGATCTAGTCTATAGTGGGGATGGTGAATTCATGATAGGTGTGATTAATTAGATGTACAAGTTGTGCCTGCCAGGATGAACTTGCACATGCTAAGAAGATGTAATGGGGATAGATCGAGAGATGGCTTGTGTTTGTATGCACTTGCTTAATTATATGCAAGGGTCTGTTGATCATGTACGAAAGATTAAGTAACATTTGAATGGCTTTAATTTGTCATTTTGTATCCCAATAACCCATATTCATCTTAATGGGCTATAATTCTCATTAGATATTACTTTATGATGTACATTAATCACATGTTAAATATACTATGATTAGTGTAGTCTAAATGAGGAGGAATAGTGAATTGAGTTTCCTTATGAAGTCCAGTCCTGATAAGCAAATATGTTAAACATGTATGATTTACCCATCGACCATCCAAATAGGCAAAACTCAAAAGAACACGCGTTAACGTAGCATGGTTCAAACTCATACACATGACCATTCACTCTCTACATAATCACTCTAATGTTTCTATGTAATCATTCCGATGTAGTCAATGCATCGTTTAGCCGTCGATCTTTTTAAATTAAATTTGGCTAATTTACCGTATCAATCTTTTTTCATTTCTCATGCTTCACGGATACTCCATAAAAAGCACACATATACTATACTATTTCTTTTGTAACTTGAATTATAAGATTTATCTAGTTCAAAATGTAAACTATTAAATCTTTATACATCTAACCAAAACTTACGATGGCTTGATCTGATTATAACATAAAATTAATCCGTAGGTTTTGGGTTGATCTCAGATGTGTCACCGATAATCATGTATTTAGCCTTTTTTAGGGTTGTATTTTAAATAATTTTGAAATTTCAATTTGCAGAGTGTATGGCTACGCAGCTCTTAAAAAACAAACAGAGATCAAACTCGAGATTCAAAAACATTAGATTTTTTTCGGTAGAATATCACGCTCCCCAGGCCCCCGCGTTTACAGGTTGACCAACCAGCTCGAACATGCAGCACCACCGGAATCAACGATCCGGGGCAAATCTACAGAAATCCCCATCTCACGCGATCCACCATCAGACAGCCCTCTCCACTCGTCCACCCGCTATAGCCGCTACCGCGAGCGCGAGTCCATCTCACGGGACAGATCCTTCACGGCTTTTGTAAACCGGGTCCATCGGTCCGTCCGGCTGCATCTCCTCTGTTGCTAGGTGAGCACACCCGTGACGCTACACGTCCCCCGAGGCGCTCCTCACTCCACCCCACACCACCAGCAGCAGCGCCGCCCGCTTCGCCAGTTTCGCACAACCCCAACCACCGCCGGCCCGCCAGGCCCCAGATCTGGTACGTGCCGCCCCTCGATTTGGCGCGCGCGATCCGGCCTCGTGCCGGAGATATGCCAGGCTCGAGCTCAAATCTGGGAGAGTCCACCGAGCCGAGATCCTAGTCGCGAATCGCGCGGGCGCAGCGATGCAGGCGCGGGTGGCGTCCATGGAGGACGTGAAGGAGGCGCGGCAGGCGGCGGCGGCGGGGCAGGGGAGGTTGCTGCCCACGGGGATGCTCAAGGTGTTCCTGGGCTTCCTGCTGCTGGGCGTGGGGCTGTCCGCCGCCGCCATGTACATGGCGCGGCACGCCGTGGCGGCGGCCGCGCCCGCGCTGTTTCGGCCGTGCCTGGGGTCCTCCGCCGCGGAGGAGGAGCCCGAGGGGCTGGAGCGGTGGACGCGCCCCCCGGCGCGCGTGGAGCACGCGATGACGGACGAGGAGCTGCTCTGGCGCGCGTCGTTCGCGCCGCGGGTGCGCGGGTACCCCTTCCGCCGCGTGCCCAAGGTGGCCTTCATGTTTCTCACGCGAGGCCCGTTGCCCCTGGCGCCGCTCTGGGAGCGCTTCTTCCGTGGGCACGAGGGGCGCTACTCCATTTACGTGCACGCCTTGCCATCCTACCACGCCAATTTCACCTCCGAATCCGTCTTCTACCGTCGCCAAATCCCCAGTAAGGTTAGCCCACCTCTCTCTTGCTTTACTTCATTTAGCCAGACCGTAGTAAGTCGCTTCAATTACTTGTGCTGATCGAGATGGATTGACAGCAAAAACAAATGCCCTTTAGTGCCATGTTTGTACATGGAGTTGTACTGTAAACTCAACGATTTTGCACGTGATCTGGCAAGTTGGTTACTGAGGACCTACGTTCCTGTACTTTAATGTATCCACATGTAACGTTCTCAATGAGAGTATTATCAAGCTGTAAATGATGACTTAAGAATACTGTGGAGAGGAGGCAGCGTAATCCTTTTGCATTTACCATTCCCCCGGACGATGCAAATTTTGGGTGCTTGGTTCGATGATTGAAATTGAACTGAAAGAAGTTGATCAAATCCAAACAGATGTTCTGAATTTTGTGCTATGTCTCTGTAAGTATAATCGCTAATTACCCTCCATTAATACTGATTAGCAGCACTGCCAATCATATTGCCGACCTAGTTCAAAGGCAACCTTTTTCAGCTGAGTATGTATCTACACCTTACCAATACTCAAAGAGTTCATAGATGGGATTGCTCTTTTCTGTCATCACTGCACATTTGCTTCTCAGGAAGATGGGCACCAACTAATTATAGAACACAGACTACTACCATCAGGAAGGCTATTTGCCTTTTCTTTTGGTTTTTGGGAAGACCAGCCATTTTGTGACATTATTGTTGGGTCATGGAGGCCTTGTTCTTAGTTTTTCCAGACTAACTGTGTGAAAACCACTGCCTATAGATATTTCTTGCAAACCTCAGTTATTGGTTGATTCCTGTTCTAGCACTGTAATGGTATATGATGTAAACCATACAAACCAACTTATACATCATAGTCATGTGTAGTATCATTTGATCAATTGGATGATTAGTTTCTTATGCTTCCCTGGTATTGAGATACCCCGACTTATTTGCTTGGTTTATGTACTGATCACAGGTTGCAGAATGGGGTCAGATGACCATGTGTGATGCTGAGAGACGTCTACTTGCCAACGCTTTGCTGGATTTATCCAACGAGTGGTTTGTGCTAGTGTCTGAGTCCTGCATTCCTATATTTGATTTCAACACAACATATGAATACTTCCAGAATTCAAACCGAAGCTTTCTCATGGCGTTTGATGACCCTGGACCATATGGACGGGGCAGATACAACTGGAACATGACCCCTGAGGTTGAACTTGACCAGTGGCGCAAAGGTTCTCAATGGTTTGAAGTAGACAGAGAACTTGCTATTGCAATAGTCAAAGATACGGTCTATTACCCAAAATTCAAGGAGTTCTGCAGGCCCCACTGTTACGTTGACGAGCACTATTTCCCTACAATGCTGACAATTGAAGCTCCGGATAGCCTGGCTAACAGAAGTGTTACTTGGGTGGATTGGTCGAGAGGTGGTGCACATCCAGCCACGTTTGGCAGGGGCGATATCACGGAGGAATTCCTGAGGAGAGTCCGAGAGGGGCGGACCTGTCTATACAATAACCAGAACTCAACAATGTGCTTCTTGTTTGCGCGGAAGTTTTCTCCAAGTGCATTGGAGCCATTGTTAGAGCTAGCGCCCACTGTGCTCGGTTTTGGTTGATGACTTGATGTATGCTTGAAGAGGTGTTGCCTGTAATTTTGATATTAGATCAGTGTAGGATTACAGCGTGGAGACATGGGCTTAGATTGATGGATGTAAACACGCACGGTGCCCGCATCCACTGATTATTATACACAAACCTGTATTGTTCTGTACAGTAAACTGACAATGGATCACAAGGGCTTTTCTCTCTAGGATTGTTCTTACTACCCCGCATTTTCTTGGTTTATTGGAAGATAATGTACTGTGAAATTTTTGGAGAAAATACTTAATGGAACGATGTAGGGCAGTGGGAGTGAACCTGGCCCAAAATCGAAGGTATATTGGATACTCTCTGTTTTGCCATCCCGAGAAAACTCCTCTTCATTGCTCTATGAGGACTACATATCCTGATACCCAGTTAGCAAATTATAGCAAAAGTGTGCAATGGCTTTTAGTCCCAACGGAACTGTTGTATCCGATCAGAAAGGCCGATCGCTTCTTCATCCTTTCATCAGTCAGGGGCAAAGGCTTTAACAAATAGACGTGTGATTTTGCCTAGTAATAGCGTACTCGTGTGTGTGTAATGCGCACTTGTGTGTGGATTATTCTTGTAATCATGAAAATAACTTATTCTAGTGATGGGATTTGGGCCTTGTCATAGAAAGTAAAAATAGTCTGGTGGTGTTGCATGAAAAATGGATAAATCGTGCTATGAAAGTATGAATCAATGTCAAATGACACATTCGGCCCCCCACGAAGAGCTCAACGAAGCCGGTCCACACTGACTCCACACACAGCCGAACCCCTGCCGCCTGCCGCCCCTTGATGGCTTTCGTAAACCGGGTCCATCTGGCTGCACCACCTCCGTTGACGAGAGCATGCCGGCAAAGCCCCGAGACGCCACACGCTCGAATCCCACCACCACCCGCTTCGGAGTTCGCGCCACCCCAACCGCGCCGCCGCGACCCCCCAGAAGGGCCAGAGCTCGAGCGCGTGCCACCCGTGATGCGGTGCGCCTGTGATCCGCGTCGCGCGGAGACATGCAACGCTCGCGCTCAAATACGGGGTGGGGACTGAGTCCATTCCACGCCGTCAAGAGAAATCCTAGCCGGGCCGCACCGCACCGCGATGCAGGCGCGGGTGGTGGAATCCATGGAGGACGCGAAGCAGGCCGTCCCGCCCGCGGAGCCGCGCAGGGTGCTCCCGGCGGGGATGCTCAAGCTGTCCCTGGGGTTCCTGCTGCTCGGCGTCGGCGTGGGGCTGTCCGCGTTCGGCCTGTTCCTGGCGCGGCACTCCGAGGCGGTGGCTGCCGCCGCGCCCGCCCTGTTCCGGCCGTGCGTGGGGGCGCCGGAGGAGGAGGAGGCGCTGGAACGGTGGATCCGGGCCCCCGCCCGCGCGCGCCACGCCATGGCGGACGAGGAGCTGCTCTGGCTCGCGTCGTTCGCGCCGCGGGCGCGCGGCCGGAGCGGCGGGTACCCGTTCCGGCGCGTGCCCAAGGTGGCCTTCATGTTCCTCGCGCACGGCCTGCTGCCGCTGGCGCCGCTCTGGGAGCGCTTCTTCCGGGGGAACGAGGGCCGCTACTCCATCTACGTCCATACGATGCCTTTGTACCGCGCCAACTTCACCTCCGACTCCGTCTTCTACCGCCGCCAAATCCCCAGCAAGGTTAGCTCGTCGCCTCCCTCTAGCTTTACAGCTAAACGACTTCTAACGTGATCTGACAGGATGGTCACTAAATATACCTATTTAGTCTGTCACTTTTAAAGATGGATTAAAGGACCATTTCTAATTAGGAGAGTATTTATATACTGAACATATAGGATGGTATGGTAAGTAATGCACCAGTCAATCCCATGAAGAAAGTTGTGATTTCAACCTCATATTACGAACTGGAAGAACACAACTAGATTTTATTTTCGAGAAAATCGACCATTTCTGTGATGCAGGGGTGTCAAATTAAGAACTAGAAGAACATAACTAGATAGATAACTTTGTTAAAAGTTCTGTCTATGATGTTTCTTGCAGACCTCATAGTTATTCATTTACTACTCGATTCACTGGTTGTTATTGTACTATTTGGATGTAACAATATGTATTTATCTGAAAATTATACTACTTTGATGTGTTACAATATGCAAATCATATGAACGTTGAACGAGCACATATCTCTCTCATTGCTGCGCGTACAGCTATTTGATCAACTGGTGGAGGAGTCATTTCTGTCTCTTTTCTCTTGTATTGAGATTCCCTGCTGGCATACTTGTTTGAGTTTGAAATAATGTTCACTGATTGCAGAATGTGGAATGGGGTCAGATGACTATGTGTGATGCTGAGAGACGTCTGCTTGCCAATGCATTGCTGGATATATCCAACGAATGGTTTGTGCTAGTGTCCGAGTCATGCATTCCTCTATTCGATTTCAACACAACTTACCAATACTTCCAGAATTCAAGCCAAAGCTTTGTCATGTCGATTGATGATCCCGGGAGAGATGGACGGGGCCGGTACAATTTAAACATGGCCCCCGAGGTCGAGCTGGAACAATGGCGCAAGGGCTGGCAGTGGTTTCAGGTTGACAGGGAGCTTGCCGTTGCGATTGTCAGGGACACGGTCTATTACCCAAAGTTCAAGGAGTTCTGCAGGCCTGGGTGTTATGCTGACGAGCACTACATCCAAACGATGCTCACGATTGAAGCTACTCATCGCCTTGCCAACAGGACGGTCACCTGGGTGGATTGGTCAAGAGGCGGCCCAAACGCAGCGCATCCAGCCACGTTTGGTAGAGGTGATATCACGGAGGAGTTCTTGAGGGGGATTCGAGAGGGAGGGGCTTGTATGTACAATAACCAGAACTCGACGATGTGCTTCTTGTTCGCGCGGAAGTTTGCTCCAAGCGCGTTGGAGCCATTGTTAGAATTAGCACCCACAGTGCTCGGTTTTGGTTAATATCGTTTCTATATGCTGTAATCAGTGCCTCCTGTAATTTTTTATTAGGTCACTGTGGATTATTACATTTTTGGAGATATGTCGGTGGATGAATTGATGAAACCATGAATGAACGCTGGCCAATTCAACTTGAATATTTTACACGGATTTTTATTTGTACGGTGAACCGATAATGGATCACAAGATTACTTTTCTCTAGGATTATTATGGTCCTGTGTTTTCTTGGTTCATCGGAAGGTTATAATGCAGATGTTTGACAATTATGCGTACTAATGTGATGGAAAATGAAGTTCAGTCTTGCAAGAGGTGGATTGTGCTGACGTGACTTCGCTCTTGTGCTCACCTGCAGGAGGGAGAGCAAGGTGGAGTCTAGTGGTTCATGAGGTGTGGTTGAATAGCCGAACAGGCACGTTCTCGTAAACTCTGCAATGGTAATAACTTTGATGATTGTATCCATAGTGTGTGATCAGGGAAGAATTTAGCTTAGATAATCTAAGGTTCGGTTAAAAAAAGCTGAAGACTTATCTTATAAAATTTTAAGATAAAAATACGTAAATACCAAGTTTAATTATAAAGAGAGCACTAAAATAATGATCTATTACCACTCTACGTGTCATCCGTCGTATCATCAATCTTCTTAATGGAACAGATATGATTAGTCAACCCAGCAAAGCATCCAGTCCTCCCAGGTCTCGGCAATTCTTGACTGCTCTGACTACTTGGCCAAACCTGAAAACTACCTGAAACCTTGGCCCCCTCAATGAAGCCGGTCCACGCACACCGTTCCCACTTCCCACACAGGCGAACCCAACCCCTTCGTGGCTTGCACTAGACTGGGTCGATGGAACTGGACCACCTCCGTTGATGGGCAAACTGCAAAGCCGGCGAGCAGCGTGGGCCACCCACGATGCCCCTGAGGCCCCGATCCGGCGTCGCGCCGGAGATAGGGAGGCACCCCCACGCTCGAATCTGGGGGATCCCACGGTGTCCTACGCCGGAGAACTCCTAGTAGGCTAGCCCCTAGCCGCGCTGCGGGCGCGGATGGCGTCCATGGAGGACGGCGTGAAGGAGGCGCGGCAGGGGCAGCACAGGCTGTTCCCGTGGGGGATGCTCAAGGTGTTCCTGCTGCTCGGCGTGGCGCTGTCCGTGGCCGGCATGCTCACGGCGCGGCACGGGCACGCGGTGGTATCGGTCGCCGTCGCGCCCGCGCTGTTCCGGCCGTGGCTGGGGGCCTCCCCCCCCGCCGCCGCCGCCGCGGCGGCGGAGGGGCTGGAGCACTCGATGACGGACGAGGAGCTGCTCTGGCGCGCGTCGTTCGCCCCGGGGATACGGCGGTACCCGTTCCAGCGCGTGCCCAAGGTGGCCTTCATGTTCCTCACGCGCGGCCCGCTGCCGCTGGCGCCGCTCTGGGAGCGCTTCTTCCGGGGCCACGAGGGGCGTTACTCCATCTACGTCCACGCGCTGCCGTCGTACCGGGCCAACTTCACCTCCGGATCCGTCTTCTATCGACGCCAAATCCCCAGTAAGGTCAGCTCGCCTACTTCTTAGCTTGTCTGCTCTAGACTGTTTGACAACAAAATCGAACCCCAGATCCGATTTAGGATTGCACATTGAGCTGTATTGTGTGCTTGCTCAATGTGTTTTCATACCGACGTTCCGGTTCAGCGGTAATGTACTGAACTACTTAATGTGGTTTCTCAGAATGCTGAGGAGTATGTAAGATGTGGTACTTAGTGTAAGTATGTAGTATTTACGATGTGAGTAATGCACCCAGATTCCCATGGAGGGTTGTAATTTCATTATTGTTTGCTTACCATGCCCGGATATTGCAAATGCTGACTGCTTCTTCTGAAAACGAGACAATCTGTTCCATTTGAACACTGTCAGCTCTGCAGCCTCTGTGCGTTACATCTCTGGTGGCTAAGGCCTGGCAGCATTTCTTCTTCAGTCGCTCAAGTGTCAGATGTGTTTGGACTTAACTTGATGACTACCCCCCCCCCCCCATCTAGTAAGCTTTACACCACCACTTGCCACTGGAATTCTGGCAGATATCCTGATCTCAACCATCTGGCACATCTGGATAACCCGGAAACCACAAGTTCTTCTAGAATGAGAAAGTAGTCAGTAGATGTCGTTTCCATCCTTTGTGCTGTAGTCCTAGACCTAGATCTATGCCATCACCGCTTCAAGCAATGTGGTTCTGCCAGTGAGATTTGAAGCTGGAGGTGGAGGGAGCACCTCTCTTTCAGCAGATCATCTGTTCCATCTCCCCTTTCTGGAGCTTTGCTAGTATGATTGTGGTGCGTACACCGGGGCGTATATTAAAAACTTAAAAATGTTGCTGGGTTGGACTATCGAATTGATAGAAGCTGATGATAACGGAAGTTCCTGTCCATCCTTTAATGAACCTGGTCCAATTTTACACAGGGTTAAGTTTGGTACTGTGTATCTACAAGCACCATTGTTTACCATCAATGAATATGTGGTTTGAATCTAATTCACATTGCTGCCTCTTCATATCGCCTTACTCACTATTATGAGATAGCCATTTCCTTCCTAGAACACAGTTACAATTTTCAAATGCTCCAAGCATATGAACTGAGGTTTCGAAGTTGAAACTGAGCAAAGTTCTCTTCCCCCTGTTGTCTTTCCCGGCATGCCATGCTTGCAATGCAAAAACTGTGTTCTCTACCTGGGTTTCACCTCGGCTTTTATATTGAGTTCAGGTGGGCAATATCTGCCCCCTGTTGCCACCTCAAAAAAAAAGGGATTAAAGTAGGATGGAAAACTAACTTATGCTGAAATGCTGACTACAATGATTAACTGAGTAGCATTGAAAAATGAGAAGGTTGTGCTTTTGACTTTTGAGAAAACCAACCTTCTATTAAAATAAAGAACTGGAAAATAGACCTTGATTACCTCTCTCTATAGATGTTTCTCGTTTTTGTTCTACTTGTAGATTGCGTAAACCATATGTGCCAACCTACTTCATGTACCTAATCGTGCATAATATTATTTAATCAACTGGAGAAGTGATTTCTGTGGCTTCCCTGTTTGTATTCAGATAACCTGACGCCTGTTTGATTTGTGTACTGATAACAGGTTGCAGAATGGGGTAAGATGACAATGTGCGATGCTGAGAGACGTCTACTTGCCAACGCCTTGCTGGATATATCCAACGAATGGTTTGTGCTTGTATCTGAGTCATGCATTCCTATATTTGACTTCAACACTACATACCAATACCTCCTGAACTCAAGCCAAAGCTTTGTCATGGTGATTGATGATCCTGGACCATATGGACGGGGGCGATACAATTGGAACATGACCCCTGAGGTTGAACTTGACCAATGGCGCAAAGGCTCGCAATGGTTTGAAGTAAACCGAGAACTTGCTATTGAAATTGTCAAGGATACGGTCTACCACCCAAAATTCAAGGAATTCTGCAGGCCTAGTTGTTATGCTGATGAACATTATATCCAGACAATGCTCTCGATTGAAGTTCCGCAGGCCCTGGCTAACAGGAGTGTTACTTGGGTAGATTGGTCCCGAATTGCTGCACATCCAGCAAGGTTTGGTAGGAGTGATATCACGGAGGAATTCTTGAGGGAAGTTCGAGAGGGACAGATTTGTCTGTACAATGATCGGAATACAACATTGTGCTTCTTGTTTGCTCGGAAGTTTGCGCCAAGTGCATTGGAGCCATTGTTAGAGTTGGCACCCATTGTCCTCGGTTTTGGATGATGTATGTTTTAGACTTGCTAGATTTGATGCGACTTAAATCTTGCAGTACCTAGAGAGGTGTTAGGTTTAGCAAAGGATGCGAGTAGGGGTTTATCTGGAGTATGGAATTTTAGATCCAAATGTTCAAAATAGGTCACCATGTTTTAACCGGTGCCACCTGTAATTTTTATATTGGATCATTGTGGATTACATATTTACATATATGGATAACTTGATGTATGAAAACATGCTCGGTGCCCAGCTTCGCTTGATCACTAATACAAACTTTTCTCTTGAATTACATGCCGAGTGGACTGTGGATATATGCTTTGTACAGTACACTATAAGTTGATTTCAAGAGAGCTTCTCTCTTGGATTTGTACCTTGCATTCTTTTTAATGTGAAATTCTGAGGAAAAAATTCTGAGGAAAGCAAAAGCTTGACATCCACTGATCCACAAGCAGAGCTGCGAGCCAAAAATGTAATGCGGAAAATGTATTTGAACAAAGTATCCTGTGCCCAATCAGCCTCAGTCTCAACCTTGCCCAAAATCCAAGCTGTACCGGAGATGTCCCTGCCCGTTTCCATCGAGAAAAACCTGTGACCTTCCGTTCCTCGGGACTTACTTACAAATATCTAGTATAGCAGCGTGGTGGTTTTGAGCAGAGTCGAGTTGAGTTACGCAACCGTGTTGATGTCTCGATCCAACCGGTTGTTATTAGTCGAGTTGGGAGGAGTTGTGAGTTGTGCGGTCGTGTTGGTCGGTGATGGTGTCGTTGTTGGTTACTGTGGTGCCCAATCTGGATGTTGTTTGCTTTTTCAATATAATCGGCTGCTGTTCTGACTGTTTGGTTTAAAAAAAAATCCAAGCTGCAGTGGAGATGTCCCTGCCCGTTTCCATCCAGAAAAACCTGTGGCCTTCCGTTCCTCAGGACTTGCAAATATCTAGCAGCTTACCAGCATCTAGCGGTGGCTCGGCCCCAAGGGAGACTGATGGATCCAATCAGAAGCCCGGTCGCTGCAGCTTCATCCTTTCATCGGTCAGCGGCGAAGCATCTCCAGCAAGCCGTCACCTTGGCTCAGAGGAACGGAATTAGCAGGAGGTCCCTTCTGACGTTGCTGACATCCACTGCCGCCATACCCGACGGCAGTGAATCAAGGAAGGCTCTACTGCAAGGTGAGCACCAAACTGATCAGACTTTTCGAGCTTTGAGCTAGTAGTAGCCTAGAAATATCAACGGTTGATTTGCTATCCACCTTGGGTGTATCAACAATTTAGCTTGTGGGTTCGTACACGCAGAGTATCTGAAGAAATCAAAGGACAACAAAGAGAAGAATGACAAGGAGGTACGCTGCCTTCTTTCAGTTCCTTTTTCCTTAGTATCCCATCACTATCCCAATTCCCAATTGATTGAGAAAAATGGCTGAGTCATGTCACAACTCGCTATTCCCGAGTAAACAAGGCGACTTTTGAGCAAGACTGACTACGGATTTAAGCAAAGGAAACCGGAAGTATCAGAATAAACTTTTACTAGTCTAGGAACATGAGTGGAAATACTATTTCCCAGTGAATACTGAATAGTTCGTTGGCTCTTAAGGCTGAAGTAAATGTCTCATGACTGGAAATGGAAGGGAACCTCTGTGCTAGTTGCAGGCCGAAGCTAAAGTTTTGCAGACGCTAACTTCAGGAAACTTCTCATTCGAGCATGAAGTTTCATGTTGCTGTGCATCTTCGTAATCTACAATTCTGAAACAAGTCGAGGTTCAAAGTTTCCCCCCACATCCATAACAATTCAGAAGTTGGTAGGTTTTTCCTCATGCAAACGTGAACTGACATAGGAAATATCGACTGACGATGTCATTCATATGAACTGCCAACGATGGTCCAAAGGGCAGCCGTCATTTTTCCTTCTAATAAAAACTAAAAATACGCTGCCAATGATCTCCGCTGCGTTTCTCATGTTCCAGAGGCTGGATGACTACTACAAGCGGAATTACATGGACTACTTCGGGCTCATCGAGGGCCCGGCCAGAGAGAAGAAAGAGGAGGAGCGCACGGAGTCGGAGAAACGGATCCTCGAGTGGCTTGACAAGAACAAGTAGTCAATGGCCAGGACAAGGGTGCTGAAGTTCTGACAGCCTTCCTCCGGTTCTTGCTAATTGCTATAGCTATGGCGCTTTGTGTAAGATGCATACTGGTTGAAGCCAAGCCTTGAAGGCCAATTTTTTAATAAAAAAACGACTCGCTATCCACGAGTACCTGGAAGATATCCCACGCAGCAATTGTGTGGCTCATCATTTGCTATGACAGGTGCATGAAGTCTATGTTAAAATAGTTTTGTGAAACTTTTTAATCAGGTTCTCCGGGTGGTGTGGTTGGTTATCACGTTAGTCTCACACACCAAAAGGTCCCCAGTTCGAACTTGGCTCAGACATCAGTCCTCTTGATATTTTTCTCCCTTTTCTGGCTTGCTATTCTTTTTCTCCCCAGTATTCTGGCTTGCTATTCTGTATGTCCCTTCCTTCCATATGTTGCATGCTTATTTAATTTTCCTAAACAAGTACTCGCTTCTTCAAACCTGCCTGCCACTTCCGAGTACAATATTCTTAACCGCAAAGGCCTTGGAACAACAGCCGCTGCCGCAACCATTACCACCATTACACAACGGCAGCAAGCAGCTCGACCAAAACCGGAACAAAACACACACCACCACCACAGCATTCAACTTCAACAATCAACATCCTCCTTCCTGCCCTAGGATCCAGCTTGATCCTCCGTCTCCAACCAGGCGTCACCCTTGAGACCACGGCATCCAGTATCCACCGGTTGGCCGTTGGCCGGCCGAGCTACGACTAGGACGCCTAACACTTTGACTTCCGCGGCCGTGCTACCTTAACGCAGCAAATCAATTTTAATCATCAAATCCCGCGGCCAACATAGCCGGATAAGGCAGTCTAGTGGGCCACGTGAGCGCACCACCGATCCAGATCCCTGCCGTTTTTTCACTAGTACACGCGGCTCACCTGCGGGCCGTAGAAAATGCCGCAGGATCGCGCCAGTGCTCGGCAGGCCGGCGAGCCGGCGACATTTGGCAGCGGCGGGTTTGACCACCGAGGGGGGCGGAGTGGTTGCGTTAGATTAGGCGTGGTTGGGTTAGGTGGCCCGCAACGGCGCCGTGTCTCTGTTCGGTGACGCTGATTTGATGCAACGCAGCGCAGCCGAGCCGACCCAACCGTCCGCTCGCTCGCCAGCCCGTCGTCGTCCAGCTCAGTGCCCCGCATCATTCACTCAGCCCACGCCTCCCCTCGAGCGCGCGGTGGCGGGAACGGGTCTCGGCCACGCGGCCGTCACGGTGATCGGCGATGGCGCCCGGTGGCCGGCCGCCGGTGGTGGTGCAGGCGAGTCGCGACTCGCGAGGCGTGGCGTTGCCACTCGTCGTGATGGGACTCGTCAGGATAGATAGACAGAGGGAAAACCCCCAAGCCAAGCACGCGCGCGTACACCTACCTGTACGGGGCACGAGCTCATTACGAATTCATACGGCTCGCGTAGAACCTGGGCGTGCTCGTACCTGATTCAACTCCTCCCCTCAGAAGGCCGGCCGATCAATCAACGGCCCATTTAAGCGCGGCAGCAGGAGTAGTTTGCCAAAAAAGACACTGGTGGAGTACGACCTCACCGTCAGGGGATTTCGTGCTGCTCCCGTCTCTGAAAAAAGGACAGGAAGTTAGGGGGCGCTCAACGGAATCCGCCGAACGAGATGGCAAGCGAGACTTCATTCACATTCGTTCGTTCAAACGGGTGGGAGGCTGCTGCCACCGCTGCCGACTCGCCTCCGCAACGGTACGACGAACCGAGGCTGGCGGCGCCTCCGTCCGAGTCCCCCGCCCGAAGACCCGTGCGCGCGGCTACCGAACGGCCGGACGGACCGGTGGCACGCGGCCGTAAATAGGCCCCGACCCCGCGCCCTCTCTCGTAACTCCACCCCCCGGGTGCAAAACGCCGCGGCCGTGAAGCCCTACCGGGCAGCGAGAGGAGGAGGGGGGGAAGGGATAATTAATTGCGGTTAATTCGTTTTTCCCGGTTTAATAATATCTCGCGGCTCTGCTGGCTGGCTGGCTGGCTCCTGGCGCTGCCCCTGCGTGCCTTTCTCCCCTCCTCACTGCCCCCACGGCTGCTAGTAGCCTTCACGACTAAATCCACCACCACTCCCGCACACCTCACCTCTCCCCCGCGTCGCCTCCTGCCTCCCTCCCTCTGCGCGTCGGGCGGGCAGCTCCCGGGGGGCGGCACCGAACCCTAATCGCTCCGGGCGGCATCGATCCGCCCCAGCGGCCGGCCGCCGGGCGAGGCGCGGCGGTGGTTGCGCTCGCGCTCGGGGCGCGGGTCCCGAGGTGGGGGCTCGAGGAGGGCGCGGTGGGCCCCGCTCCAGGCGGGGCGGCGCGGGCGTGAAGGCGGGGGCGGGGAGGGGTTGGGATTTTCGCGCGGGACGATGAGGCGGTGGCTCGCGGCCGCGGCGTCGCCTGCGGGGCCGTGAATGGGAGCGGCGGGGCGCTGCGGGCGGCGGCTGCGAACATGGAGAGCGGGGCACCGCCGCGCGGCGGGCGCGGGAGGGTGCTTTGGCTCGTCAGCGTCGAGGTGAGCTGCTGCCCCGATCCGGTGCGGGCGGGCGTCGGGAGCGGGGTGCACGGAGCTGGTGGATTTGGGGCGAAATGGCCGGGAAATTGCGGGGGTTTGAGCCGGCTCTGGGCGGATTTGGTATGGGCTGATGCGCGTCTCGTGCTCTGAGGCTGATTTGGGAGATTCGACTTGCTGTTGCTGCTGCGTAGGGTTTTACTGTTTTGCTCCGCACTGTTGGGGGCAAGAAGTGTTTCTCTCGGAGCTATTTTTGGATGTTTGGGCCACAGCCAAGTATAGTTACATCAGAGTCTGATCATTTTTGGTGGATTTCTTGATGTTTGCCTTCTCAAGTTGCGAATATTTATGGGTTCCTATAGGTTGCGGTCAAGTGCCTCTGAAAGGAGCTGCGCTTTTGTATTGATCTTTACGATTTCCTTTCATTCTTTTCTCTTGCTGCAGATTGTGTTGATTCTAGTCTGTACTCAAGGAGCTGGTGCGGATTCTGGCGAAAGCAAAGCATTGTTTCCGCAAGACGTGGAAGCTGGAGAAAAGGATGTTTACCTTAGCCACTCTTGCATCCATGACGAGATACTGCATCAGCGGCGGCGAGCTGGGAGGAAGGAGTACTCTGTCATGCCACAAGTGTACCATGAGTCTCAGGAAAAAGCGGAGCACGTAAGAGGACGACACTTGTTGAGTTTGTCGTCTTCGCGTGCTCCACAGAGGAATGTCAGGAAGCCAATACGCATATACCTCAATTATGATGCTGTCGGGCACTCGCCTGACCGGGATTGTAAAAGAGTTGGTGACATCGTGAAGGTCTGTTTGTCGCATTAGCTTCTCATTGCGTCAGCAGCTGTTTATAAACCCTTTAATTTTGATGTTTCTGTTTGGTAGCTTGGCGAGCCTCCTGTACCTTCAGCACCAGGAACCCCTATATGTGATCCTCATGGCGATCCACCACTGGTGGGAGACTGCTGGTACAATTGCACCCTTGAGGACATAGCTGGGGAGGACAAGAAGCAGCGGCTCCGGAAGGTGCAATTCTTGTGCCTTTTATTGTCCCTCTCTATAGTTTCAGTTAAAAACAATCCAAACTGACTTGATGACTGTTATAGAAGATGGAACTTTGCTATCCCCATGTGTTCTTGACTTCTGTTTTGTATGTTATTTGAGCCATTTGACAGGCACTGGGACAAACAGTAGAGTGGTTTAGAAAAGCTCTAGCTGTTGAACCTGTCAAGGGGAACCTGCGGCTCAGTGGGTACTCAGCTTGTGGTCAGGATGGAGGTGTACAGCTCCCCCATGCGTATGTTGAAGGTATTACATCGTCACGATGAGTCGTTTTCTCAGTCTTGCCTTCTGATTGCCTGACTCTATATTGTCATATGAACCTCTCTTGAATCACAGATGGTGTTGCTAATGCTGATTTAGTCCTCTTAGTAACAACTAGACCGACGACAGGTAATACCCTTGCATGGGCTGTGGCCTGCGAACGTGACCAGTGGGGTCGGGCCATTGCAGGTTTGTCAACCAACACACACTTGCATACAAACATTCAAATGTGGGGGATCTTATAATGTTATTCTGACCCAATGTGTACATTCCATTTGCTTTTAGGACATGTTAATGTGGCCCCTCGCCATTTGACAGCTGAAGCAGAAACATTACTTTCAGCTACTCTAATACATGAGGTCATGCATGTTCTAGGCTTTGATCCGCATGCCTTCACACATTTTCGTGATGAAAGGAAGAGGAGACGTGGTCAGGTACTCAGCAAAGTCTTTGCTCACTTTATTCTCGCGATACATTTTCTTTTGCTTAATAGAGAGTAGAGACCCTAATGCTCAGAACTCCCCATGACTAGAGCGCTAAAAATTCGATGGACGATGTCAGCTTAGCCCATTTGTTGAATAGGCTATTCGGCAGTTACCCTATGAGCCTAATAAGAGGGCTTGAGAAAGTTTAAATGCTTCAAGCATAAAAGTGCTTATAAGTTGCAGGATTGGAAGTTAAGCTAAAACCTTTTGGTTGTCATATAGAAAGATGATGTTATTGAGTGTTTACACTATAACAATCATTGTGACTTGTTTTATGCGATAACTGTAAGCAAGCTGAGAAAGGCATGTAAGCTTCTGTCAGTTGGGCAACCAGTTCACCATGGAATTTATGGTAAAATGCATGCCTGCAAATGTTTATGGATAACTTTGTGAATGTTTATTAGAGGAAAAGAATAAAATTCCACACAACATGGCATGCTTAGTGTATCGGGCCAGGATTTGTGAAGAATGGTTTGAATCATGTGGAGCTTTGGGAACTAGTGCGTGGCACCAGACCTTGTTTCCCAGTATTGCTCTACTCGAAAAATGTCATGTTCACTGTATTGATGAGTAGCACAGCCTGAAAAATGAAAACTGCGTCGAAATTCTTTCTTTATCTTGATAGATTATTCCCCTCTTTCAATGTTTTTCTACTCGTTCGTTCAGGTTACTGTTCAGACTTTGGACGAAAAGCTTGGAAGAATGGTTACTCGTGTTGTCCTACCTCGAGTAGTAATGCACTCCAGACATCACTATGGAGTAAGTTGTAACTAAAGATGTGAAAGACTGTTAAATCTTTCGAATCATTTGTGGCTGTGGCTTTTTTTCCCCATTTCCATGCTCTTTACATATGGAAAAAATGCTTTATATAAACTGACCTTTCTTTCTTATGTTAGGCATTTTCCCAAAACTTCACTGGGTTGGAATTGGAAGATGGGGGAGGCAGGGGTACCTCAGGTAGATATCTAGCATGTGTCCTTTATAGTTTGATTCTTGGATTCACTGATATATATTTGTATTACGCAAGTATCCAAACACCTTCAATTGTTTTTTGACATTTGGTATACTATTAGGTTCACATTGGGAGAAAAGACTCTTAATGAATGAGATCATGACTGGGTCAGTGGATACAAGATCGGTGGTTTCAAGAATGACTTTAGCATTATTGGAGGACAGTGGATGGTATCAAGCTAATTACAGCATGGCTGAGCATTTAGATTGGGGTCGGAATCAGGGAACAGAGTTTGCTATATCTCCTTGCAATTCGTGGAAAGGGGCATACCACTGCAACACAACTCAACTATCAGGATGCACATATAATAGAGAAGCAGAGGGTTACTGCCCTATAGTAAACTATAGTGGGGACTTGCCCAAATGGGCTCAATATTTTCCCCAAGCCAATAAAGGTATGCCCAAATGTAGCATGGATTACCTTCTGACATTAAAAAGGATGTTAAGTGATGTGGAAACTTGAAAGTAATTTAAGCTTCCTGTTTGTTTTTTCCCCTTTTGTTGAACTCCCTACTAGTTCTTGCACTCATTCCTACTCTTCCAGTCACAAATAAGCGCCCTTTTTATTTTTGTCTGTGCTAATTGTGTACAAAATTTGGTTGAGTTGTGGAGATAAGGCCACGATTCAGCATTCTATGTTTTTCTAAATAACAAAAGGTACCTGTTTAACATAAACACGATATTGTCTAATCTAGGAAGTTGTCTCCTGTCGTGATGTCTTGAGCTGTCATGCTTTCTTATCCTCTTTTTAATTGGAATTGGATTAAAGTCTGTATTTAGTATGCTGCACTTTTTTATATTGCATATGATATATGTTCGGGATTTGATGTTTGCAGGTGGTCAGTCTTCATTAGCAGATTACTGCACATATTATGTTGCTTATTCCGATGGTTCATGCACTGATGTAAATAGCGCACGGGCACCTGACAGAATGTTAGGTGAAGTGCGAGGAAGTAATTCAAGGTGAGGTCACAGACTACAATTTCGATATATGTTCAACTACATTCACTAGTTGCATTGTAATTATAAATTTGTTAATAAGCAGGTGCATGGCCTCAACTCTAGTGCGAACGGGCTTTGTCCGTGGATCTATGACCCAAGGAAATGGCTGCTATCAGCATCGCTGCACAAACAACTCATTAGAGGTGAATATATTTCATAGTTCATTCTGTCAGTCTGCACTAGGTTTACTTTGCATTCTTTGGATCCTGTTGTCTTTTTCTAGTGCTGAGTTTTCTTTTCTTGGAGTGCCTTTGTTATTTTCCGATATTCATCATGATTACCACAAATATAGTTGTACACATCAAGACCACCCCTGCAACAGTTCAATATTAGTTTTTCTATTTCCTTACTTTTTCCTAATTAGGTACATCGCAAAATCTGATGTTGTTCTTAAGTAGCTTCCTAACTTTTTTCTAATGTTTACCTTGTCCTGTGTTTGGAAATTCATGCTGTTTAGGTTGCTGTTGATGGAATCTGGAAGTCATGTCCACAATCCGGTGGGCCTGTTCAGTTCCCAGGATTCAATGGTGAGTGTTGTTACCTAAGGTGTATCACATCAGTATATCTTTTTCTTATACAAGTTTATTTTATGCTGAAGGGGAATTAATTTGCCCGGCGTATCATGAGTTGTGTAATACTGTACCAGTCCCTGTGACTGGCCAGTGTCCCAAATCGTGTAGTTTTAACGGTGACTGCATCGATGGGACCTGTCACTGCTTCCCTGGGTTTCATGGACGTGACTGCAGCAGAAGTGAGTATATTTTATTCCCCCGACGATCAAAGTGGATGTTTGTTTTTTCTTCTGAACATCACTCTTTTTTGGCATCTTCTCTAATGTCAAAACTGTTGCTGTTCCTATGAAGATATAATTCTAGTCACTAATACCATTTCGATACGATGTTATTTTCATTGTTTCAGAGCAATATGTTAGTAAAGATCATGAAATTATACGTTAAAGAATTACTTTAATGAAAAGTCTACAAATATCGATTTCCATATGACATATTGTAGTGCTTGTTTGTATTTGAGTGGTCAAAGCTCTCAACATTTGACTGTAGGCATTCTCAAGTGGCATTTATATGTGATAAATAAATTGGGTGTTCAAGGGATATTTTTAGATGCAAGCAATACCACCGAATAATAGTTTAGGTGAGAGAAGTGGCATGCAGCATTTTGTTGTTTGCTTCATGTATATTGTCATTTGTTATTTATAATATGAACTATATAGGATGTGTTGGTTCTTGCAAAACCAACATTGTGCGTTTAGAGATGTAGCAAGGTTCTGGTGTTTGAAAGCTGTTGAAAATTTCACAGTTGCTGCCTTCTGATATATTGTAGTATTCATTCGGTTATACCTCACAAATTCACTAACTATTGTTGGTGTGGTGAACAGGATCTTGTCCAGACAAGTGCAGTGGCCATGGTATATGCAAAGCTAATGGGATCTGTGAATGTCAAAGTGGATGGACAGGGATTGATTGTTCAACAGGTGAGGTTTTAGCTACTGATTTTTTTATTTACTAAATGGACACATTGCTTGTTGAGTTGGATTCGTGATATACATGACATGGTGAAAGATTTTGCTTGACAGCTGTCACAGTAGGGATTTTGAAGTGTGTGATGAATGGCATGCCTTATGCTGTCTATGTTTGCAAACTATATTTTGTTTTTGCTCAGAATTGTTGCTCTGTTCTTATTCATGTAAACAAGAAGTAACATCCTCCTTTCTTCTTATGCAGCGGTCTGTGATGAACAATGTAGTTTGCATGGAGGGGTTTGCGATAACGGTAAATGTGAGTTCCGTTGTTCAGATTATGCGGGCTACACATGTCAAAAGGGTTCTACAATACTGCCCAGCCTGTCAATGTGTCATGATGTACTTGTTAGAGATTCGGATGGGCAGCATTGTGCACCAAGTGAACTCAGCATACTACAACAGCTTGAAGCTGTAGTTCTGGTGCCAAATTACAATAGGTTGATGCCAAGTGGACGGACCTTCCTTAACTTCTTCAACAATGCCAACTGTGCAGCAGCTGCGAAGCGGCTGGCCTGCTGGGTATTGCTTTCTTCCACCATTTCTGTTATCATGATTTTCCCTGTACTCTTTGTATCAAACATTTTAACTTAAGCTTGTCATTGCGTACTCATTTCAAGATTAGGCGCTTCCGCGCACTGTTTCTGGAAACAAAAAACAATAACTGGAAGAGCACACATCTCATCTTAAGTCAACCAACAAGCGGCACTTTAGATAAGCATGTTTACAAAATAGATGTCAGGATGTATCTTATGCTAACTTTGGTGCTATTTAAGCTAATTGCTAGCATATGACTGTCCTTACTATGTTCCTTATCTAGTGCCATCAATTATATCACTTTTGTCATTTGGAGAATACTAGATATTGTTTTAATGTGACTTTAGCAAATTTGTCATCTAGCAATGAATAAACTTGTCCTGATTAAATTCCTCTTAATCAGATCTCGATTCAACGGTGTGACGAGGATGGGGACAACAGGCTTCGGGTATGCTACTCTGCATGCGAATTGTACAATACTGCTTGTGGAGCGGGTCTGGATTGCTCAGACCAGACCCTTTTTAGCAAGAGGGAAGAAGAAGAGAAAGGTGTTCCGTGCACAGGATATGGCGAGAAGAAATCTTTCTGGCTATAACTTCTCCCGAGCTTCTTCCCTTGCTGCTCTGGAAGAAGCTCAGCAATTGTGTAAAGTATAATTGACTGTTTTCTCTTCTTTTTTTCCTTTTCATCCACTACTTCCCAATTGTAGGATACGGGAAGTAGGAGGTCCATTTCACCTAGGTGCCTGAAGATGGGTGCCTGGTGTACAAGCTGTGTTGGTGTGGGCTCTTTGTTAGAAGGTTAGTCTGACTGGAAGAGGGGAGTTGTGGGAGATGGAGGTGGATGGTAGATTCTTCGTTTTCGCTTCAGAAATAGTGAAGGGAATGTAAAGGTTGATGTGTGTTGTAATCCATGATCCTTAACAGAATCATTTCAATGAGAGCCCGTGTTGTGTCTGATGCCTTTTAGGTGTCGTTGGCCTGAAGCAAATCCATGATCCCAACAGTCAATACTATGGCCTAACTCTCTTATGGATAAATTCATCATAGAATCGATGTAGCCGTCTTTTGCTTTTATTGGACGTTTCAGAAGGCAATGCGCGAGGGTTCGATGTGTGATCATGTTGCATTGAGGCTGCTCTGGAAGTTTGACTTGAAAAGCTTGTTGCAATGCCAGAATGGAGCCTAACAAAGCAACCTGCAGGCCATTTCCTCATGCCGGCGCGTTGGAGGGTACTCGACGCCATGCGTTTCAGTACATTTGACGTATGTGATCTGGGGAACCTCGTGGTGAATTTTGCGTGATAAACTGTCAGTGCAGATGGGTAGGTCAGCTGCAATCTTCTCATGACTGCCCATGCACATCTCTTCTTGTATAAAGCCTGAACTAACAGACCCCGATCCATGAGATTCCGCGCGCTTTCTAGCTCGTTCCCAGCCGGTAAAACACCGTCCTTCCATGGTGATCGAACTACAGCAGGCTCTCCTCCGACGGTGAGGAGAAAGGGCGAGCAAAATCGATCCAATCCGATGGGCACGTCGATACTAGATCGGCCGGACCACTGCACACTGAGCCGTGTCGTGGCCCTCGCCACCGTCTGCGTCGTCGTCGTGGTTTGCACGTACGCGACGTCTTCTCCGGCCGGGAAGGACCAGAAATACAACATATGGCGCCGGCGATCACCGGCAAGTCTAATTTCTAGTGTTCAAATCACCAGTTCCTTTTCAGGGTTGTCATCACTGCAGCCTAATCATCCCTAAACCCTAGCTTAATTCTTGGCATTGCCAAAATGGATTGCCAGACCGCCTTCGCTCCCGACAACGATCTGGAGGTGGCGCTGCGCGGCGCGGCGTACGCGAACAGGACGCTGATCCTCACCGTGCTGAACGAGGCGTACGCGGAGGAGGACAGCCTGCTCGACCTCTTCCTGCGGAGCATGAGGGAAGGGGACGGCACCGCGCAGCTCATCGACCACGTCCTCTTCGTGGCCATGGACCGGCAGGCCTTCCGGCGGTGCAGGAGCCTCGCCGGCCTCAGGTGCTACCTGCTCCGGCAGCGGGACGGCGACGACCTCTCGTCGGAGCAGCTCTACATGTCCGACGGCTTCATACGCATGATGTGGCGGCGGATCCGCTTCCTCGGCGACGTCCTCAAGCACGGCTACAGCTTCATATTCACTGTGCGCACGCCTGAGATCATTCATGCGCGCCGCCTTGATGTGACACAAGCTTAGATTTTGGCGTGCTGATTTTTGCAAGGACATGGACGTGATGTGGCTGAGGAACCCGTTCCCGAAGCTGGACGTCGGCGACGGCGAGGACCTCCTGATCAGCTCCGACAAGTTCAACGGCGAGGCGCGCGACTACGTCGGCAACGAGCTGAACACGGGCTTCTTCTTCGTGGCGTCCAACGCCCGGACGGCGGCGCTGTTCGACGAGTGGCACGCGGCGCGGCGGGCCTCGCCGGGGATGAAGGAGCAGGACGTGCTGAACCGGATGAAGCGGCGCGGCGCGTTCCGCCGGCTCGGCGTGCGCGCGCGCGTCCTGGAGACGGCGCGCTTCAGCGGCTTCTGCCAGGACAGCCGCGACGCGGCGCAGGTGGCCACCGTGCACGCCAACTGCTGCCGCACCAAGCGGGCCAAGGTCGCCGACCTCAGGGCCGTCCTCCGCGCCGCCGGGCGGCTGAACAGGACGGCGGCGGGCCTGATGAGGTGGCCGGCGCACTCGGAGTGCGTGAGATCGTGGACGTGACTCGTGAGAGGGGAGACCAGGAACGCCTGGTACTGAGGTCTAGTGTTGTTGTTCTTGCCTTTAGTCCCCAGCTAACGATGCAGCACTGTAGCACTCATTACTACTTTAACAAAAAAAAATTGGTTAACCAAAAGTAGGCTATCTAATGGAGAAAAGAAAACATAGCAACTCTGAATTTCTGATCTGTAAAATGCAAGAAGCAACATTCGTTGGTGATTTGGGAAGGTATGCTTCGTTGCTTTAGGCCTATAACATGCATAGAGCCCATTTGCACGTCAGATTTACAGAGCGGTCGTGAAAGCATTACCCATCATCGGACATCAAGCTCCGCAAGTTTGACATGTCCCGTATTTAAGTAAAGAAATAATACGAGAAAGTATGATAGCAGAATTGCAGAAATGAAAGAAAAGCACTAGAGTAATGAACGTTTCAATGTCATTTCTTCTACAACTGGTGATACATCAAGACTGGACTGGACTAAAACTTTTAATACAGAGGAACTCTGCATTTCTGCACTTGTGTAGGTACATGAATTCCTGCATCTGAGCTCAATGCACGAACTAACACGTGAGATTTTCTTCATATGGAAGAGGCACTTCCCTGACACTAATTTAAGGGCCAAAAAGTCACAAAAGCTGATGGAACTGTTATCCATAGGAATGATTACAACAATTTCTTTTCCACCAGACTATAAATCCGAGCACAAGGGCAGTGCCTCGTGGTAATACGTGCCTAAATCGTAACATTCTTATCTACTGTACAAGCATTGCCCGTGCAACAGTTCTACTAGCCTTTGCCAAGCCATCAGCTATTACACTCTTTTCCTGCTTAGAATTCAGGCAACCTGCAAAATTTCCTGACGCTTGATCTCGAATACCTTCTGAAGCGCATCCTCAACAACCTGCATAAGCAGAACGTTCACATCATTGCTACACAGATTACATTTATCCATTCTGCATAATATGCGCACTAGTACAAGCACTCTATAGAAAAGAAGCACTTAAACTAGATCCGTACAGCTATACATTACCTTGTCTGGAGTTGAGGCACCAGAAGTAACACCAATTGTAATAGGCCCCTCAGGTAACCAGTTCTCTTTCTCGACAAGTTCACCATGCTGTTAAACAATCCAAATTTCAGTAAAATTTCTAATTTCTCCTTTTTCTGGTTTCCTAGTTATTCAACGCAAAATCTCTTCAAAATTCTATTGTTTTCCCAAAAAAAACTATCTTGGTTAAATAAAGAAGCGTCAGTGGAGGGCTTAAGAAGTACATTTAGCTTGTAGCTGATCCTGTTTCCTGGGCCAATCCTTTGCTCACTGTCAATCCAGTAGGATGGAATTCCACTAAGTTCTCCGATTTCTTGCAAATGAGAGGTATTACTGGAGTTCCACCCTCCAACAACCAGAATAAGGTCAACTTTCTCCTTCACCAGCTGATACATAGCATCTTGTCTTTCCTGAGGTATCAAATGGATGGATATATATATATATATCAACATAGCATATGTCAAAGCATATATTTATCTCCTAAAGAAACATTTTCTAAAACCAAAAATAGAGCAAATTAAATCAGCTATGATCCATTTAACATTGATTTAAGATAAGGATATGCAATATAGCTGTCTCAGTTTCCTTTTGCAGGCTGCAAGGGGACTGTATTGGACCATGAATGACATAACTGCTACCACCAACTGTATACTACCATTCTCTAAACATTACATTACAAGGTACACTCACACACACAGAGACCAAAGATCCACATTATAGCCTCACATAAAGATTAACTAGTGCTATAAGATTGCTGCTTCCATTATTAAATATATCGCATAGAGTACTTATGAAGTAGGTGTTGGTTGTGCGAGGTTTGTATTTTTGGTGACTCCGTTCCAGTTCCACTTCCACATGATCAATGAGAACATGCAGTGGTGTGCCCATTAAATATGAATATGGACAATTTTGGAACGAAAACTTCTTTGAAAAGTGAGAATGATGTTCCCTTAGGTAGAAATATCTTTCATTCAGCAATGGAGCAACCAAGATAAGATAGAAACAACCAGTTTTCTGAAATAATCAAGAAACTATTATGTTTTGGAATGCATCGCAAAATATCAAAAATAGAGTTGAAGGTCGGGGCTAGAAGATTTTGGGTTGCGCAAACTGACATATCTGTTGGAAAGGCACACTACCTGAGTAGCATCACAAATTGTGTTGAAGGCCATGAAGTGATCATTGACATTTTCAACTCCATGCTTTTGCATCATAGTCCTCTCAACAAGTTTCCCTATAAATCATAAAGAACTAAAATCAGAATGGGTGTGTGCTAAAATCAATTTTTATTGCACTATAAAGGAAGCAGGGAGTGGCATCATAACCCACCGATTTCTTCAGTTTCTCCTTTAAGCATTGTTGTTTGATTTGCAATGCCCACCTTATCAAGATCAACATCAGGATCAAATCCTGGAGAAACAGCATTTTTGAATTTCTGCAGATTGTATCAAACAGTTTAGTTAGCCATTTCTTTCCAACATGCCAGTAAATGACATAGCCCGAGCAAAGTCATCAGTCCTCACCTCAAGGAACGCCTCTTTTGTTGAGCTAGACCCATCAAGTTGGCCACCAAGTATATAATCACACACATAGGTTGCCTGTTACAGTTGTAAACATTTCAACTTTCTTATCTTCAGATGCCTTCAATACAAAGTCCGAAAGAACAGCAGAATACAAAACTCATTAGATGTACCTCTGCTATATTCTTCACAATGATGTGCTTTCCTGCAAAAGAAGCAGTGGCAACAGTTTCTTCATGGGAATATTTTCCGTGAATAATTGAAGTGTATTCACTCTTCTTGTGCTTTTCGACCATGTTCCAGACCTATATTGAATGATGAATTTCATCAGACTGATATAGTAAAATTTTCACTTGAGGAATAACAAGTGCCGAGTGGCACAAACTGACAAAGGGCTTAACACAAGGGGTGTCTCTGAAAGGAAAATATACCTTTGAAACCCAAGGGCAGGTTGTATCAACTATCTGCACTTTCTTCTCATTCAGTGTGTACATCTCCTCCACAGCAGCTCCAAATGCAGGCAACACGACAACATCGCCTTTTTCAACAACATTGAAATCCTTGATACCCGCATCAACAGGAATGGTTTCTACACCCATCTCATCCAACCTCTGCACGCATCCAATCAAAAGAATTCAAGTCAGTTATGTACGTGGCATCTCGCAACAAAAAAAGAAAGAAAGGTGAGATTATGACTTCTGCTTTGAACACTGAGACCTAATGAATCTGGAGTTCAAAAGTGAACATGTTGACCAATACAATTATGCCTTTTATCCCTGAATTAGGCAAAATCTCATTATTTGTGCCCTTGTACAATCTCTACTGCTCGTAAGAGACACCCATCACCATGGTTACGAGTGGGAGAGTTCAGCGATTACGGGTAGTGCTGTTACCTTGTTGACGGTGGGGTTGTGGATGATCTCGTTGGTGAGCCAGATGCGCTCCTCGGGGAACTGCTTGCGCGCCTCGTAGGCGATCTGCACGGCGCGCTCGACGCCCCAGCAGAAGCCGTAGGCCTCCGCCAGCTTCACGGTGACGGGGCCCCAGGTGTGCTGGTTGCCGTTCTCCTTGAGCGTCTTGATCACATCACCTGCGAAACAGAATCCGGCGCCCCTCGTGAGCTAATCAGGGCAATAACCGACGGATCGGGTGGCCGTCCCCTCCCCGTCCCCCTCGCGGCGGGCTCGCGCAGCTTTGCTACTAGTAGCACTCACTGGTGTACTCCTGGCTCATGAGCTCGAGCGTCTCCTTCTTGTGCCCGAAGCCCTTGCGGTTGTAGTTGTCGCTCCGGGTGAGGTTGTGGCGGAAGGCCTTCTTGTCGAAGTCCGGGTCGAGCGACGCGGACGCCGAGGAGGACGGCGGGGAGGCGTCGCATCGCACGGAGGAGGGCGCGCGGCGGCGCCCGCGGCGCCCGCCCGGGGCGAGGAGCGCGGAGCGGAGGTGCGTGGTGATGGTCGCCATCGCGGGCGTGGGCCTCGTGGCGGAGTTGCCGCGGGGGAGCACTAGCGGAGAAGCAGCAGGAGGAGCCAGGAGGCGGACGGCGAAGGAATGGGAGGGGGGATGTCTCGGGCCCCCGCGCGCTCTTTCTTATCCCTGCGACTCTCGCCGTCCCACCCCGCGGCCGTCTGACTCCGCGGGCCCACGTGGGGCGGGACGGGAAGGGATATTCCGTGGCGCGCGAGGTCCGCCGGCCCCTGTCCTCTTGCAGAAGCCGGAGGCGACGGGTCAGCATGGGCCAAGGCCAGAGAGGAGGCCGGAACGGCCGGTCGGGTCGGGCATCGGCGGCACGTTTCCCTGACCGGCCAAATTGTGCGAGGACCCGGGTGGCGCGCGCGGCTCGATCTTTTCTGTTGCTGGGGGTCTGAATTTCTGTGGGCCGGTGGAAGAGACGCTGGACGGCGGAACTGCTGGCTGACACGTTCGTGATAGCACTCTGCGACAGGGCGGTGTCGAGAGAGGGACTCGTGGGCGGTGGCATGCGCGGATCGCCACGATTTTGGTCGCTTTTCCTCCCTGTGTTTCGTATGGTGGTACCAGGATTAGCTACAAATTCGGCGGGTCGGTCACACGTCCCAACAGCCTTTTGCGTACGTGTGACTTCAGTGCTTCGTCCAGTTATGTATTTTTTTTTGAGGTAAAATTAAGGAGTGAGCATGGAAGAAACAGTTTTCAGCTACTAAGACACCGAAAAAATAAGGCACAAGCAGGCAGAATCCAAGATGGCGATGCTTATGGTCAAACGGTGCGGGTGCGACTTCCAAACACATGCCTATCACGCTGACCGAACTGTCCTCTTTGCCGGCAACGTGGGTGGAAACCTGAAAACCGCGCGACACGTGAAGCCGGGTTCAACAACATGTGCCTGGAAAAAAAAGGGGGGCTCCACGGCGCATGCGCCGCCGCTCCCGAGTCTTGGGTGGACTCGCGCGCCGTTTCTTCCCAAACTCCTCGCTTCAAATGTCGTAGGCATGCCAATAATGTTGCGGGCGACCGCACCGGCGGCCCGAGCGGAGACTGGCCAGGGCGGCGCGCCAGCTGCCAGGTGAGCTTCCACGGCAGCAACCCCGCGCCGTTGCAGCGCGGCGGCGCAGGTATATATGGTTGCGCGCTGGCCTCCCCAGCGATCGGTGCCGCCGGCCGCTCCCGCAGGCACGGCTCGGGAGCCCGATCGTGCCCGTGACTAGTGGCGTCGGTGGAGCCTGAGCAGGTAAGCGCCGCGCTGGATCGGTGCCGGCTCCTGGTTCGTTTTGCACAGTCCAATCTGATGAGAGCACAGCATGTCGGCATGCTCAGATGCTCTCCATGTCCAAGCCCCTCAGGATTTCCATGCGCCTGCTTCCCTCAAGCTTCACGGTCCAAACAAATTCCCCCACAGCACGGTGCACACACGCTAGTAGTAGGAAACAAAGTCTCAGCGTCTCACGCGCGCACGAAAAACTGTTTCTGTAACTCTTACAGGGACACGACGACATGGCTTATTCCGTGGTAACTTCGAGTGCCATCAGGGATCCAAGCAGCTGGAAAAACATGCTCAAGTAGTCATGTACGTCGAGCTTGCTCGGCTTCTTCCTCGTGCCATCCTTAACTATCAGGCCAAATCCTACCGCTGGCGCTGCTCGAACGATGCTCCGTCAAGTTCCTGACGCTTGATCTCAAACATCTTCTGCAGCGCGACCTGCGCACGAGGAATCTGGAGTCAGCTACGCGGTACAGTACTACAACTGCTGAACACTCTGGTGACTGGAGCAGAACACCAATTTCTATTTCCACAACAGGTAATGTATGTACCAAAAAAAAAGAAGAAAAAAGAAAAAGCTGCATAAAAACTAGATTTCCTATGCTACCTTGTCCGGAGTGGAGGCACCAGAAGTGACTCCAACTGTGATGGGTCCCAGGGGCAGCCAGTTCTCATTCTCAACAACCATGCCATCCTGTCAACGCAATTCACTCAAAATTCACACAGATGTACTGGATTGTAATCTCACATGCCTAGAATCTTGGCACCCTTCTCTACACTCTGCACTTGTGCTTCAACTCAGTGCACTCCATGGAGTGTACACACACATCAGCCAACATAGAAATGCATCTGGTGTCCAAGTTACCTTTGTCTTGTGGCTGATCTTGCTCCCTGTTCCGATCCTTCGCTCACCGTCGATCCAGTAAGAAGGGATTCCACAGTGTTCTCCGATTTCTAGCAGATGAGAGGTGTTACTGGAGTTCCATCCTCCAACAACCAGTATGAGGTCAACTTTCTCCTTCACTAGCTTATACATTGCATTCTGTCTCTCCTGATTTGCCAAGACATATATAAAGCGTGTGATCAACATTATCCATAGCCAGGCATTCAGAAACAAACTTGGAGCACGCTGAGGATCAGATGAGCAGACTATCTTTTACAGAGTTACCTGAGTGGCATTGCAAATGGTGTCGAACCTAATGAAGTGTTTGTCGACACTCTCAACACCGTACTTGCGCACCATAGTCTTCTTAACCAGAAGTCCTGAAACACGCAGCAGTATTTTCAAACGTGGTACAATTTCAAAAATGAAGGCATCCACAAATATGTGCAACGATGGAATATCACTGTCAATGATCCTGGGGAGATAACTCACCGATTTCTTCAGTTTCTCCTTTCAGCATTGTTGTTTGATTTACAACGCCCACTTTCTCCAAGTCAGAATCAGGATCGAATCACGGAGATACAGCACTTTTGAATTTCTGCAGTTGCAAAGCAGTTCCGTAAGTTCTAGCTGTTTGATCCTAAAATGCCGGTAAAACCATCCATGATTCTGTTTGTCCTCACTCCCCACCTCAAGAAATTCTTCCTTTGTTGAGCTAGACCCATCCAGTTGGCCTTGAAGGATGTAATCGCACACATACCTCGCCTATAACATCCCAAAAGGCTAGTTATTAAACTTTGTCACATAAGGCATTATTGAGAGGGAAGAAATACAAGCTCATCAGATATGATGTACCTCTGCCATATTCTTCATGATGATGTACCTGTCTGCAAAAGAGGCAGTAGCGATAGTCTCTTCATGGGCATATTTCCCATGGATAATAGAAGTGTAATCACCCTTCTTGTGCCTTTCTACCATGTTCACGACCTAAGATTGAACCATACAGTCCATCACCCAGATAAACAGTAATTAACCAAAGAAGAACAATGAGAAACCTAATTTGAAACCAAGTGGAACAGTTTGATGCGGTGTTTTTCCCTCCAAACCAAGTGAAACAGTTTGGTGTTGTGTTTTTTTTCCCCAGATCAGGAAGAGGCATGCGTACCTTTGAAACCAGAGGGCAGGTGGTGTCAACTATCTGCACATTCTTCTTGTTTAGCCTGAACATCTCATCCACAGAAGCTCCAAACAAAGGAAAGATGACGACATCCCCCTCTTCAACAACATCCAGATCTTTAACACCGGAAACAACCGGAATGATTTCTATCCCCATCTCTTTCAAATTCTGCAAATCCAGAAATGTTCATTGCACATTAGCTTTCGGTTATTTGATATGTCAGAGATTATTTTCGACATGAAAGATTGATCAGATATTTCAATATGGTCACCGTTGATGAGTTTGTAGTTGGAAAGCTCACAGGCAAGCATGCTGGATGGTATAGTACCTTGCTGACGGTTGGGTTGTGGATGATCTGGTTGGTGAGCCAGATGCGGCGGTCTGGGAACTGCTGGCACGCCTCGTAGGCGAGCTGCACGGCGTCCCTGACGCCGAAGCAGAAGCCGTACTTGTCCGCCAGCCTCACGGTCACCATCCCTCTCTCGGCGGCGTACACGCCCCCGCTCTCCTCCACCTTCCCGATCAGCTCGCCTGCACGCACACGCATCGCATCGACCGATCAAACACGTGCTGCGCTGGCACATCTCGCTGGTGATCCATCGTCGAACTCGCTAGTTGCGGGCAGCTTTGATTTTGTTACTAGTTATTACTTGTGTACTGGAGGTCCATGCGGCCCCGGGTCTCCTCCCTGTGCCCGAAGCCCCTGCGGTTGTAGTTGCCGCCGCGGGCGATGTCGCGGCGGAAGGCCTTCTTGTCGAAGTCCGGGTCGCCGGGGGAGCCGCCGCCGCAGCGGACGGTGGAGGGCGGGCCGCGGCGCCGCGCTGCGGGGTGCGCGGCGGCTCCCGGCGCGTAGGAGGGAGCGAAGCCGACGCCGACGCCGACGCAGGGAGGCGCGAGGGCGCTGAACGCCATCTCGAATTCTCGATAGGCCCAACGATCGTTCCCGGGCTTTAGCGCCGCCGCGCGCCGCGTTGGTGGCGCCTAGCCTACGGCGGCGGTTGCTGGATGCTGCGCGACGCCGACGCGCGAACAGTTTAAAAATGGTGAGGCCGCTTTCGGGGCTGAGGCGGGCGTATCCGTTCCTCGGCGTGCAGATGCTGCCGCTGGATGCAGGATCTCCGGATGCTTTTCTCTTCCGGATGCTGGCGATGATCTTTAGCTTTTGACCTCGGTGCCATGGCGCGCACGCGGTGGCCGCGGCGGTCGTCGGGCTGGCGGTTTAAAAATTGGGAGGCCGCTGTCGAGCGTGAGGTGAGCGAATCTGCTCATCGTTGACCGGCACCACCTGGGGATCCTGAAGCCCACACGGTCGCCGCGCTGCGCCACCATATGTTCGGCGGTTCCCCCATTCTGGGCTCTGGCTTGCCCCGAGACGATTCGGAGAATTCCTGCGCGCCAAGCGAACTGGAGCGTGATGCCGCAACTCGCTCGGCTCCAGTGCTCAGATTCAGTGCGCAGTATTGGGCCGGTGAAATGCGACGAGCCCACGCCTGCTGCTGGGATTGGGCTCGTTTCGTTTGCATCTCGGCCCAACGCTAACCTGATTCCTTTGGGTTTGTAACGTACTAATCTTTTCGGGCTGGGCCGCCAAATACTGGACAGTCCCTGTTTCTTTTTGGAATTTTTTTTACCTCCTGAACTTTGGGATAAGTCCGTGTTTTTTTCCTAAATAATCAAACCATTTGTCTGGACTCCTTGAACTCGCGTTAGGGAACATATGACCTCCCTGACTGGTTTCTCTTAATGTGCTTTCTCTTTTTCTTTTATAATTATTTTGGCTGAATCTTTGAAAAACCATAGTAAATTATAAAAAATTATAAAATGTAAAATCCAATTTTGTTACACTTCATATGAGTAGATCTATACAATGAATATATAATATGATATAATTTAGTAATAAATTTTTATTATACTTTTAGATATATATTTTCTATAATTAATTTATATCTAAAGTTTTCGTGGTCCAGTTATGGTGAAATTTTATGGTGGGACAATCAGTATATGCTTGATCTATAATAAAAAATTTATGCTCATTGGATCATGTATGCATGAACAACTAAATTCTAAGCTATATCAGAGACTCTTCAGTTGCTCAAGCATACATGCAGAGACTCTTCAGTTGTTCAAGCATACATGATCCAATGAGCATAAAATTTTTACCACAGCTCAAGAATATAATGATTAGCCCACCATAAAAATTTCACCATAATTGGACCACGAACTGTAGCTATGAATTAATTACAAAAAAGTATATATCTAAAAGTACAACAAATAATTTTCACTAAATTATATCATATCATATGTTCAATGCATAGATCTGCTCATGTGGAGTCCAATAAAATTAGGTTTTTTATTTTATATTTTTCTTATGATTTACTATAATTTTTTAAAAATTCAGCCAAAATAAATATAAAAGAAAAAGAGAAAAACCACTGAGACAAACTAGCCAGAGAGGTCGTGTGTCCGGTGACGCGAGTCCGAGGAGTCCAAGCGGATGATTTCATTATCTAGGGAGAAACACAGACTCATCCTAAAGTTTAGGGGGGAGTAAAAAGGATTTTTTTCCTTTCTTCTCCCACGCACCTTTGGACCCTTGGTCTTGAACTTTAGAGGAGGGATGAAAATTGGATGGAATGAAAGTTTAGGTGCGGGCAGAAGAGCACGATACATGAAAAAAAAGAGTAGCAAATCATTTTTTAAAAAAAAGGAGTAATAGACGTTCATTACTAATACAGATGTGCTTCGTTCATACGATGCTCTAAGGTGTGCTTTGGAAGTGTTTTGGATTTAATTAAAAAACTTTATTTCGATTACATTGGATTACGTATTTTATCCGTAAATAAGATGCCATAATCTGAACCTAGCCCTTTGTACAGTAGTATAACACTAAAGTGTTGCTCCAACTCTAAGCCTCTTCAAAGTTCAAACCAGACGACGGCAGAATTGCTCGAATAGCCAAACATGCCGGTCCATTTTAGCTCGCTGCAGACGCTAACATCCGCCCAAAAAGTCGATTGTCACACGATCACGCCGTGCTACTTGGAGTCACTAACAAGCTAACCTAATCGCTCGACGAAAGCAATCTATGTGATCAAAATTCAGCACGCGCTGGCTCCACACAGTTCATACGCGGTTACCGACCCCTCGATCACAGAGAAAAATTCAGACTAATCGCATGCCACGGAGCGTACGACAGCGACCGCTCGACCGGCCGGGCTCTCCCCTCCCGCCGATCCCCGTTTCCTCCCCCCACTTCCCGTAGCAAGCAACAAATCGCCATCGCCATCCGCACAAGTCCCAGTACTCGATCCGTGGAGGAGCAGAGCAGACTCAACAGAGCAGGGCAACTGAGCATGCAGCAGGGGCCGCGGCGTGAGCGGGACAGCACGTCCGAACAAAAGCTCTTGTGGTGTCTGCGGTCAGTCGTCGCCGCGGCAGAGATACACTGCTGCGCCTGCGCTGCCATCCGTCGGCAGGTCGTCGTGTCACGCACCCCTCGGGAACGGCGCATTCCCTTTGCATGCCCCAGCTACGTTGTACGTACGCTGATGAGCTAGCTCCGTAGAGACCACCCAGCCGGAGCCGAGATCGGTCGACGACGGCGACCTGCGTTCAGGTACAGCGGCAGCGGCAGCGTCAGTGGCAGGCAGAACGGCAGCAGCAGCAGCGTCAGAGGCAGGCAGGCGCCTTGGATCACTCGGCGGCAGGCTGCGCGCGGCGGGGCCGTGGCCTCTGGCCTGCGCCTGCCCGCCCGCCCGCGTTCCTGGCCTCCTGGGACCTGCGGCACGGCGCGCCTTTATTTCAAAAAACGCGCAGGGAATGACGAGGGGGGATCGGAGGAGTCAGGCGGCGGCAGTGGGCGCGCGGCAGTGGCCGGCCTAGCTAGGACTAGGAGCATCTTGGCCGGCCGGCGCGCCCGCCGGCGAGCTGGATCATCATCGGCTCATGATTCATCGCCTTGCATTTCATCGGGCCATCTCAGGGCGTGTCGCGGAGCGCATGTGATGCGGAACGGAAGGGCAGGGCGGCAGGCGCCTAGACCACGAGAACCCAGTAGCCCTGCGTCCGCTGCTGTCCCTGCCGCATCCCTTTTGTCACACTACGTACGTAGCGGCCGCAGGTAGGCACGCGGGCAGATTCTCTGCGCTACTGGAGACCGTGGAGGCATCTAGCGAGGACACAGCGCAACGTCACTCCTGACTAGAACGAGAGAATTGTAGTACTAATTTCTAGAGGCTCTTTTCTTTTGTAAATAAAAAGTTTGTTTTGGTTCTGATCGTCCATGCATTATTAGGCGCCTTTGAATCTGATGTAAAAATATGTCTCGGTGCATTATGCATGTTCTCCCGTACATGTACCTCCTCACCTCATGTCCGTCCTGCATCATATCCGTCCAGGTCCAGTGGCCGTTTTCTCATGGACTGATCTCAGATTGCTCATGTGCTACTCCCATTTTCTTCATCAGCAACGTAACGTAAAGGATCTTTATGATTAGCTGCTTGTAGTACTACGCCGCTGACTAGTGATTAGTGACCGCCTGACCGGTGCTAGCTATCGCCCCTGGGGTGGGGGGTACCAGCAGGAGATAGCTTAGCTTAGCTTGGGCAGCAGCAGATGATGGATGGGCCTGCATGGGGATCTCTATGATGGATGCTGCACTGCGCAAAAGCTGCCAAGCTGGGCCCCCGCGCTACGACTACTACATTCCAGAGGCCCACTGCCCGAGAGCCCAGACGCTGCAGAGGGCAACAACAGAAACTACTACTACGTAGCATTGCACACCAGCGGGGTCTGTCGCATGCCACGTACATACGTACAAAGCCAGCGTATACACAACGAGCACTAGCATGTTACATGTACACGGCCGAGCTAGCGTATGCTGCTGCAGCATGCATGTATGTCATCGTCTGTGCGTGTGAGTGTGGTGCGTGGGCCTGCGCGGCGGTGGTGCCCGGTCGGTCCCCCATGGGCCCCCACGGGAGGGAGAGTGGTGGAGCGTTTGGGTTAGCTGCGAGCACAGCTCAAAGCAGTTGTCCGTCATCTCTTTGGGCTTGGGGGCGGGCGGGACCAGATGCCCTCAGCTCCAAGCTACGCCGCCCCTCCCTGCCTCTCTGCTGCCCGGTCCCCCCGGTAAATGAACCAACCAGAATCACACCAACAACTAGAAGATCTCCTGTGACAAGCCCCTCTCGCCGGCCGCCCCCATCCATCCCACCCACTTCCCTAACCGAACTCCATGCGCGCGGCGTCCCCTCTTACCACCGGCGCGCGCGGTGGCCTGCTGCCCGGGAAGCTAAGCGCCGGAGGGAGGGAGGGAGGGAGGGAGGGGATGGATTTTGATGGGAAACTGAGCACACTTAATGCGGCGCACGATCGGCGCCGCCGGATCGGCCGTCACGCACGTCGTAGCCCCCCGGCTGCCTCCTCTTTCTTCGGTGCTCTTGCTTGGAATAATAAATCGCACGCACGAGGCCGGTCGAACGACGACGGCGGTTGTGCGTGCGTGCTAGTGCTATACTCTTGCGGATCTTTGTAATTTCGATCGAGCTAAAAGATACGCGGCTTTCCTGCGCGTATGTTATCCTCTCGACGAGTCGAGAGCATGTGAATGATGATTGGCACACGCGAGACGTGCGCGCGCGGCGAGCGCGGTGGCGCGGCTTCCATTGAAGCGGGGGATGGAGGTGGACTCTGCAGTGGCGGGGGCGCGCGCGCGTATGCATGGCGGCAGAGCGGCCCACGTCGGCGGGTAGCGGCGGATGCCAACGGCAGCGAAATGCTGTCGGCTTTAATAATTTATTATGACCAGTGTCGTTATGGGCCTGCCGGGGTGGCCTACCACGGCGGCAAGTTGTTGCACCGGTGATTCCCTTGGCCTTGGGGGCTCGCCTCGCCTGTGCTCTGCCCGGCCTCACTCACCTGACTTTCTCTCTCCTCCTCTCTCTCAGTGTGTGTGTCGATCGTTGTGGGCATCTCTCAACGCCCATCTCCCCCTCCCTCCCTCCCTCCCTCCCTCTCTCTACACACACACGTCGCTTTCTTATCTTTAGTATTCCCCGTTTTCCCCTATGGCACAGGAGAGAGGGACAGGCAGCTGAGATGGGAGAGAAAGAGGGGTTTAATTTATGTGCTTCCTCCTGAGTTAGTAGATGCTATCATGCCATGAACAGTTGCTGCAGAGAAGGAGAAATAGATAAAGAAAATAGAAAGATACAAGATGAAGAAATGCATGGTCCTGGGGATAGCTTGATAGATGCCCTCCCTGAGCTGATAGGGTTGGGATTGGGGGCCATGCCATGCAGATGCAGCTACAGCACGAAAGCATGCATACGCAGGAGCTAGGCGACCCAGGAGGGCCATGCCATGCATGCAGGACGGCAGCCCTAGCGCCTTAAAAGGGCTTGCCACCGATGAGAGCCGCCGCCACTGACTCTGAGGCCGCAGAAAGTGACTAACTGGAGAAAGATGCTGGGCATGCAGGTGCCGCGGCCGCCAGTTGGAAATAAATCACCACAGTGACTGGGGGCCGCCGGGATGGGGTCTCCCTCTCTCGCCCTGGCAGCGCTCAGATGTGGCTTTGCAAATTGTTCGTATCGATCGACCGGCGGCGCCCACTGCCGCCGCGCGCCGGCCGGCCGTCCGTCCGTCCGGCCCACACACCCTCTCCCTCTCTCCCCCTCTTGCGGTGGTGGCATGGCATGGCATGGCATGTTGTCCCCTACGCCCCCCTGCCCTACCGATCCCCCCGTGAAATTGACCGCTCAGAGCTCGGCTTTACACGCCACAGTGCTCCCCGGCTCGCATGCTGCATGCATGGTAGGCTGTTGTTATCCTTTTCGATGGACAGTGCATTATATTCTTCCTTCTACCCCGGCGCTAGCTGATGACATGATGATCCCCCATCTCCGTCATTATGGATTCATGATTGTGCTTGCGAGCTGCGACCGTTTCAGGACCGGACAGCTATCTTCTGCCACTTGATTACTTTCAGATGCCGTCGTCGTTGATGATGAGCACTACTGCTGCTGCTGTAAATCAGCCGGCGTCGACATCAGAAACAGTTGTATCGATCGACAGCGGAAAACTGAATTACACATGGGAATGGAGGAGCAGTCAGCTGTCGATCACACCGACTGAGAAATCTGCATGGCTAGCTTGGACCTTGGAGACCCATGCATATATCAGTAGCTAGCTTGCAAACCAATCCATGGGAGGATCGGATGGGAATAGAACAAAAGTAAAACAGCGATGTGGCCTGGATGCATGGAGCTGCTCATGCCGCCGCCCCTGAATATCTGTCCGCCTTACCTGGCACGCTGCAACTGCCGCCATCATCAATTTAACTCCCCACACGCCCGTCGCCGTCGGCGCCCATGTGCCCGCAAATCCCCAGGGGCGCACGCCCTTCACACAAGGCGCGGCGAGGCATATCCGGAGCGCAGCGCGCCGGCCGCGCAGGGGTCGCCATCCCGCGGCGCGTACGCGTGAATGCGAGGCCTGGGGGCGGACGGGACGAGAGAGCCTGAGCGGCCGAGAGCCCCGCCCCAACAGTGTCATGTGTGCCTGTCCTCCGATGGCGCAACCGCACAACGGGGTCGGGAGCTAGCGGCCTACCGGCGTAGCTGCCGGGGCCGGGGACGGGTGCGGCTGCCATTTGATTGGGCGGCGACGGGCGGGTGCACCAACATTCGCAGGGACCTGCCCTTTTCTTGTCAAAGAAGCTTCGATCGCCATGCACGCACCAGCGCATGATTGGGCGCACACCATCAGTCCATCACCACGCCGTCGATTCGTAGTTGTATGTATAATATATATGTATCATATAGTATGTGTGTGTGTGTGTGTGCAGGGAGAGGGCCGGGGAAAGTGACGGAGAGGGAAAGAGGAACTTTACGCTAAAGGGCTATGGTACACTGTTGACTAGCAGCAGCTGGTGCTTGATGGAAATCGATCGATCGATCGAGCTGATGAGAGCTTTTACTCGCTCCGGCCGGCATCGCAGCTTGACCTGGATCGTTTTCTCCGTTTCTCCATCTGTCTTTTGGCAGCAGCTGCACAGTTCAGACTGCAGACATGCATGCAGCAAAGGCGACCTCCCCATGCCGTCGTGCTGCGCGCGCGGTGCTAGCTAGTGGAAGGGGGGAGAAAGGCGCCCTCGCCGATTTCATACACTGGTGGCGTGCGATTAGATACGCTGATTAGGACATGGTGACACCGATCGGGAAGGCCATCAAAGGCTCGGAAAGGTGCAGATAGTAGTATATATAGATGTGATCAGTTTCAGTTGATATTTATATACAATATATGCCTAGCTAGCTAGCTGCTAGTAACGTAGTAGATGGTCTCTAGCTAGAAGGCCAACGTCTGCCAGATCTTGGATCCATTACGTGTGCACCCATGCTCAGCAACTCACAGCATGCTACACTAAACTATATCTGGAGTGCACAGGCCGGTGATAGTTACTCTTTTTTTCTATTTTTTTTAAAAAAAGGAGAGAGAAAGTGATGAGAGTGGTACGTGTTCATTGTTGTGCTAGCATGGCAATTGGAGGCAGCTGTTCTTTTTCGCGCACCTACCACTGCGTGCGTGGTTCCGAGCTTAGAATATGCACAACCCCCGCTGTTGGGAGTATTAGGTCACGTCAAGAAGCGGCCAATTGTTGCTTCCGTGCCTCCTTGACCCGGTGCTGACAACCTGCCGCCCCCTTTCGCGATGCATTCATCACCGGCAGGATTTTCTCCGCGGGGAGGAACGCCGGCGAAAGTGCCGCCTTGTCCTGCGCTGCTGCTACGCGCCTACGCGTCACGCGCGACATGACTGGCCATCTGGAGAAACAAACTGCCAGCAGCATGAGCACCCATATATACCGCCTCGACTGAGCTAGAAAGACTGCGACCTCGCTCACCAGCTGATGACATCGCCCATCTAGCCTGCGCCACGAACAGCTTGAACATCTATAGAAATTGCCCTGCAAAATTACCCGTTCGATCCGCATGCGAGCTAGGCTGGCCGGACAGCAACAGTTTGGGGACGCCAGGTGAGGCGAGTCTCGCTCGCTCGCCTGGCTGGCTGACCGGCGTACGCCAGGCTCTCGGCTTGGCCTGGGGTATCTATCAGGTACGCGACGGTCCAGCCAGGAGAGCTAGCTAGCTTGAGCTTGCTTGGAAGAGCAGGAAGGAGGGAGCTGACATGGCCATACGTGCACGTGGGGGAGCCGTCGCCTCACGTGGCCAGATGCCAAAGAGGAGGGTGGGCGAGGTCTTTGGATGCTGTTGCTGTGGTCCGGCCTATAGTTTTCTCCCCCTCTTTGTCATGCCCGGTCATTTCAACTAATTGCACAGGGAGAAAACCCGAAAACTACGCCACACGCAACAAAAATGTGATCATTCCCATCCAGAAAAAAAAGAACTTTTTTGAAAAAATATGTGCATATTTATGAAAAATCTTTTTGCATTTTAGAATTCAGAAGCTAGCTAGGGAGATCTTTTTATTTACGTCAGTTGCCCCAGTAGTCGTCCTCATCTAAATGGCTTTAGTTTGTTGATGATATTTTCCCTGTCCTTCAGATGACCCTTGCACCGATGTGACAGCATCCTCGAACTGAAGTCATGGGAGATGGTAAACATCAGCGGAGGTGCCCTATGTGTGTGTCAGTAGTATAGTGTGTATTTGTCAGTACTATAGAATGTTTGCCCATGCCGCAAGGGCATTTCTTTCGAGCTACTGTTTCCATGAAGCTGCCATACTGTTGCTTTTCAGTAGTAACTTTCAAGATATGATTGTGCCCTAACCCCATCACAAGGGTCAAGACACTCCTTAACTTTTGGATAAGACAGTCCTCCAATCCTGTGGCCTCATTGTATATCCTCTGCCGTCATATATACAGGAGCCACTGATTGGACTTCTAACAATTTTAAGGACAGATGTAACAGGTAAAATTATTTATATTATATCGCTTTATTTCCACCTCTAAGATCAGAAATAGTATTTGTTCTTCCAAATAACCAATGAGTCAAATACACTAGCATTTGCTTCGTTTTGTTTTCTTTAAAAGAAACAGACAGGTAAAACCAAGCCGTCTGTGAAAATACCCTAATACGGGTGTTTAGTTAGACAAAAAGTCTCTCACGTGATTGTTCCTTGGGCGCATTCATCGAGTGGAATCATCGCTACCTTTTTGGTTTTCACTGGTATCATAGAATTTGATGTGATATGTGACAAAAGACTATCAAAGATGGTTCTAAACTTAGAGCCATTTGTGATAACTGATCACTTTCACGTGCAGTTTAGTTCCAAACCTTATGTTATAACAGTTTTCACATACAGTTCACAAATCGTCTCTGTTGGCCATTGATGTATCATTGGAGTTGATTGTAGGCAGTCCAATAACCGTCAATGGTGGTCATCATTTTGAATGTTACATATCTGCATGCATGTGTAGCATGCATACAACATTCAACGATGAGCATTTTGAATGCTAGGTATGTGCATGCGTGTGTAGCATGCATACATATGCACTGCCGCCCCATATTGGGCGACCTTACGTGCCACATGTATCCCCTTTGAACATCTTCCTTAGCTTCCTCACATCCAAGATCCTATTTCTACAAACAAGTTATTGAAGTACAAGTGAATTATTGGCCTTTTCGCATCAGCTTAAAATTTATTCTAGGTGAATTAATCGGTGCATATAATTTAATATAGTATGAAGTTAGAGAGATCTCGAGTCCGAATCCTAGTCACGACACCTAAATAAAATAATAGCAAGGTGGTCTTCGAAATTCATGCTAGCTAAACGTGCCCTTCTACTACTACATCGGAAGGTGTCATGTCAGTTGTATTGCTAGGTGCGATTTTGCAGCACCTATTAGGCTCTCCATTTTGTTAAACCTAATGTCTTTATTTCAAAGTTATGGATTTCTCTCTCTAGAACTACGTCCGGCATCTAGTTTGCTATCAACGATATCAATAGGTCAAAGTCACCAATATCTCAACTGGTCCTCCTTGCATTATTTCGTAGATTCCCTCGTGTGTTACTCATGTCCACACATCTTAGAAGATGGAAATGCTGTTCATACTAAAACGTTATGCAATGAAATTAGGTTCCTTTTTTATTATCTCCAATTATGCTAGAGGTTTGTAGTTCACTTAAGAAGGGACATGCCCTCAAACATTATTGAAAAAACTTATACTACTTTGCTTTTCAAATATCATTTTAAAGGTTTAGTCCCTTGGAACCGCGTTGTATCGTTTTGCTTCCTCTCTACGAATACATGACGAGCAAAGCTCCTGACATTTGCTTTAAGACAAACATTTCAGAATCACCAAAAAAATTAATCAAGAAGACAAGCTGGTGCTAATTATACAAAGTAAATTATAAATTTAAAAAAATCGAAACATATCCCCTTTCTGTTTCAAAGTATAAGGTATTTTAGTTTCATCCTAATCAAATGTATTTTTCTTAAATTTATTTAACTTTAACCAACATCACGAAAAATACTCTACCACATATATATATCATGTTGCAAATGTGCACAACATCAAATATGTTTCTCATTGAATCCACCATGAGACGTGCCTTGATAGATGTTAACACACACATAATTGATCAAAACTGGAGAAAGTCTGACTTAGAAATAACCCAGAACGAATTACGTTTCGAGACGGGAAGATATGTTCCAGCTAGATCGAGGCGTGACCAGGTTCTGGATCCACCCTTGAAAGTAAGCACGAAAGGAAGAAAGAAAAGAAAGTAGCAGGAGGTCCCCGTGTGAAGGCTCAAGGAAAAGAGGAATAAGCGAAAAGCGCGTTTGGATGGATTACCCTTTAATGTGACAATCAGGGCGGAAGACGAAGATTAGTCCTCTCCGGTTCAGTCAGGGGTCGATCAGCCCACTGGGCGGGCAAAAGCGTGATGCGCACACGCGCACGGACGCAAACCCACAGCAAAAATTCGCAGAAACCGCGCCTGGCATGCGGGCCCCGCACGGGCCTGGGCGGAACAGCTCGCTCGCTCGGGCGCTGCTGCTGGTACGTATAGTATAGCAGCTAGCCTGAAGCCGAGCGCGGGGCCCGCGGCGAGATAACACATGATCACTGTGTGAGACTAGGATTGAGTTGGTGCGGCGTCCAAATCACAACGGCCCAATAATTGATCGGGACGCCTGCCTCCGCCTCTCTCCCCGCGCCCAGCGGCCGACAAGGCCCCGCCCGTGGCCGCTATCGCGCGGCTGGACCACCGCGCCGCCCGCCGCCCGATCCCCGTCCGACGGCCCCGGCTCGCCGACGGTAAAGATGGGGATGACCGGAACCGGAAAAAAAGAGAGAGAGAGAGAGAGAGGCGCTGCTCGTACGCACGCTCGACCACGGCGCGGTGCTGTGGCGCCGCGCACCCGGGGCTCACCGGCGGCCGCTCCTCCTCCTGCCCTCCTTTTCAGCTGGGCCGGTGAAACGGAACGGCGCGGCCGGACCACCACGGCACCACCCCTCGTCCCCGCTCGCTCTCGCCCGGCGCGGCGAAAAGTCAGACACGCGCGCCCATGGCCGGCGAAACGCGACGCGTCGAGCTCCCCTCTCAACCGCCTTCTCCTCTTAATAACCCCCCACCATCGCCGCTAGCTAGCGCGAGCAGCAGGAAAGCCCGGCGTGCCGGCCGATCGAGCAGGTCAGCACGCACACGGCCAGGGAGGGAGGGATCGGCCGTGGAAAGGAGGCGGTTGGATTAGCGGTTGGGGCCGGATTAATTAGGCCCGCACCGCACCGCACGGCCCTGCACTGCACACACGCGCACGCGTTCCGCAGCAGCAGCATCGTCGTCAGGTTGATTAGGCTGGCTGGTGATGCTCGCGCGCCACCACACGCGCGCGCCCGCGTGGTTGGAACTTGGGAGAGGGGGATCGGCAGCGCCGGATTTTGCTTTCCCCGCTAATTAATTTCCAGGAAGAAAATCGAGAGGACGCGAGGGTCGCCGTCGTCGTCTCCGCCGCACCCACCACCGGGCCGAGATTTTTCTTTTATCATTTCCTCGGTTTCGCAATAAAGGCGGGGATGTAACATATGGCGCTGGCTCGAGCACATGAAAAAGTTCTTTTTTATTATTTTTGAAAAAAGAAAAAAAAAGATAATTTAGGGGGTCGGTTTCCTCCTCCTCGCCTCCGATCGCCTTTCGAGTGCTGGTCAATTTCGAAATGAAAAAGAAAAGATGGAAAGATGCAGAGAGGGACGCCTCCTCATCGCTTTCTTTTCCCATCAGCCCCCCTGCCCCCCTTTAGCTGCTTTCCATCGTTTTTCTCTGGGCCTGCTGCTGGATAATACTCGACATGATCGACGTCTTTCGTTCTACTATCCACTAGTATCCAGCTGCGACCTAGCTAGCTGCTTACTCGTGCAGGAGCTCGATCGTATTCCAATTAGTATTTCCTAACGCTTGAAAGCAGCTGGCAGTGCTTGCGAAACAGACACCAATATATTCCACACACTTGTATCTATACCTAGCTATGCTTTGAAAGTTAAAAAGTCCAGCTGATACCAAATATAGTGCACAGGTACCTTGAACAATCGTTTAGTTAAATCGATTTGAGAATGGAGAGAGAGAGAGAAAAAAAGGGGAGATGTGTGGATGGAAAAGGAGAGGAAGGGGGGACAAATGAAAACAGGCGTACGACATCACCAGCACCAACAATAATAACTTAACCACAACACAACAACGACGCCGATTATTAAACGCGGTACAAGCAAGGCCGGGCGCAAAAGAAAAAGAGGATCCCAAAGGAGCAAGGGGGAGGGACAGCGACGTCCTCCTCCCTCCTCTGGCTCTGGGGCTGGGGCTCCGCCCAATTCCAATATCAGCAGCCGCGGCAGGCAGGAGGGATCAGCAGCAGAGCAGCGGAGAAAAGAGCTCGCCTTTTTTTTTTCTTTTATATACCAACCGGCCTCCCTCCCCGCGCGCCCTCCCCTCCTCGCGCTCCCTTTCGGAATCGGAAGGCGATTGCACAAGGCTGCGCTGCGGGCGCGCCGCCCCGACCGGACAAGGAAGGGGAGGGGGGAGAGAAAAAAAATATAGAGTTAGTCACACGCAGCGCACAGGAGGGGGAGGAGAGGGATTGTCTGAGAGATAAAGAGATTTCGGGAGACAAGGAGAGAGGGACAGAGATGGAGAGGAGCAGGCGGTCTCGGAGGCAGGCCTTTCACCCCCGCGCCCGGATAACGATGTGCTAGTTCCTTCCTCTTAGGTTAAGGTAAGCGCGGCCGACGGGGAGGAGCTGGGGGGTTTCTTCATCACAGCTGGGTGGAGTGGGCTTGCTTGTTCGTCTCAGTTCGTTGCCCCGCCCGATCGATCGATTGCTCCGCTTGATTCGGGGGTGTTTGTTCATACGTGCATGGATGGATGCTGGAGTTTCGGTTGGGGATGGAGGAGGATTTGTCTATTTTTTTTTCGATTTGGTTTTTGGGAGAGTGCAATTCGCCGGTTCATCGGCTTGTTGGATTCGTTTTGGTTTTGTTTTATTTCTGGTGCTTTTCTCTGATACGATGTCGTGGTGGTTGCTGCTGCTGGTCAGCTGTGCAGGTAGTAGCTGCGGGAGGAGTTCGCGACCGGGATCCCGCCGACGATGATGACAGTGGCGCCGCCGGCATGGGCATAGCGGCGCCACCATCTCAGCCGGGCCAGACCACCACGTACGTGAGCCAACCCACCAAGAGCAGCGCAGCGATCTCCGGCCGCCCGGCCACCGCGAGTTCTATGTCCCACTCCCAGGGATTCCACCAGGGCAGCAGCGGCGTCTTCGGCTACTCCTCCGATGGCTTCGACCGCCCGGACTCCAGCCAGGACCACCCGCAGCAGCACGTGGCGCAGCAGAGCCGCCGCGACAAGCTGAGGGTGCAGGGGTTCGACCCGGCAGCCGCCGCCGGGCACGGCCTGCTCCCCATCGATGGCGACGAGCACGCCGAGCCAGGGGCCATGTACGAGCACGCGGCCGCCGCCGCGGGCGCATCCAACATGCTCTCCGAGATGTTCAACTTCCCCGCGCCGCCGTCGGGGCCCTCCGCCACCGAGCTGCTGGCCAGCCAGATGAACGCCAATTACCGCTTCGGGCTGCGGCAGGGGCCCGGAGGGGTGGGCGGCTTGTCCGGCGACGGCGGTTGGTTTGGGGCCGGCGCGGCGGGCCGTGCTGGCTTGGTCCTCGGTGGGGCCAACATGGGGTCGTTAGGTGAAACGTCCTCCCCGAAGCAGCAAGGCAGCATGGCTGGCCTGGCCACCGACCCGGCCGCCGCGATGCAGCTCTTCTTGATGAACCCGCAGCAGTCGAGATCGTCGCCGACGTCGCCGCAGCCGTCGGACGTCCAGCAACACCACGAGGCGTTCCAGGCATTCGGCGGCGCGGCGGCCCCGTTCGGCGGCGGCGGCGGGGCCGGCGGCGTCGTGGAAGGGCAGGGCCTGTCCCTCTCGCTGTCGCCGTCGCTGCAGCAGCTGGAGATGGCGAAGCAGGCCGAGGAGCTAAGGGTCCGGGACGGCGTGCTCTACTTCAACCGGCAGCAGCAGGGCCCGTCGGTGCAGCAGCAGCAGCAGCTGCCGATGGCATTGCACGGCCAGGTGGGCGCGCTGGGGCAGCAGCTGCACGTGGGCTACGGCCCCGCCGGCGTCGCGGGCGTGCTGCGCAACTCCAAGTACACCCGCGCGGCGCAGGAGCTCCTGGAGGAGTTCTGCAGCGTGGGGCGCGGGCAGATCAAGGGCGGCGCGCGCAGCGGGCGCGGGGCCTCGGCGTCCAACCCTAGCGCGGGCAAGGGCGGCGGCGGCGCCTCCAGCTCCGGCGCCGCGCAGTCCCCGTCGTCGGCGTCCAAGGAGCCCCCGCAGCTGTCCCCCGCCGACCGGTTCGAGCACCAGCGCAAGAAGGCCAAGCTCATCTCCATGCTCGACGAGGCACGTCCGATCCACTACCGCTGCCACCGCCTCTCCCCCTTCCTTTAATTTCCTCTCTTGCATGCATGGCATGGCATGGCTGCACGCTTGCTCACGCCATGGCAGCTAGCTAGCTCAGCTCCGGCCGACGACGACCCTCGGTGGCGGCGCTAGCTAGCTGAAGGTGGTTGCGGCCGCGCGCGGCGGTAGGTGTGGGCAGAGAGATCGATCGAGCTGGTGGTACGTAGCAGTACAACCGATGATCCAGAAGCGGCCGGTACGAGAGCTTGTTTTTTACCGGCAGGTCAGTCATCCCTGCTGCCGGACGTGGCAGGTGGCCGCCAATGGCATGAAGGCTGCAGCGGCAGGAGCCGCCGCCACACAGACTCCGAGAGGGATATGAATCTCCCAATCATAGTAACATCGATCCCATCCCATATGGCTCGATTTCTTTTTGGGCGGTTGTTGGTGCGGCCGCGCTGTTGCCGCTGCATCATTCATCGCCTCCATTTCTTTATGCTCCGCCTCCCCTCCCTCTTCTCTCTCCGTATCCCCACGAGGGGAAAGAAGTACGACCCCTCTCTCTTTCTTCTCCTCCCATTGCTATCATCGCATCTCAACCTAGGAGTTTATGTTACTAGCTGCTAGTAGATTGTGGTAATTGTTTATGCCTGCCGTGCGCCGTCACTACCTAATTTTTACACGTAGTATAATACTTGGCTGGTGAAAGCTCAATTTGGCTCAACTAGCTGCTAGCATATCTATATATATGTATGTATTGCATATATATAAACCGGTGGTTGGTGCAAGTTGCAGTCATGCATCGATCCATGCTAGCATCAGCTTCTTCGAGCTGAACGCAGCTAAGCTAGCTTCACCTAAGCTCTAGCTGGTGCATGCAGCTGTCTGTCCAGCTAGCTTGGAACAGTCAGTTACAATTGGCGCTGCAGCGAGGAAGTACGAGAGGTAGCTGCTGCTACATGTTGCAACCCGATCGATCCTATACTAGCAGCTGGTACTAGTACATGACTGGTGAGCTAGGGAGGTCGAGCTCAGAGATCACCGCATCAGCTGGAGCTAGCGGCTTGGGCACATGCAGCAAGCAGGCCACACCGGTAGCTAGATGCGTGTGGTGGCTGGCTCATGCATCGATCAGCTCGGCTGTTGCCAAATGCCGGTGGGCCTCGGCTGCTTTTGTTCCTTCTCCCCCCATTTCCTCATAATTGTGCCAGCGACACATGCAACGCCACGCCCATGCCTTAACTGCCGCGCCCGATCGGGTTTTGTTTCTTGCCTTCTCCATTGCTAGCTTTCCGTCGTACGTGCTGCTTAGCTGCTATATGCTAGTAATAAGCAGCCGCTCCCGATCGATCAGTTTCTTTTTTATATATTTTTTTTACTATAGAGATGGAACGAGAGATGAATCGTAAATATTGTTCGTTTTTGTTTGATGATGATTGGAGAAGTAATTTTATTAATAATTTCCGTTTGGTTATTAATTCGATATAATATGCATACTGCAGGTGGACCGTCGGTACAACCACTACTGCGACCAGATGCAGATGGTGGTGAACTTCTTCGACTCGGTGATGGGGTTCGGCGCGGCGACCCCGTACACGGCGCTGGCGCAGAAGGCCATGTCCCGGCACTTCCGGTGCCTCAAGGACGCCATCGCGTCGCAGCTGCGGCACACCTGCGAGCTGCTGGGCGAGAAGGACGCCGGCACCAGCTCGGGGCTCACCAAGGGGGAGACCCCGCGGCTGCGCGCCATCGACCAGAGCCTCCGCCAGCAGCGCGCCTTCCACCACATGGGCATGATGGAGCAGGAGGCGTGGCGCCCCCAGCGCGGCCTCCCCGAGCGCTCCGTCAACATCCTACGATCCTGGCTCTTCGAGCACTTCCTACACCCGTACGTCGTTTCTTCTTCGATCGCCCCATGACTCGATCCATGCATGTAGTAGTAGCAGCTAGCTAGTCGATCCGTGGTGCATGATGCAGTGAGTGCATGGGATCAGCTGCCGGCCCGGCCGGCGATGGCGTGGCGCGAGATCGACGAGGGCATGCAGCCAGCAGTGCTCTCCTAGTGGATCTCCTCCTGGGAGTACTCAGCAGTCATCACGGGCGGCTTCTGCTTTGCTTTCCCCGGCCCGGCCCTCTGCTAGCTGGGAACCCCGGCGGCCCTGTCTGGCTGGGCGCTGCTGCCGGTTCGCTGCTACCTGTGCTTTAGCAAAAGCAGTAATTTTTTCGAGATCCACGCTAAAAAACCGCCATGCATGCCGGGGACTGTGCGCCTGTGTATATTCCCCCCCTTTTGCCCCCCTCCGGGCCGGGGTGAACTTTCCCATCATTGCAGAAATTTACCTTTTCTTGGTTTTACTGCGGTCAGTGCCAGGCCGGCCGCCTGCCGAGATCCTGCCTGCCGGCCGCTCGCCTCACGAACTCTGCTCTCTTCCTCCTCCGCCCTTGGAGAGAAGGCTGCTCGGCTGCTCGCTTTCGCGCGGACGCAAAAGCCAGTACGCGCTGCTGCCGCTCTGCACTATCGGATCAACGAGGAGCCTTTCTGCCGCGACGCATGGGCGGCGAGCAAGCCGATGAGCCAGCGGCCGGCCGGCCTCAGCTCCTTTTGCTCTCGCTCCATGCCGCGCATCTGAATCCCAGATCCCGCTACCGTGCTGCCATTGCCGCCTGCGGGAGATCAGAGCTTCAGAGGGGAGGGAATATATCGATCGGCCTCGGAATCCGGTTCCCTTGGCCCCCTGGCTGGCGTGCCGCCGCTGCATCTGCATGCATGCAGGTCGCTGGTGCCTGCGTGCATGGGTATCAGCGCTCGTCCACACACAAACATACGATCACAACCAGCTGCGCAGCAATATAATGCGCGTATGATTGGTGAACAGTGCCGGCACGTCGCGCACGCAGCGGCGCTGTTCCTTCCTGCGGCTTCTGCTGCTGCCTGCTGCCTTCAGGTTCAGGCCGCCGCAGCGGCTAGGCTAGGCAGAAGATAGTGTGCAGCTGCCCAGCAGCAGCAGCCAGCAGCCTTAGCGCTGGTCCTTTTCTATCGCCACAGTGCGTGGTATGGGAATGTGAATGATTCTTCTCTCTTCTCTCATATGTGTGTGCGCTCATGGCTGCTGCCTCTCTCTCTGCAGGTACCCGAGCGACGCCGATAAGCACCTGCTGGCGAGGCAGACGGGGCTGTCCAGGAACCAGGTGAGTTTGTACGCTTGCGCCCGGCCCATGCACAGTGTAGAGTCAGCAGCCTTAGCTCGCTTGCTTGTTGTTTGCTGGAGATACGTACCGTACGCACACGCACGCACGCATGAGTGTCTATCGCCTACTGTTGAGCGCGGCAGTGGTTTACCTGTTTGTTGTGCTCTTTGTTCTTGCTAATTTGGATGCGCTTCTTTTTGGCATCGACTCGAGATGCATGGCAGGCTGCTTGCGCATTGTCCTATGCGTACAGAGCGTGTCTCAGAGATGAGTAGAAAACTGCTAGAGTTACTTGAGAATAGTATAGCATCTCTTCTCGTATTTATAAAAAGCTATAGCTCAAATGAGCATTTAGTTGCAAGTTTTCAAGAATAAAATACTCCAAAGAGGCATGATAAAGCTCGGCGTAATTATATGCACGGACTGGTAATAATTTGTTGACACCTTGTCAACATCTAGAGATATGCCACTTCGGCAACCTTGCTCGAAATTAAATGGTTTCATTAATATTTGTGCCTATGACAGAAAAAAAATAGATTGGAAAATTTTAGCAGGGTGAGTCGATAACCCCATGCAACAACTTCTTATAAACTGACTAAATTTATAAAATCGACAAAAAAAAGACCGATTTATTTTCAGATAGTTTCTAGAAACTTACAAATATATGCATGCACATACATAGAAATACATATAATATCCTAGTCTATATATAGATGCTACATAGCATATGATTGTAGAAAATACTCGAACTTAACTATATCGAGAACTCTTTTAAATTGCTATAGAAAATTATTGAAATGCCGCATGAGTGTCCACATATTTAGTATGCACGATGCATTCGGCTGAACCCTACTCCAGCTCCTCATGTTTATGTTTTTTACTTCACCTCTTTCTCTTAGTCTCTTTTGTTTCTTTCCTGCATGCACCTACGTGGTCCCTCCACAAGTGCCCCTCATGTCTACCAACTTAAGGGCACTGGGTCATTATCAATCGATGGCTGCATCGTAGAAACATTTCCTCCTCAGCTCTTGCCCAATGTGACAACGCAAACCTGGTCCCTCTTCAGCTCCCTTTGTCCCTCTATCCCTTCCTGCTGGCATCTTGAGTGAAATCTATGCGTATGGTGATTTTGTAACATTAATTTGGACTTGTACTAGATATAGTCGCTTCATGTATCTAGGGGGGGGGGGGGGGGGGGGTACAATAATACACATACGTTGGGCCCGCTCCTTGAACAATTTTTTTACCTTAGATTTTGACACCATCCTCATGGACAAAATTCCAGTAGCTCCGTTAATGGTTATATGTCTATTAATGTTATGGGTAAACTAAGTTTCTCCTTGCTTTCTACGTGGTGAAAACTATTCTATCATTCAAAATCATCTAAAAAATAACCTACCATGCTACCTAGATATACACAACATATGATTTTCCATCCATTTTTTATGCTTTATGCGGCATATTATTGTCTATATGGAAAGCAACTTCACATGGTATAAACAATAGCTAGCCATTTCTTGAGTGAGGATCACCCCTTGGTTGCACCGTATGTACATGCTATATGCCACAATTGTATCCAACCATCTGTAGGTACACCATCTATTCCAAAGTTTCTATCAGCTAGCTAACTTGTTAATTTAAGTAGCTAGTAATTGGCCAGTTCACCTACTTTGATCCATATATATACAGAAAACTTTTCCTTATTAAATTTATCAGTTGGTCTAACTTTCTCAGCGGATTTTATCGTAGTTTTTAAGATGCTATCATTGATCGTATCAACATTGTTGACATTGTTTACACATCTATATATTACCAACAACAGAGCATTTAAACTAACGTGCACCTAATGATGGTACCTTTTCATGTAACCAACTACTGTACATGCCTTCATCTTGAAGCAAAATAAAAGCTAAAATGTCCCTATCTTCATCGTTTTGTATATATATGCCTTAATGCGACCTAATCTTGTCTCTAAATTTCTTGTTTTCAAATAATTGAAGTGTATATAGTGAAACATTACATTGACAAAAAAAAGTGATTTAATTGGATCAGATAAAGATTGCATGATCCTACTACATCTTATGAATTTTGTTCGGGTGCAACTCATTAGATTTTTTACACACGGAACCTATATGTATTTTTATAATCTGCAGTTAAGTCAAATGCAATTTCTTCATGCATGTAAGCATATACTATAACACTATAGCTAAGAATATATATAGTGATGTATTCGTTATACAGTTTTAGAATAATTGTAGTGTCTATATATATAAGTAATACGTCTCAAAAATTACAAAGGTGTGGATCATTCATCATTTCTTGCTCAATCAATGGTACAGTTCCTAGATTCTGTAGCATGATATGGATTTGGGAACTTCAAAACAAAGGGACTAAATCCTTTCTTTGAGTAAATTTTAAATATATGTTTGAAGCCATTTCTGACAACTTGAGCAAAAAATTTCACCCTGAACCCATTTTAAGTTGATTCACTATCCTTATTTTGACGATTCATGCACAATGCTAACATTTCCAAAGAAAAGTAAAATCAGCTCATGCATGCTGCTCATCAGTGAAAATTATTGTCGGTTTGGAGCTTTTGCAACCATTTTGCACCTGCGTGGACCTAACTGCTGAATATTGGATATGGCCCACCATCTATGCATATATACCTCCCAACACCATATTGATCAAATCGTTACAAAATTATTTTTTCTATGATATTGTTTTTAGTATTATCAAGTATTAGCGAAATCATCATAGGAGAGTACATACAGCAAGCAAAAAAACACTACTTCATATAACAAACATTCTGCTTCAAGGTACATATAGCTCACAATATTTTTGCTAAGAATTATATGAGAGTGAACAAGAAAATCGCTAAAACAAAGAATGTTCTGGTAGTTTTCTGCATTTTAAAATAATTTCATGATTCCTAATTTGATCTAATACTTTAATAGCTGACTTAGTTATAACATGGAGTGTTTCAATTTGTTAAATTATTGCGTCATTACTAATTAGTATATGGCATGGCTACAAAATAACCTATCAGTGTTGATATTCGCACATAAAACTGTAGCAAATGGAGCTTAAGAGAAGAAACTAGAGTATAGGGATTCTCATCCAAATTCTGAACTGTAAGATGAAATTAAGAGTGCGGCATTATAAACCCATGTATGCTAGCTAGGTTATTATGTAACCACGGCAAATTACTTTATGTATTACTAGCTCTTTGTTTAACCTTATGCAAGACATGTACATACTCAGAAATCAAAACAAGGGAAGCCTGTGCAATATTACAAAAAGAAGTAGCTAGATCCAAAACATTGGACACAAACGAAACAAGACAATGGCAGGATAAACCTGAGACATGACGGTGAGGACCGGGTAGCTAGAGCTAGATAAGCAGCTGCCTAGTTGCCCTATACGTACCTGCAGCTAGCATACATGCATGCATGGCACCACAGGCCGTGCATGGACCCCTGTCCCTGCAATAATTTGTTTGCTTTCCTTTGGATCAACTCCAGGTCTCCAACTGGTTCATCAACGCCCGTGTCCGGCTATGGAAGCCCATGATCGAGGAGATGTACCAGCAGGAGTGCCGGGAGCTCGAGGGCTCCTCGGCCGGCGGCGGAGGGCCCGAGTCCGGCAACGACCCCTCGGGCGCCGACGACACGCACTCCCCGACCACCACCGGCGCAGTAGCGGTGCAACAGCTCTCGCAGCAGCAGCAGCAGCAGCACGGCACGGCGGCGCCCGGCATGATGCCGCACAAGCCCGACCCGGGCGCCGCGGGTCCCTCGGCGGCGGACGCGGCCTTCGTCGGGATCGACCCGGTGGAGCTCCTTGGCGGCGACGCGCACGTGGGCGGCGGCGCGGACGACCTCTACGGGCGGTTCGAGCCCGGGGTGAGGATGCGGTACGGGCCCGGCGCGACCGGCGCCGCCGCCGGCGACGTGTCGCTGACGCTGGGCTTGCAGCACGCCGGCGCCGGCAACGCGGGCCCCGACGGCACCGACCGGTTCTCCTTGAGAGACTATAGCGGTTGTTGATGCTTACACATCGCTACATCACCTTTCATGGCTCATGCATGCGCGCATCTATCGTGCATTTGGAACAGTACTGAGGAAAGATCAAGAGAGAGAGAGAGAACAGTAACCAGGAGAGAGGGGGGGAGGGGGGGAGGGAACTAGACAGAGAGATCTAGATGAGCATCTAGAAAGAGAAAATTTGCATGGTGCCTGGAGGTGATGCGTGGGATGGGATATATGAATATGAGATCATTCACAAACCTCCTCCTCCGATCCTTCTTCGCCTTCTTCCGAGATGATTCTTAATTTACTTAGCTAGCAGATTAATTCCTTTTGTTAGGCATTATTGTTGGGGGGGTTAAGGATAATTAATTAATTTGTATACAGCAAAGGAAGATAGGAAGTGTATAATTGTTTAGTCACACTTTTTGGTTCTCTGTTTTGCATCTGCCCGTTTTTGGTTCTGGTGTACAATTTTTTTTCCTCTTGTACTCATTTGTTTCTTTCCCTCGCTGTAACTAAACATAAGAGAAACACATACATGCATACGTATAAATACATATATTGGCAAATATTGGGATACATATAGCATGTATATGCTCAGATATATGAAAAGGCTATACAGGCCAAAAGAGGAACATATACTCCAGTACAAGTGTGGCCAGAGAATTGGCTGGCATGTACGTGCAAATTGTGCGTGTCTCTTTTCTTCTGCCCCATCTTTGGGGAAACCCATTGATGCCATGTCGGGGATGGATCGGAGCTTCCTTTCCTATCAGCGTAAAAACACTGCAAATCATGTTCAGGCAGGACACCTGCAAGACTTTGAAACCTTTGGCCTTGGTAAACTTCTAATTTCTGTGGAAACAGAGCTGTTTTTTCAGAGATCCACTAAAAAGGAGAGCTGTCTTTTATGGAAAGAATCTTATAGAATTTCCTATTAAATAAACTGTTAGATCATGAACCCGTGTACAAAACAGTGGCTTGCAATATTTTAGTAAATATATGGATAATAGTATGTGGTCATCCATGGCAATGGCGTGATGTTTTCTTTATGGAGTTGCGAAAAGTTTACGAGCGATGCGGAACAATTGCATTTTTGTAATTTTGTTATAATAGCATCTGTGGATAATTTAGAAATGGGTATTCACATTCTTTATTTAATTACTTTTTACAATGATAAAGGTGAGCGGGTATCAGGAGACTTTGGGTTAATTCTTCTAATAAGGTATGGGGGTAACTTATAATCAGATAGTAGGGGTACTTTGGATAGTTTTTGCAATAATTATTAGAGCCCAACAAATCGACTGTCGGTCTTTTTATAGGAGAACTTCTCTCTCATTTCTACGTTATGCGTCTAATAGAGCATCTCCAATTACTTATTCCTCACTCCAATATTAAATTTAATATTTTATAATTGGAGATGCTCAGCAGATTACCAATCCAACCCATATTACCTAAATTACCAAAATACACCTCCCTTAAACCTAGATGAAGGGGATTCATCCCTCTACTTTATTTTTGGTGATTGGATTTTGATAGTATGCTGCAGCAGCTACTACCAGAAACACTAAAATAATTATTGGTAATGGAGAGAAAGTATGTTTTATGTATGAGGTATGAGTAATCTGTTAGAGATGCTCGGCACATGCCTTAGATGTAAATGTTGCATGAATGCCGATTATTGAACTCCATAAGCAACGTACGCAGACATTGGAGACGAATTTGGGTATTTATCCACATCGCCGCTTCACTAAAACAGTACTCTAGATGAATTTAGTATGGTGTGCATGACCTTGGCAGGAACTTTGTACGGACGAGTACATAGTGATTCGCGTAGGTTTCCTACAAGTTCCTCCCAGTATTCCAGAGGGCAACTGGTTGTCCTGATCAATCAATCAGCACGTAAGGCTGTTTGGATAAGCTAAAGTTGGATGCTAAACTTTAGCATCTATTAGCATTCATACCTCATGCTAAAGTTCCAAGTCTTAGGGTGTGTTCGTTTGGCATTAGACCCCTCTAAAATCTTTAGAGTGCTTCCCCCCTCTAAAATCTTTAGAGGAATCGCAGTCTTATTAGAGGCTGAATTAGAGGGCTGTTCGGTGCCGGACCTCTAAAGTTTAGATGTTTCGGATTTTAGAGAGGTGAAACGAACACACCCTTAGCTAAAGTTTAGCCCACCTCATTAGCACTTTTATTTGGAGGAGCTTGTGTTAAATTTAGCACTTTTGGATTTTAACACTTGGATCCAAACACCAAGCCAAACTATAGGACTATCCGCATCGCGCTATGCGCTAATTGTCACGCCGAACAGAATGGGCCCACGCTGTTTGGTTAGGTGGATGGGTTTGGTGCAGCAATTTTTGGCGCAGCCTGCAGCGTCATTGCGCCAAACACTGCGCTAATCAAATAGAATTCAACTACTTCTAAGTTCCAACGGATAGAATCGTTCCTTCCTTCCAACGGATATTTCCCACGGAAGCCGCGAAATCAATTCGGAGACGTTGGACAGAACGCTGGGGAGGCATGGCGCAACCTGCCAATTGCGTCTGATTTGGTGTAGTGGTGCACAGTACGCCAATTTTGAGGTGTGTTTTAGTGCAGCGCTGCGGGTGTCTTTCCGCCAAAGTGGTTTGGCGCTGCGCTAAAGAGGCGCGACGCGGACAGTCTAATCCTTTTTTAGTCACACCAGCCAGCAACCCGTAACAGAACGACACGTGGGTTCCCCACAAATCGCGCATTGGTAGGTGGCCACCGCCCACTGGCACTGGCCGGGCTCTCCCCTAGTCCTCTCCTTCCACCAGCAAAATCTTCGCTTCCCCTCCGCTACCCGTGAGGCCTGACCGCAAGGGCGCCACCGGCAACGCCGAAAGGAACAGGGCAGCAGCAGCAGCAGCGAGCCGGGCTCGCAGTCTCGCACACGGGCACGCGCGGTGGCAGAGCCCAATCATTTGGTCCCGTCCGTCCGCTGGTCACCTGCCGCCTCGCTCTCGCTCCGTCGCTCGCACGGGCCGGACGCGGGCGCGCGATCGCGTGAGAGGAGGCGTGGCGTGGCGTGGCGAGGGTGGCAGTGCGCGGCCGTCGGCCGCCGCGCGCGCGACCCGCACGGGCATGATTGGGCGGTTAAATGCTGGAAATGGTGGTTGGGCTGGGCGCCCTGTGCACTCGGCGCGGCGACGGGGTCGGGGCGGGGCGGGGCGGCGCGGACAGGGACGCGTGCGTGCGCGCGCGCGCGCATGCCAGTAGATTTTGTTGCCAGAGAAGGTCAGGAGGATGAGCACGGGCGGAGCCGTCCCATCAATGCGGCCGGGAGACGGAGCGCGAGGGACCATCAGTAGGCGGATCGGGCGGGCCTCTCGCTCGCTCGCCCTCCTCCTTGGGGGCGCCTGGACAGCGAATCAGACGATGGATTGGACGGTAGAGGCGAGGCGCCGGAGGATTGGCTGTCCTGTGCCACTGTCGACAGGGAAACGGAGCTCAGCGCGCACGCTAAACACCTGGGGGTTAGGGTTAGTAAACCTGTCCTTGATTGATCCTGTGAGAGGTGGCATGTCATGGGTTACCGCGTACGATGGCACTGTGTCCATGTCCGAGACAATCCTCTGAACTGAAGCGACCCTCTGGTGCTAGTCAGATTCAAGGACGCCTCCAATGACACGTCTGACAGCCTGCGCACTGACGCTACCTCCGGCGAAGAGCGGAGCGCCCCTCTGTTCACCCGCTTGCCCGGCTCCGAACGGCAAGGCACGATCTCCTCAGATTTGCTGTGCCAACCATGCACTACTCCTGCTTAGGTGGGCAGGGGGGCCGGCAGCTCGTCCGACGGGTCTCGTCGTACACCCGCCCGCCCGTCCTCGCCGCTCCCACGCATCCACGGCGATCTGCGAGGGCCGCAACCATCGGCACGATAATTGCGAACCAACAACCAACTTGTCCGGCGCGCCATCCGCGCTGAAGAATGCTAATGCGACCTCAAACGATTCCACGTCGCTCTCGCACAACACCTCGGAGATGGACGGTACTACCTCATGACTGGATGATGCTACACCTTGTTCCTCTGCAACTTTGCAACCAGAATGACCTTCGGGGTACGGCCGCTGCTCACCTCTCCACCAATCGGCGGGCCCTCCAGCCGAGCGGTCCGGTACCTGTCGCAGGTTGCGTCACCTCTATCGGATTCAGAGGCCGATTTTCTCTCCTGTTCAGAGTAACCACTCAGGCAGATGTTAGGCAAGCAGTAAGTCGCACAGGACCTACCAGTTTGGGCAGTACTGCCCGGTACACCCTGACCACCGAACTTCCAAATAGGCATGTAACTTCCTTGATAATGTTTCTGTAAAGGGCAATGTGTGATGGTAGTGGTACAGATCTAATGGGTTAGCCAGGCTCAAGCTTTTCGCCAAGGAGTACGACTTCGCAACAGGTTTGCGTTCAAAAGCACGCTCACCTTCATTGAAGGTCTGCTTCAGTTGAACGCTTCCGATTGAACAGGCGGCGGAAGACCAGTAGTTGGCGCGACAGTTGCAAAAAATGTCAGTACAGTAAACCAGCCGTATTTGAATTACATGTGTTACAGAACAGTTCAGTTAATCTGGTTATATTCTGATGCGCAAAGGCCAACTTCATTCTTGCCAGAATTACATTTTGAAACATTTGTGGCATCTGAAAGCAAGTATTTGTTTCTCCAATAACTATGTAGTGGTATCAGGATCTGGGCTACTGTGCTTATACAGAACCTAGTAACAATGTTTAATTAGAGGAAGGAATCAAATAGCTACTCACTCCGTCCCAAATTATCAGTCGTTTTGGCTTTTCTAGATTCATAGTTTTTGCTATGCATCTACATATATTATATCTAGACCCATAAAAAAGTCAATAAATCTAGAAAAGCCAAAACGGCTAATAATTTGGGACGGAGGGAGTATATTGTTGCTGAAAGTAAAATGGCAGATAGCAAAGATGCTTCATGTAAGGAAACAGTTATGTCTGCTTTACTGTATAAGGCATCCCAACAACAAAATTACCAGCAAACATGTAGATTAGCTAGGGAGCTTATATCCTTACAAGGAAATCATAAGAACATTGTTTAGCTGCTCCACAGAGACCTAGTTTATTTATGTTCAAATGAAAACATAATTTCACCGTGCATCTACGTAAGGACCTAAAAGTTTCTATCACAGTACTTGGTAACAGACTACCAGAGCCTTGGACTTTTAAGAAAGGTTATACCATTCACATAAACAACTTCAATCAGTGATTGTCTTCCTTTGGCTTCTCCTTGGGGATCGTCGAGTCAAGTTTCTTTGGAGCTGCTTCTTTTGCAGACCTGCAGCATTGTTTGATTTATGTAAGCAATCAAAGCAAGATCTGAAAGCATCCTGGTACTCACTAAAAACTGGGGGAAAAAACATAACTAATATGCACAGTAACTATTATGTTAGTTCAAGTAGTATGGATCTTGTTGGTAATCAGGTTAAAAAAAAGAAACAATCGCTCCATGCTACTGCAAAGGCATTGATTCTTTCAAACATCAAAGCTACATCATACAGCAGTCCCACAGCAGTAGGACAATACACTTTTTATAAGTCGATGCAGTAATGCAGTTGCTGTGTTTTCTTTTTCTGAATGGTCTGAGCAACTCTAGCTATAAGTTAAACAGGTAACTGGAATTCACTCTCTAGTGGGGGTAGTCAAATATGCAAGCAGTATAACACTACACATGTTTTTTTTCTCTCGAACACACAGGAGAGCTGCGTATTAATATATTAAGAAGAAAGAAGGGTGTAGCACCCAGTCACCAGTACAAAGGTTTTTTTTTCATGGGAGAAAAAAACCAAACACTACACATGTTAATGTATTCAGATTTCAGAGTGCAATGTTGCGTACATATTCCAGATGCATAGCTCAGAATGTGATAAAAACAGGAACCTTCAATATATCTTTGGATTCTCATAAAATTGCATTATAAGATTAAGTGCTCTTTTTTTGTAAGTGTCAGGACACACATATATAATATCATTTGATGATTCGACCAGAATCATATGGTGGGTCAAACCCTTGGCCCAACCCAAGCTGTACCCAGCATTAGCTGTGCCAAACAAAGCCCAAGCCTAATTAGAACCAATTAACATTTGTGTAGTGTGGGGTACTTGGTAATTGGATGGCTACCACTTGTTTGATCAAATGGCAAAAAAATGTGAATCTCCAAATGAAAAAAAAAACCTTGTGTTACTAGAATATGCACAATCACAAAATAGATGAAGTAGCAAAAAATCATCAAGGAATTTGATAGGGAACTGTTAAAAAAAAGGACAGGAAAATCGTTGGCACTGGGCATCAAATAAACCATGTTGATTCACAAAAGACACTCCAAAATCCAGATCAATCTTCTTATGATTTACAATGTTTTGATATGCACAGTCGTAGTCCAAACCCAAACTTTCTGAAACCCAGTAATGAGATGTGCTATGCTTCCAATAGACCATACAGAACCCCACAAAGGGTTTCCAAATACACCAAAACTGTCTAGGTCCTCAGCTCATTACAATTCTGATCCACTACTGAAGTATCCAATCCATGATTGCCAGACAATGTGCGACAATCATACTAGAATCTGCCAGTCAAACAGCCATTCCAAATTCTCAATCGTCTAATAGAACAAGCAACTTCATATGAATCAGCAGCGCCCATAATTTCGGCGCATCAAACTCTTGGCGCACTCCGATGTCAGGAAATAGGGGGCACTTTGATCCTGAAATGACCCCTAAACCTAAACAGCGAATTCGATACTGGAGAGCCCCGAGCAAATCAACCTCGCATTCCATATAAATCAGACGGTGCATAGCAGAAACGCAACGCCAAGCAGGAAGGGCGCACCGCGTAAGCGACTTACTTGGATGCGGCGGAGGCGGTGTCCTCCTCGAGCCACTGCCGGAGCTGGCGCGCGTTGCGGCGGAAGAGGGCGCCGGACCTGCGGATGTCGGTGGTGAAGAGGAGCATCCCCGCGCCCACCACCGCCACCGTCACGATGAAGTTGGTCAGCGCCATCGCTCTCCCGTCGAGATCGGGGGGTGTTCCTGCCGGCGGCGGCGCTTACACCGGCGTGTGACGGCTAGCTACCTGGGGGATCCTGGAAGGAATTGTGCTCCGCGGTGTGACTGGGCCGGCGTGACCTGGGCTGCGTATATTTTCTAGCAGGTGGGCTCCATGAGTTTCGGTTGCATCGGCCCGAAAGTGGGTGTATGCTCCACGAAAATAAGCAAACCATTGCAAAATATGTGAGGGGAAAATCTTAAAAGCTAACCGTGTTCTTTTTTTTTAACAAAGTAAAAAAATTCGTGGAATCTGCTCTTCAAATTTCGAGGGGCCACATACAGAGTAGCTTTTGCACGTTTAGATCCAATTTGTTTTCCGGATATGCTCCCCTCAAACGGGGCAATGTGACTTCAGGCAGACTAGAACAGAGAATGTCAGCAGGTTGGATCGCTCTGTGGATGGCATGTCACGGCCCATCAGAACAACAGGTAATGGCACTGTTACATTGGTCATTGGTTCTCTCTGCTGTTCCTTGGTGATGTGCCGTTACATGTTCAGGTGACTAATCATACGCGATGGATGGCGATTGGACGTAATGTTAACTGCTATGGATGCGACGGCCTCAACTGGGGTATCAAGGAATTCTAGCTAAATTGTCTTGTCATTAGGCTTCACCGGCCTAGCCAGCTAGACTGATAAGGTGATGAGTGGTTTGTTTTTCTTCCAAGAACTTGTTTGGACAAGCATTTCATTTCATTAAGAATAAGAAGAGTTTGAATATAGGAAACACAACCTACGCACCTTAGAGAAAGGAGAAACTTAATTGATGACTGAAGAAAAAGAAGAACTCAACCAACTCAGACATCTACAGCCGGGCCAGGGCTCAACAACGCTCGTACAAAACCAACCAGAAATATAATTTGCATTTCGTCATAGATCAATCATTTTAATTAAATAAGCAGCGGCAGCATACTGATCTGTTTCGCCTAGCTTGGCGTTTCTCTCCTAATCCAGTTCCTGACTAGTTGCACGATGAGACAAGCATGAGATTTTTTTTAAATCCTGTCTTTGGCCTCTTGTCACATATTGGCATTAGAAGTCGTACACACAACCGATTTCGTTCAACAATCCCCACCTAGCCTTTTTCGGTGTCCTTTTTCGTTTAGATTCTCAACCCATGCATGATTGCTTATCAAACAGCTAGCACACGTACGTACAATCATCATGCTGTTTTTTTAGACAATGACTAGCATGATGCTATGAGCCACTCTACCCAATTACCAACTTTGATTCTCTTTTCTCAACCCATGATTGATTCTACTATCTGGTCAATGGAGGCTTCTAGTGGCTAGTCTTCGAAGGCTCTTTATTTCTTCTGTTGAGATGTCATCCCTATATCCAGTACCATTTTTTAGTTTCGCAAAAAAAAAAGAGTATCGTTTTTGACGGTTTTTAGACAATTAATAGTTTCGCGCTTTTGTAATGGTTTGTGCATTCTCAACCTTTGTGCTCCCCATCGATGCATAGAAATTCGACGCTCGAACCAAGACTGACACTTGTACTGGCAGTGCGCCATTGACTGTCTATCCCTTTCAAGCTCCTGCTGCGCCTTAAAACTGGCGATGTGACCAGCCTATGCTGAAGATTCAACTAGCATGGTCATGGACTACAAGAATCGAGCACGTTATCGTACTGCCCCCAAGAAGACCATGGAACAGTTCCCTGTACGGTGTATGGCGTGTTCAATGCTAGCATGGGGGCGGGGTTCCAGATCACAAGACGATCCATGGTCTCGAATCTCAGTAGGATAGCTAGCAACTCATGCTTGCGTACGTGGTTGCTCCTGATTCACAATTAACTACTTTTATCGAGTGTTCATAGATCAGAACATTTTACGAGAGTATTCAGACATCAAAAGCTCACTAAACTTTCTCAGGCGGATGAAAAGGATGCACAGACCATGTCGTGATCAAACGAGAGCAGCTAACGGGTAGTTGGAAAGGCGCCGCCATAGTTTAAGCTATCTCCAGCGCTCTAGATACCAATTCTTTTCGAGGTACAGGCCATCAAACCCATTGTACCCATGCTCGTTGCACTGTCTCCCAACTGACCTGACAGATCACACTTCACAAGCAACACATTGACACGCACTCAGCTGACGAAGCAAGCAACACCCAAGCAGCCTCACCTTCTTCCCCAGCCTGTCATGTCCTGACCAGAACCAGTCTGTTACAGACACTGCCGATGCAGGAACCGGTCAAGGGTCAGTCCGCCGTGGCCGGCCATATCACCGCGGGAGGCAGGCGATCCCGCTGAAAAACTGGCCGTTGTGGTGCGTGGCTGCGTGCTCCCGTCCTACCGGCCGGCCGGCCGGTCAGGCAGGTGGAACGCATGAATACTGCAGGCCGGCAGGGGGGGCGGCGGCTAGACGGAGACGGTAGCTCTCGCTCGCTCGCTGCCGCAAGTCATCAACCACTACCCCGAGGAAAGACGCATCGGCAAGGCAAGTCATTGCCATTGGCTGGCCGGGGCCATCCATGCCCACCTCCTCCTCTACCTCTCACCCCCTCTCTCTTCCTGACGTCCTGCCCCTTGGCCTGCTGCTGCCATTTGCATTTATATTTCCGCCCGTGCGATGCGTGGCTCCTTCATGAGGCTCGGCGAGACATCGACGTCTCAACCATTTCCTCTATCTTTTTTTTTTCATTTTATTTTTCTTCTTCTTCTCGGCTTACGTACACGTCCATTATTCGTATGTTCGTCGCCGCGCCTATTAATTCAGCAGCAGCTTGCCTTGCTATTGCCTGTCCCGTTGCTTTCTTCTCTCTTGGGTTTGCGGTGGGGGATCAGCTCGGCGGCAGGGAACCGAGAAGGCCGGCTCGGCTAGGAGGCGGCGGTGGCGTTTGCTTTTGGACAGGGTTGGCTGGGAGCCTGCGATGTTGGCATGGTTCAATCAAATCGGGCGATCCTTGCGGATGCTCCCGTCCTTTGATCTGATTGAGCCGTGCCAATATCACAAACTTCCCAAGCCTATAGTTACGCGTGCTACTCCTACTTTCTCAAGGTATGAAAACATTTGCACAAAATTTGTCATCCTATACGCCTTGAAATTTAAGTTTTGGTGTTGCATCAAGTCCTTTGTACAGCAAGGAGACTAGGAGAGAGAGAGAGAGAGAGAGATTGTTGCTGGCATTATCAGGTCAACTTTACAAGTATAGCTGGCAGAAGTTGTCTAGTTGACGACGACCTATGGTTTTCGAATGATGGTTATCTTTGCTATTTATATAAGTGCATAACTAAGACAAGAGATGACACATGATGGTTTATATCAAAGTGTTGCGGTATTATAAGGAAATGTTTTCCTGTGTTCTTGAGATGACGATATACAGAGGACTGTAATCTGCGCTCGTGGTAAATTGAACTAGTGCATGTCGAACTAGCTACCATTTCGCTTTCTTCCGTAAGTAATTACAAACCACAACTTCTCTAGAACAGTAGGCAAAATATCTTTAAGTCAAACTACAACTCAACAACAATAAACCATTTTCCTATATATGACGTACTCAACAAGTATAGTAGAAAATACTTGACATGTAGGCATGTAGTAAATCAATACTACATTTGGGCCGGTTAGCTAAGGAGTTTGTGGAGCAGCAGACGTTTGTACAGAAGTAGTATAGGGTATGTACCCCCAGTTCGGTACTGATGCTAAAAAGTTAACCTAGCTTGTACTAGATAGTTGCCATAGTATAAAAAAACTTCTTTTGATTAGTATTCAATTTTCCCTAGCTAATTTGAAGACTTTGATGTCCAATAATTGTGCACCAAAAATGGAACAAAATTAAAAAAACATTTTAATTTTCCGTGTCGTGTAACTAAATGCAAACAAAATCGTCCATGTTGCATCGCAGAACACGCATCCTTATCTTACTTTCACACACAGCTACATCTCGATTTAGTAATCATTAATTGGTTTACAAAGCTTGGTGTACCATTGAGATGAGATGACAAGTGATTCAACATCCTGTACATATAGTGACTGTTGACAGATGACTCGGGTCAAATTGCCCGCCAGCCATCATTTGTACCCGTCAGGCAGGTTTGGTTCTCAGCATGACTTGTTTTTGTCAAGCATTATTGCATAGCTAGTCTAATTTATGGTGTAGAAAAATAGTGCCAAGTAATTCATAACTGCAGGATCAAGCATTGCCACAACTCTATACGTCTTGATGTGTGGACATGAAGCGAAAACCCAAAGTAGGCAACGATTCTAGATATATGACTAAACGAGATAATAGTAAATAGCTATGAATTTCGCACAAAATTTCTCGCTGCTCAATTGTGTTGGTAAAGGGCGAAGTTGGCTGACCAACCTAACACTGTAACACACTACTAGTATGTGCACTCCTGCCCCAAAAGCCTGGAATCTTGGATAGAAACCAAACAAACGCTTCCAAACATCAACCTTGCATATCATAGTTGTGACAAAATGTGATGACGAAGGGTCTTTCAAAAAAAATGTGATGAATGCTTCAGAAGAAAAGAACTAAAGTTTGTTATGGACTAATGAGCAGTCAAGACCTCAGATCATTGCTTAGATTCTGAAACAAACTTTAATTTTTCATGGGGACAAACTACATCCAGTCATAAATAAGTGATGATGTCCCACGAAATATTGTAGAGTATTGTCCAATATTTCTAGAAAAAACTACTTAACAGAGAAACAACATGTGCAAAGTACAAACAAGGAAGCCACTATTTGTATGAAATGGGCGACAATTTTGTGGACCCAAAAATATTTTGGTCAAATGGGCCGACGCTGTTTGCGTGTCCTCAAGGCCCGTGTGAACTCACATCGGACGGATCGCGGTGAGTATAGGACGCGTCGCTCTACATGATCCCGTACGCTCCGGGTCGCATCCAGGCCACTTTCACGATGTCGCCCGTCCTCGCGTCCCCCGCCGGCGGCCGGGGTCACGAGCTGGCCGCCTGGCCCTCACGGCGTGCGGGGTCTTTTTCCCACTCGGCAACGTACCGGATCGTCTCTGCGTGTGCACTCCGGCGACGAGGGAGAACACTGCGCCCGATGGCACCGGCCTGTGGAAGATGAGGGTGCACCGCTTCCCGGAACTTCCTGGGCCCTGCTTTTCTCTGCTTTTCGGTGGATGTCAAGTTCTCTGTTTGAGACAAGGTCTTCTGGGCCGATCTCTCGCAAGGCGTCGCGTACAGCGACCTGCGCCAGGGCGGATCCGTCGTGGATTTCGTCTTCATCAAGCTGCCGGACGGGTACCAGCAGGTTGACTTCCAGCAGGGATTGCCGCCGGCGAAAATGAGCCGGACCATGGCCTGCGTTCAGGGGTCCATCAAGTTCGTCTGCATCGACCATGGCGTGACCCCTCCTGGCAAAAAGATGGTGAAGGTGTGGACTCTGGACCTGGATCGCCGGGAGTGGAATGAGGACAAGAGCTTAACTTGCCCTTGGGAAGAACTCTGGATGAAGGCCTGCACCATGAATGCCAGGTTGAAGGGCGTGCAGCGGCCCCAGGAGCCCCGGTACCCCGTTCTGATACATCTGCAACTACCATGTCATTAGCCCTGTAATCTTGCCTTCCGATTTCTTCAAGGATTGCTATCCTGCTCGACGCAAGAGGAAGCTGCCAACGCTCGACTCGAGAGGAAGCCACCAAGCATCATCGTCAGGCAGGATCTGCTGCTGATGAGCAGGCCTGCAGTTGCTCGATCAGGTTGTTCCACTACTACATCTGCTGAATTTTTGTATGGCTGCTCATCGTGCCTTAGTTGTTTGTTACAATTAATCTACAGTACCTAGCATATCAACTGTGCTGTTCGGACTTGCTGGATTTAACTTGTGTATTGCGGCTGCACCTCTTTATCTTAATTGCTTGATCCTTACACTCTAGCTAGCATATGAATATTCGTGCTTTGTTGAATTAGTTTATCCCTACTCCTTGTCTTGATTTTTTTTTTGTTATACTGCTGCTATCACTATCATAAATCTAATTATTAGATTGCCCCTTTTGGCGAATATATAGGAAATAAGTCACGAGCGTTAAACACAACAGCCTTGTTCTAGCATCCGTAACAATTAAATAAAGAATTGATTAGCTAGATGGTATATTGTTTTCTATGACTCTGTCTCTTCAGGGTCTTACTGGTGCTTGATAGTGCAAATTGTGATGCTCAGTCTATTTGAAAGCAGCACTTGCTGCCATTCAAGTCTCACTCGACTAAAGAAGAGAATATATAAGACGGATCATGGGTCTGAACCAATGGATGCAGCATCAACAGCAATCCAGGCAGGTGCCCGCCAATGTTGTCTTGCTAATTGATTTGGGAGGATGGAAATGATGGGCCAGGGAATGAAAAAGGCACTAGTCTGGTGCATATATTATAGATAAAATCGTCATGCTGGCAGAATTGCTTTGGCTTGAAAGACGTACTAATAAGTGTTAACCTCATGAACATTATATTGAACACCAACCATCATTTTTTACCTCACCTGATGAATTCAAAAGTTTCATATAACAATGCAGTTTGAAAGTTCAGATGAATAAGTTCAAAGCTCACGTATGCATTCGTTCAAAATACTGATCTTATTCTACTTTCAAGATGAACAGAAGTTGCTGATTGAATTTGTTAGCTTTGACAGTAGTTTTTTAAGCTGTGAATAAATTTTTGTAGCAAAATATTTTTTCCTCGTACCCGCCACACATAGAAAACCTCTTTCTGAAAGAAAGAAAGAAAGAAAGAAAGAAAGAATGAATGAATGAATGAGGTCGATCAATACTTACCATCTAGGCCGTGATTGCGTCACTGTGGATTCACAAAGGCACAGTAGCCAGTAGCCAACATATATCCAACCTCACGCCTGACTGCAACGTGCACAGCTATGTGGATTCGGTTGGTGGTTTCGACATGATGACAGAACAGGTCGATTTGAAGCTTCGCAATCAAAATGTGCCTAACCTTGTCCAAGAATATGCACCTGATAGGTGTTATTCACCCAAGTCCTTTTACGTGATCTTGTCAGCTTCAGATTTTCTCAAAATGCTCTAAGGGCGTGTTTGGCGGGGCTTCTCACGCGCAGCTCCATGTGCGGAGCCGGAGCCGCTAGCGGGGAGTGGATTTCGGCAGCTCCCACATGCACAGCAGAAATGGCTCCGGCTCCTCTGCCACGGCAGCAGAAGCCGCTCCGCCGCCCAGCCCGCCCCGGAGCGGAAGCTCCACCAAACACGTCCTAAATTACCAGATCTATCATCTGCATACATAGGAAGCATTGATAATGCCCTCGCGTCACGTGGTAAAAAAAATAAACTCGTTGCTTTTTACTAAGCACCACCCTGGAAATGAAAAGAGAAAAATGTTCAGAACGAACTCTGGCTGTATTCTGAAAAGGAGAGGTGTTAAAGCAGGCCACTTCTTTAGGAAGTTCATCATCAAAATTTAAATAGATTTAATTTATAAGAGGATCCACCGTAGTCTGAACTAGTACTAGCTGCCTTCTTGTTTGGGACTTGGGAATTTGTACACACGCAACATCAGTAGCTGACACTAACACGATCGAAATGCTTACACCTCGATCAAATCCGATGGAAGAAGATGCTAAGGCCACCGTCACCGCCGCCGCCACCGTTTACTTCCGGCCACCCGATCGGCTCCAAGAGGTGGAACGACTCCGCGTCGGGCGAGCCGACGATCCTCTCGAACCTCCCGCGCAGGTACTCCACCCCTCCGCCGGGCAGCCGGCCGGCGCCGGCGGTCACGGCCCGCAGCTTCTCGAGCACCCAGCCCTCCGCGTCCGACGGCGCCTCCCGCCTCGCCGCGTACCCGACGCGCCGGCCGTTGCAGTACACCAGCCACTTGGGCGACGCGAGGAGCGCGCCGGGAGCGGCGGCGGGCGTCCACTGGCGCTGGTACTCGAGCACGATCCTGCCCGCCGCGGCGATGTCCGCGCCGCCGAGGCCGGAAGGCAGGTCGAGCACGAGGAAGTGCTCGTCGTCCGCTGGCTGCGGTTCCGCGGCGCCCCCGTGGTCCTGGAGGAAGAGGCGGACGCGGCGGTCTCCCGTGGAGTGCAGGAAGAGCGTGCCGCGGACGGTGGCGGACTTGGCGGTCGCCGGCGCCGGCGGGCACTGGAGGAACGTGGACGCGAGGACGCACCGGACGTTGTTCCACCACGCCAGCCACGCGACGTGGCAGCTGTAGTACGTGGCCTCGTCCCCGGCGCCGTCTTCCACCGGCGCGACGGCCGGCGGCATGGCTGCTCGCGTGTGACGCCCACGTTCCGGGGACCTGGCGCGAACGGCACTATATATGAGGAAGGAGAGGTTTGAATAGGGTTTTTGGGTCAGAGTTGGTTGGGATCCATTCCGGCGGCAACAAACTCTCCGAGGTAACAAGTTGCATAATGAGGTTTTGGTTAGCGCATGCGCATGGACGGCGAGACGGCCGGAGAAAGAATACACGCCCGACCTGCACGCCGTGGCCGCGTGGCTGGTGTGTGCATCCGAGGGCGCCGACGAACACACGGGCCGCAGTACTCGGCGCAGTATGCACAGCAGGATACTAATTCAAACTTGTCTAAGTTGGATCAAATTCACAGAAAAATATAACAACATCTATACTACCAAATATATTCACTATCAAAGTATATTCCACGATGCAAAAATATTAATATAAATTAATTAGAATGTTAAATGCGCATATGCGGAAAAGGTATAACAATAGTTTGTACACGGTAAACACTAAAATTAAATGGAATAAATTAAAGCACACCATAGAACAATAGAAGACTAAAATAACCATTGATAATTTTGAAAAGTCATAAAATAGTCAAACCATATTATCATGGCAATAATTTATTTGCAGATGAAACTTAATCAAAATATGACATGAAACAAATCCAAAAGGAGAGATAATCAGAGTAACCCCCCAAACAAACACCCTTTTGGGTCAAAACATGTTGGGTTGAGTCGAGAAAAATGGGCCAAAACAAAACCAAACCATACTAGTGCAGTTTTGAAAGAATTCAGTCCGATGGTAAACCACTAATCGTTTTGATTAAAAAGAGAAGAGGAGGGAGTGATTAAACGGTCACTAGCATTTCCTGTGCGGCTGTGGCCGGACGGCAGGAGATGGGCCGATGGCGAGCGTGTAGTGTCACTTGCGCCGTGCGTGGCTGCGCGCTGTAGGGAGCACCGGCCATTTTAACTCTGTTTTTTGTTTCAGGGAAGTCCTTGTCTTTTTTAAGAAAAAAAGTTTCTCGTGGCCTTTTTCCTAGTTCCAGAAAACCGCTGTTGTTCGTTAACGTAACCCTGAGCTCGAGATTAACGCGGAACGTCATGGAGGATGCTACTGGCCTGGCGTAGTGCCCGCCTGATCACAGTCCATGCCACGGTGCTCGTCGGCGCGTGCTCCCGCGTCCGTGGCGCGCCGTGCTAGTGCCCGTGCCCGTGCCCGTGCCAAGCCATGTGGCCAGCGTGCCAACTGCCAAGCCGATGGGTGAAGCTCGAGAGGCCTCAAGCCGACCGATAGCAGGGGGCGCGCCGACGGCAAGCTGAGACTGATTCTTGTCGATCGTGTTTAATTTCTGTGTTCTTGACTATTTTTTTTTTCTTGTGTGCGAGTATTCAGAACAACCTGGAAGGCAGCACAGATTTGCCAAAACTGTGGGTTTAACAATATAGTAACGCCAAAGCCACGAAAGAAACGCCAGCAATTGGCAATCCACTCGCCTGAAAGAAAAAGGACGATCAGTTCGCTTTTGCTAGTGTGTCGGTTGCCCCATTCACTAAGCAAAAATCCGTGAGGAGCATGCCGTTTGATCTGCCGCACATCTGTTCGATTGCTAGCTCCGGTTCATATGGAAGTCACCTGATCCAGCTCTTCAGTCTGATCCATCTCGTATTCTCTTCGGTCTCGGAGGTGCTCATAGGGCTGAGTGCGCCTGCTAGTGCAGCCATTGTACGCAGCCCAGCGAGTCTAACGCGGATCAACACCATAACGAACAAGCATCACATCACAAGCGTTTTCTGAACACAGTGTTAACCAAAGCAGTTCTGAACACCAAGAACGCCACCGGATCACACACCACAGACACACAAAGCAAACCGTGACCGTAACGGAAAGGACTAGAGCTACGTGGGCGTCTCTTACACTAACCATGCTGCATCGCGCTCCGACGCCGGCATCCGCGTCGGCGGCTCAACAGGACGGAGCGCCACCAACCTGATCGGCCGGCCGGCCCGCCTGCCCGCCACCGAGCTATTAGTAAGCTAGTAGGGGCTCTGTCCCTGCACGTTGCCGTGCGGGTTGTAGAGGCAGAGCGTGAGCGTGGCGCCGGCGGCGCAGGTGGCCTGCGCGCACCCGACCTCGGCGGAGCGGCGCCACACCACCTGCGTGTAGGTGCCGCACTGCCGCCCCGGCGCGCACGTGTTGTTGGCGTGGGTGTAGTAGCGCCCCTGCGCCACCCACGACGCCACCACCTCGGCGGGCCGCGCGCGGTAGCTCGCCCACCCCTGGTTCGCGCCGTAGGGGCTGCCGCCCATGTCCACGAACGCGCACCCGACCTGCCGCTGCTGCTGCGCCACGACCGCCGCCGCGGTCGACGCCAGGTCCGCGCTCCACCGCAGCGGGGGCACGCCCACCGCCGCGCGCGCCTGGTTGTGCGGCGCCAGGTACTCGTCCGCCGCCGCCGCCGTCGCGTTGCTGCCGCCCTGCTGCGCCTTGGTGACCGCGCCCGCGCGGCCCGGCGTCAGGGCGCGCGCGGCGTGGGCCGGCGCCGGCGCGGCGCAGAGCGCGAGGAGGAGGACGAGGACGAGGGCTAAGCACGCCGGGGCCATGGTCGTGGGGAGGAGGAGGCGGTGGCAGCGGGAGGGCGCCATGAGATCTGGAGTAGGTGAGCTGAGTAATGGCTCAGTGAATGAGCGTGAGTGCGAGTGCGCGCGCGACGCGACGCGAGCTTGTGCTCGGCGCGTTGTCGGCAAGCGAGTTAAGAAGGGAGCCGAGCGCCGGCACCGGCAGATGGCGACGCCTGCCCGCAGGCGGGGCCTCCTTGTACTTGGTGCCGACCGCCGCGGCGTGCGTGTCCCGTGATGGCGCGGCGGGGGGCCAGTTCGTCCGATCGCCGAGACCTGGCGAGATCCGGGGGTTGGGGGGGGGGGGTGGCGGAGTGGGGGTTGTTGGTGCGTGTCAGCGCTCGAAATCGTCGCCTCGTGGATGCGATCTTCCTGTCCCTGAAAGATCTGGATCGCCACTGTTTTTGTTGCGAGCTAGACCGACGCGAGTTTGGTGCGGAATTGGGACGCCGCGGCCGCGCGGGTGTGAAGAACGAGCAGCACCCGTGCACCTCCGCCGGAACGCCGCCACACAAGTTTTCAATGCTTCATCCAGCGAGTTTTGTATGGTGACATGCCCATTGAGAGAATGGTCAAGCCTGGTTTTGTTTGGACTCATGTCGCGATCTGGGCTAGTCATGGTGCGGGCCTGACGTAGTGGGCTTTGCCAAAACCTGTATTTTTTTGGTCCAGGATGGTCTGGGCCGAATTTGCGAAGATTCATGTTGACTCGTCCACACACCAGGAACCGCACCTTCGGCCTCCATTTCTTCCCCTCCGTATCCTCGCGGCTGGTCACCGAATTCGTTCCCACAACTTCTGCAGGCTCCCCCCACCGCCTCCGTCTGCGCCGAGCACGCGTCGATCCGGATCCAGATTCAGGTATCCTTCATTCCGCCTCACCTCGTTGTCTTTACCTCCGTGGAACCGATTGGAGATGCGGTGCATCCGAGCCTGTCTTGTTTTTTTTCTTTATCTCGCTGAGGTGTGAGGAGGCCCTAGCTGTTCGTTGATTCCGCAGATCACATTTATCGCGGGTTTATTCGGTGCTAGGGGGAAGATTGTGGATGCGTTTGTAGAGTTCAAGCTTTGGTTTTGGGGTGTTTGATCATTTCCGTTTGCTGTTTGTTTATCTGATCAAACAAACAGGATACATTGCCTCTTATTATACCTATACCAGAAGTCCAGAACTACAGGTTCAGATGTCCATATGCCATACACGACGGATCAATTCCGTTCACCCCATCAATTCCATTTACCCCAAAATGTGCTACTGCGGTGCCGTATATTCAAACAGAAATAACTACCATTAAGTTTATGATAATCATCGATTGAGATTGTAATGTGGATATATTTCTGTCACGTTAAGCCAAGCGAGTTCATAGTGTCACTTCTGATTTTGGATTTAGCAATTTGTGTACCGCTGCGTAGCTGGTGGTCATTGTTTTTTTTTCCTGGGGAAAACAGATATGTTATCACTGTGCATGCGCATGGTGCATAGAGTTTGCCTTTAATTACCTTCAGCATTGTCAATTTGGAGGTTGCAGGACTTTGATCTAATTATCTGTCTCCTGCTTTATGTGTCAGTGTTATCAGAAAGCATTCAGTCTTATAGTTCGGTTGGGCAGTGACTTGCCAGTTGCCAGAATAGGTTCAGGCCTGCCTTCAGTCTCGCGGATGGTTTCTGCATATTTGCCAAATTTGTTCATTTGTACTTCAATTCATTCTTATGCAGAAACAATGGCGGCTGGCTACATTGTAGGTTCGCTGGTTGGGTCCTTTGGCATTGCATACCTGTGTGACACATTTGTTTCTGACAAGAAAGCATTTGGCGGTTAGTTCACAAACTCGTCTTGCCGAGCTTGTTTACTGGGCCTGTGTCTAACTTCTTGCAAGTTTTCATCTAACTCGCTTCATTCTTTGGAAATAGGTACCATTCCCAAGACTGTTTCTGACAAGGAGTGGTGGCAAACCACGGACGCCAAGTTCCAGGCCTGGCCTCGCACCGCTGGACCACCAGTCATCATGAACCCCATCAGCCGCCAGAACTTCATTGTCAAGTCCACTGAATAGGATAGAGAAGCTGGTCCAATGTCTTGTTTTGCACCATGAAACTGAGTTTTTTCCCCTTCCTCTATAGGTCTTAAAAATAAACAAGATGAACTAAGGTCATGATTATTGATGGTTTTTTGCTTCTCCGGGAGCAAACATTGAGGCTTTCAGCTTACTTGTTTTCTGACGGATTCTCTTCCTGTAAAGAACCACATTGTTTTCTTATTACCATTTGGTTGCATTCTAATATATTTCTATCATTGATCTTTAGCTTCCTGTGATATTGTTTTGGTAATTCTTTGTTCAAGTTTGTGCTGTCATGTGTGCACTTTGTTGGCACTGTATTGCTTGAAATTATGTTGTTTGTGCTGTGCAAGACAATGGTGATAGTTTAAGATTTCCGAAGGAGAAAACCATTGGGAGTTCAATTCGTCCTGTGGAATAAAATGATAAGAGGACCTGGAGTGTGTTTTGACAAGTTTCTGGCTCTGGACTGTTGTATGGTATCAAAATTCGAGTTGTTCTGGTGTCTTGTTCATGCATGTTTTTGTAGCAACTGTGCTGCGTCAGAAAATTTTCAGCACTAGTCTGGTCCGGCAAGCTTAAGGCTACCAGAATATGGAGGGTGTTTGTTACAATCAACTGAGTTGTAAACTTGAAGAGTCTTTTTTTTTGGGTAATGAGGCAGGGATTAGGCCTTCTCAGTCTGAACAAAAATGGTGGCACGTTTTCGTTGATCTCCTTTGGAGGAATTTGGCCTCTTCGAATTTCGAAGTACCAATAATAGACTAGCACATTGTAGTTCAGAAGAATCATGTGTGACAACCGTGCCAAGTGCCAATCCTTCCTTTTTTTTAGCCAACTGGATGCGGCAACAACATAGCACCAGCATCTTTGGAGCCCGTCGATGCTGGTCACCATGAGTTGACTCGATGGAGTTGTCGATCGCAGGGGATAAGCCTGACATCACCTTAACTGGGGTCGGATGCAAGAACCAATGGTTGAGACTTGAAAGTCATCTGAACACAAAGGGCAACATACTACCAGAAAACTGATGACGAGTTCTTCAAAAAAAAAAACTGATGATGAGCATATTAAAAATAATGTAGCCATTTTTACAGCTGCATGTTCAAAACTGATACCGAACCGCTGTACATAGAAGACGGTACAAAACAGAGGCAATGTTGATGCTTCTGTGCTTTACTAAAGTATAAACCAAGTAGACACCTATCTGCTTTGATGATTAATTAGCAAAAAAAAGTACAATAGAGTATACAAAGGTAAAGACAAGAAAAGAACGGCAGCGCAACAAATGCCAAAATCTGGAAGTTACCACCTGATACATCCCGCAAACTGCACACACACACAGTGTGCAGATTCAGACCACAGCTAAACTCAATACATTAAAGAACACTGCGGCAAGTTAAACTTAGTTCAACACAACAAATTACACTAGGACTCTAGGAGATAAATAATAGTATCAAAATCTGTCTGCAATCGCTGCCTAAAATATGCCTACAGTTAACTACACTCATAGATACCACAACCTTATTCCTGCTCCAACAGGGAAGCGGTAAGAACAATGAACCTACGATGCTTCCGCCTTGACCATCGCAGAAACTGGCACCTCAGTTGGAGCTGGTGAATACTGGAGCCAGTCTTTCGCGCATACAAGTGCCTCCACAATCTCCGGACGAAGAGAACTTCTGTAGTCATCAAGCATGCGGTTCCCAGTTCCAGCTGAGAATATAGAGCTGCCACTGCTAACCATCGACATTGGGATGGCCAAGATATCCCGGGCCATCTTCGATAGAGTTGGAAACTTGAGTGTGTTAAGTTTCCACCAGTTAAGGATATCAAACTCCGGGATACGTGGAGTGAGGGATTCCTCCAGGTACTGCTCCAGTTCACATTTTGCAGGTTGGCTACTTTGAATCTCAGAAAGGTACATATCGAAATCAAGAAGACCATCACTAGTGGAAGGAGGATTTCCTTGAGTAGCATTCGCATTGACAGCCACATTATTAGCTTCCCCTTGTTCAACATAGGCAGGGGTCAATGGGAGTGGCTGTGCCACATACTCCTTATACAGCTCATGCAGAGAGTCATTTACCGCCTTAACATATTTCCCAGCCTCAGCACCATAAATTTTAGAGTAACTGAACTCAACAAGCTTCATCTTGAAACGTGGATCCATGACAACAGCAACTGCAAGCACCAGGCTGCAATCTTTCCAGTATTTGTCAAACCTCTCGTGCATATCCTTGGCAATGCTGCTGAAAATGGGATCCTCATGTTCTGTACCATTTGCTAGCTCTAGCTGAATTTTCCAAGCTTCATGGAAAAAGATGTTTGCCGTAGGGTTTGCTGCAGCCATGATGCTATGTGCAGAGTCATATAGCAGTTTCAGGTAATTACAGGTAGCCTCAACTTTCTTCCAATCCTCTGCTGAAGGAGCTTCATTGTAATTATCATCACATGTCTCTAGTGTAGCGAAAGCCTGCTTATAGTCCAAGGCAGCCAGCAGCATCAGATAAGTGGTGTTCCACTGGGTCGTAACATCTAGACAGAGTGTCTTGGTACTGGGAATCTCCAGATGCAGAGCAATCTCAGCAAACCTCTCCTCGCGGCTTGGAGAAGCTTTTATAAACTTGATACTCTCACGGATGTTGTAAATCACACCATGAATCGAAGCAATAACATCCTGAGCAACTATATTCATGATATGTGCATAGCACCTCACAACAAACAGCTGTCCCTTAAGCATGAGGTTGTTCTTATTGGAGAGGTGATCCCTCAGATTTGCACTGTAAATATCATGGGAAGAGCAATCATTATCCAAAGTGATAGTGAATAGCCTTTCCTTCATATTCCACTCTGAAAGGCTCGAGCTAATAGCTTCACTAAGTGCATTCTCTGAATGAGGAGAAGACACCATCATGAAGTTGAGCATTCTTCGGTGTACCTTCCATTCTGAGTCGATAAACTGCCCAGCGAGCGAAACATAGCCTAGAGTCTGACTGGTTGTCCACAGTCCTATAGTGAGGCTGATCCTTCCTGGCATGGTGCTGAATGCTTGCAACAGGTTTTCCTTTGCTTTCTGAAAAACAGCATATACCTCTCCCTCCATTGTCTCAACATCTACAACCCTGAAACGGGGTTGCAGACTCTCAATAAAAGTAGTGAAGGCTGGCTGTTGAACAATATGAAGTGGGTAGTCATGCAAAATAATCATCTTCGCCAGATAAAAGAAGCTCCTTTCCTGATCAAAAGTAGCATTTGCATAACCAGTGTATCTGTAGCGCCTCTTAGAAGGGCGTTCTACAGCACCCTCACCATCATTATCAGTGCCAGGGCCTCCTGGTGGTGGCAGTGCCAACTTCCTGTCTTGGTCTTTCATAACAGGACAGGAACCTAGGGTGATGTGCCTCTTGAGATGGCTAGTTCCTGCAATTTTTGAACCAGAACTATACGCAAAGGTTTGCTTGCATAAATTGCAGCATGCTCTTGAGCTTCCCCCTGGCATGTTTTCTATAGTGAAGTGCTCCCAGACCAGCGATTTCTTCCTCCGACGTCTTGATGTGGTTTGTGGGGTCATCTCAGCATTGATCAATTCATTACCATGGGCCATCTCATCACCATTGACCATGTCGTTAACTTGAACCAACTCATTACCATGGATGAGATCATTAACTTGAACCATCTCATTACCATGGATCATCTCAGTGCCTTGAATCATCTCATCCCCATGGATCATCTCATCACCATGGACCATCTCACTACCATGAATCATTTCACTACCGTGAACCATCCCATTGCCATTGATCACCCCGTTGCCATCGACCATCTCACTGTCATGCACCATTGCATTGTCATTGCTGTTTGGCTCACCCATGTTGGGGAAACAGGCCAACAGAACCCAAGAATGCCTGTCAATTTGAAATTAAAAAATATATATCACGTGAGGTGACTGAGCACATAAAAGCACGTTGGTTACTCCAATAAAAAAGGAACTCCGTGAAAATAAAATCTCATAGGTGTTTAAAACTGTCAAATATGTCATTGCAAAATGGATAGACAGCAGATATCTTACACGGTTTCATTAATGACAAGATCTGGTTGTTTAAGGCAGCAGTCCCAGATAATAATTTTGAAGGCAAGATTCAGAGACCACCAGAATGCAGACTTTTTTCCAAAAGCTATGTGAGGATTGTATTACTTATAGCAAACTAGATGATGTAATAATAACTTTTTCAATCAAGATGGTATCCAAACAAGTACCGAAGTTAAAAAGATGTAGATGCAAGCAACAAAGCTATGCTTTTACACATGTATGAATATAGCATTAGCATACAACAGAAAAGTGGACCAGTATCACCAAACCAGGCAGAGCAAATGCTGAATGCAAGTAGTTAAATATGCTAAAGAGCTGTAAGTTGTAACAGAAAATGAATACAAATTCTAAGGATAGGCACTTCCCTTCAGCAGAACCACAAGGGACTGCACATAAATAGCTAAAGAATAAAATACCACCGGTAACACAACATTTATGCAGAAATGCAACTATGCCCATCCTTTGCACAAGCCAAGCTCCTAGCAGAAACCAGATATGCATTGAACCTAGCAGGTCTACATGATGCCTACCAATTCTGCAGAATTTCATGTTCTACATGAAACTCTACAAGATTAACTATCTACCTCAATATGTGAACAAGACTTGACACCCAGACGGGTACTGTTTCACTAACAACGAAGTCAAACTGTTTACCATGGATTCTCCATAGACGACAACTAAGTCCTACTACTCCACACCAATTTAAGTCATGCCAAAACCTTGAGTAATTCCCTTGGAAAATCGAAAAGACTATTCCTACCGTGAGGTGCTCGAGCAGTGCCCCCCTGATGATTCTCTCCCAGGGAGGAAAACAGTTGATAGTGCCACATTATGGAGTCCCTAAAACACGCCACAATTTACTCGTAACAAAATATACAAACAAAAAAACACATAATATAGCGCACATAATCTGAAGTGTCGGCTATAGCACTGGTAAGGCCACTGGAAAAGAAAATTCTCCGCAAAAAATCGCACAAACAATCCGTCTATTCAAACCTATTCAAAGGCATGCCCAGGAACTCTCGCCAGCGAAGCGCTTGCTCCCCTACAGATCCAACGAATCGAGCCCATGAAAGCAGAATCCATCAGACCCATTCGAACCGCAAACCGGATCTACACCACGAAACGAATCCAATCGACGAAGCTACGCGCAGCACGGATTTAGGAGACGACGGAGTAAGCTGGAGGAGGAGGAGGAGGAGAGCAGGGGTTTGGGAGTTTGGGGGCTTACGTACGGGGAGGATGCAGAGGGGGCGCAGCGGAGGCGATCCAACAACCACCCAGGGGCTCGGCTCGGTGGCGGTGCAGCAGGATTAGGGCTCGGCCCAAGAAGAACGAAGGCCGAGCGCAAACCCTAGATCCTCTTGGGGGAAGGACGGGAAGAGAGAGAGGGGCAGGGAGAGAGAGAAACGGGAGGTGTCTGGTGTGGTCTGCGGGCGCCGAGCCGCGGGCGCGGGGATTTTTATGGGCTCGCGGCCCACGGCGATGGGCCTCGTGCGCTGGCGGTTGGCGCGATGGGTGACGCTGCCGGTGGGCCAGGTGGGGGCCTCCCCGCCGCGTGGACCGGCTGGGACGCCGCTGCTGGGTCCTTGCTGTTTTTGGGCGGTTTCTTATCTCGTGAGGAGTTTCCGGCTTGTTTGTTTGCGTACGCGAATTCGGATCGAGGTGTGCCCGTGTGGGGCTTGGTGATGGCGGCCGCAACACGGCCGGCGTTGGATTTCGATGGCGTCTTGGGTTGGGCCTCCGGACGGCCGCCAACGATGGAAGTTGTTGTTTCTAGGGTTTTCATACGGACCGTCAGATCCATATTGTACGGTCCGAGTTCAACTTACCGCGTTAGTAGCGTTTTGGGCCTTTGGCAAGTTAGATTCTTTTCCATTAAATAATCAGATTCTTTTCGGATTGAGCTTGCCGTATATTTTGCTTATTAAGTTAAACAATCAGTCCTTGCATATAAAAACCTCATATTTTGCTTAATAGAAAAACAAGTCCTGAACGTTACACATTTGAGAACCGAGATTGTGTAAGATTAATGCAACATCTCGTAAGCCTTGGTCTGCCGAGAACGAATGATCGCCGCCCAGCTCGTGCGTGAGGTGGGCTATGGCTGCAAGGCGGCCCATAAGTGGGTGGCAGACATGGGTTTGGGGGCCCATAAGTGGGTGACACGAAGGTGCGTGTCTTTTTTCCCATGACCCGCAAATTAGCTCCACCCGGTCTATGTCTTTCCATTTTTGGATCCGCGACCCCTTTCGCTCACGCCAGCGCCCACCAACAAAAAATTCGCGAAATCTTCGAAAACCAAATTCGAAAAAGTTGAAGGCGGTTTACCAGCGTTTCATGCCCGGACGGTTTCAAAAGCTTCTTCCAGACTGAAGGCGTTCCAACAACAATCACAAGATAGAGTGTCAGCGCAGGAGTGCACCGGCAACGTTCCATACTACATCATCATCTTGGGCGAGAGAACCTGCCACGCACATCCAAAACAAGTGACCCAGCATGCATGCTGATGCTGGCCACTACCACCTCCAGGTTCCCATGGAACAGACCTAGCGCTTACCGACCACATACTAGCTACCACTACTACCCTCCTCGGTCCTCAAAGCTACCTGCTAATCCTGCTGCTCCTGCCGCCGGCGCCCGTGCTGGCGCCACTGCCTTAGCTGCCTTCCTCCTCGGTGCCGGCCTTCAGGTACTCGCCGTCCCCGCTCTGCGCGCCGGAGCTGGCGCCTCCCCGGACGTCCACCGACAGCGAGGTCGACCCCTCCTTGGCGCCGCTGCCGCTGCCAGGGCGGCCGAAGCCCGAGAACATGCCGGCGTTCATCATGCTGTTGCCGCCGCCGGCGCCCGCGCCGCCGCCCATGCTGGCCTCGCCGTGGAGGATGTTGAACCCGCTGGTCGTGCCGCCGCCGCCGCCGCCCGAGGCCATGCCAAGCTGGCCGTGCGCCGCCTGCTGCTGCTGAAGCGGCGACATGGACGGGTGCGCGTACATCATGGAGGACCGCGCCGCCATCAGCGACTGCGGGCTCATCATTTGCCCCGACTGCGGCGGCATGTACCGCGGGCCCGGCTGCATCATCAGGTTGGACGGGTACTGCGGATTTCAGACATGCCAAGTGAGTTCGGTGCCATGTTGATTTCACTAACGAAAAAGGCTCGGGTGTTAGGTCCGCAAGGGCCAAGCCGACGAGCATCAGTACCTGTGACAACGGTGCCGTCTGTGGCGGCTGACTATCGGCGATGGCAGCCAGGTACATGAGGTTGTGCTGGAGCTTAGCTTGGTGCCTGCAAGACATCAAGTGGCAGACGCAAGAGGAACACTCAGCTTACATAATACCTACTGTATAGTTCATTGCACAACGTAACCATGCATGACTGTTGATAGATACTATTACAGAAGTGTCTTTTATCAGTTGTCACAAGTAAGCAGTAAACGGATGAACATGCATGCCATTATTTGGAATGATGATTGAGAAGAAACATCAGGAGTTCCTAGATGTGTGACATTGACATTACAGATCATAAAAACTGTAGTCTGAATGGTTGGTACTACAGAACTAATCACTTGATTTATCACGTGAACATTTGGCAAATATACTAATCGATGCATGAGCTAAAACGTACAACACAGAATCAAAGTAGCAGCTACCGATCCACAAAATAGGCTTGCTTGATGCTACACTGATGAAGGGGCATTCTTGTTCATGTTAACACAAGTGTTTCTACAGTACAGTTGCAAGCGCCTAGCTGCTCTTACATCTATAGCGAGGTCAGAACAGTACTCAAGAATAACTCACCGTTCGCACTCTTCCACCTTCCCATTGTTCTGGTTGTCGAGGATGGCCAGGATCAGCTGCTTGTTCTCATCCAGGTACTGCACAGTTCAGGGTGAAAACGTGTTAGCACGTCAAAATATTTCAGTAGATGCATGTCCCTGTCATCACTAACCACCAAGGCAATCCAAAAAAATCAACCAACTATCACACTCTTCGCAGATCCGTGCCCAACTCTTGGGTGTTCTTGCAGTGTTTAGTTCGTCAGTGGAGCATTTGCTCCACGACTGAAAAACATGGCGGCAGTTCATCACCAATCAACTGGCTTAGATATTGAATGATTGATACACGCTGGTTTCTCACTACAAGCGTACGCTCTCCCAATCTAAAGATCAATCATTGACTGACAGCGGGGCATGCAAACATAGGCCATCGCACAAGGCCAGGACAGGTAGCCCGCAGTCCGGGCCCTTGGCTGTTAGCATACCGGCGTTTGGTTGAAGCCTTTTAAGGATCTAACAGCCAAACTCCAATGGGCGACAGCGCAAGCGAACCTACATTCCTACCCACATGCATATGGACCAGATCATGTTCGCCTCACCTCTGCCAATGAGGGGCCTGTGAGGCTGTGACCAGTCAGTGTCTGCTACTCAAAAAAATATTTCTGAAAATTTTAAAAAAGGGCGAGCATGCAAGATATTTGGTAGTAGCTTTTAAAGATTGCAAACAGTCAATATCTATGCAAATCTCACAGCCTTTCTATGTTTCCATTGATGGAATGTCGCACATGATGCGCCTGTGCAGGCTTTAAAGATTGCTTGGCAGGAGGCAGGCGCGGGCAGCAGGTCTGGCATCGTTACTGCTTGCGAAAAACAGCAGTGGGGAGGTATGATCATTCACAGCAGATCACCAACCGGACCGAGCTACAAATGGTTGGGACTTAGATGAGGGGATAATGGTGGTATTCAAATCGTGGGGGCAACACGAGGGGAAGAATGGAACCAAGAAGACTGCAGCAGTTTGAACTAAAAATGCAGAGGAATCAGAAGTCAGGGACCATCTGAAATACATACAACGATATAAAATAAGCACAACACTAGAGTAGAAGAGATAAAAGAATCAGGTTGGAAGACTGAAGTCTAACCGAACAGGCGAACACCCCATGAACCGGTATTGCTCTCGAGTATCAAGCAAGATCAGATGGTGAAAAGGAGTTCTTTTTTGGGGGGTTCACGATTCACCAAAACCGAAAAGAATCGGCAGAAAAGATACAGCAGAGAAACAAAATCAAATAAAGGAACAGATAAAAAGTGAAACTTTGCTTCGCCTCCGATGTCTCGACGCGCTTTCTCATGAATAATGGAAGGAAAACGAGCACAAGGAAAGAAGAGATGCAGAGAACAAAATCAGAAACGATTGAATGAACCACCAAAGAAGGCAGAATAATCCAAAAGCGATGGGCGAGACAAGATCACGGAACTAAACAAAAAGGAGAAGATTCAAATGCAAAGCGGGGGAGGGAGGGGGAGATTTGGTTGCGGGGATCACGACCTGCTGGATGTGATCGGTGGTGACTGGGGTAGGGGAGGCGTAGCCCCCAATCATGCTCTGGTTCATCTGCATCAGGTGCTGCTGCTGCTGCATTCGAAAACCACCACCGCTGCCAAAAGCTTGCGCCCTGTCCGGCCTCCAGCAGTCTACACACCGCCGCCGCCGCCGCCGCCGGTTCTTCTCCTGCGCCGCAGCCTCTTCCCCTCCGCGGTTGCTTTCGAGCAGGCGGCTGGCGAAAAGGTGGAGACTGGAGAGGGAGGGTTTCGCTTGGGGTTTTGGCGGAGATGAGAGCAGGGGTTTTGGGGGCAGGCCGGTCGCTTGCCCTCCTCCCTCTTCTTGTGCTGTGCTTTTGGTTCCCTTCTTTAAAAAGAGGGAGGAGGAGTGCTCCCCTTGACGTCAAGCGGCGTACTTTTTTTCAACCCTGGACTAGTAGTAAAGTTTTTGAATCCAGTAAAACTTTTTACTAACGGTAACTTTTGCAGCCTAAAAGCTCGGTAACTTTCTGCGCCGCTAGGGCAGCACCTGTGTGATAAAAGAATTGGGCGAGCGTTGATTCTTTAACAATGACCACTACTCTAGAGCCCTAGAGGGCAAAAAAAAAAAGTGATCGGAGCATAGCGTATTTGCTGTGGTTGGGTCTGTGCGCGTAATTTATGTGCGCGCGGCTGCACGCCCGGGGAGTATTTATGTCTGGGCTGGCAGCGGCGTGACAGCGCTGTCATGCTGGCATGGAGTTAATATTGTTTGCCGAAGCAGCGGCGCTCCTCTCCTCTGGAGGCCCAGTCCAGGGACTGCGTAATCTGGGTGATTTGTGGTCAGGTGATGCGGCTGATTAAGACAAGCACCGGCGCTGCGCCCGATGCGCATCCCTAGTGTGTTTGGTTGGCTTTTAAGGATGTGTTCCAACCTGCCTTTTCTTTTGCACAAGTTAAAACCAACCAAAAAGCTAACGTCTTAGTTAAAGTAGCTTTTATCGTAGAACCAAAATTATCTCCCCTGCTTTTAGTGGTTTTGGATAAAAATTACCTACCTGCCACTGGTTATAAAAAAACGGTCCATTCTAATCTCCACAACCCGTCTCACTCCCGTCCCCATCCCAACCCCGCCTCCCCGCCCCACCCCGGCCCACCCCGGCGGCTCCGTTCGCCACCCGGCCCCGCTGCGCCCCGCCTACCCCGGCGCAGCCCCGCCCCGGCCCGCCCCGCCCGTCGCCGTCACGTGAGTATTTTTCTTCATTAAGATATGGGTAATTGCATTTGCTCAAGGCATGTGATGTTGTTGTGCTGCAAGTTATATTCATATGATATTACTTCCATTCGAAATCATCAATGCTTTCACTTTTCAAAGTCTCATAGATGCACTTTTAGAAGATTTCTGAAGATTTGATGTTGAGAGTTAAGTAAGTTACAAGATTACATGACTTGGGATTATTTCAAGACATGTCTGGAACCCAAATCTATGATTAAGAGTGTTTACTTGCATTTTACATATTCTACGATTGGGAAGTGAACTAGTGAAGTACAAGAATGCACGCCTTCTCCTATTTTCTAGTATTCTTATGGCCAATCTTATCGGTTGTCATCATAATGTGTCAGTTAACTGTAGCCTCTGAATCATGGTTCAGTATTACTTAGCAAGTACATCTTTTATATGTTAGAAATCTAGAACTTTTGAATTTAGGTTTCACTTTGAACAAATATTTGAGCAAGTATATTTTATCAGTATCAATTCCAACTTAATCATGCTGCATGCAAATTGATTGGAAAATTTTTGTTTGGCTCAAGAATGGGTGACAAGGCAGATTGGGGTGATGTTTTTTTAGGCATTTGTATGGTGCATGCAAAGAAGAGAGAGACGCTGGGAATAGGTCGTTGAAAATTTTCACTACTACCTGTTGGAAGAATCTTGTATTCTAATTTGCAGAAAAATCTGGTGATAAATGTATCAAAAAATAATTGAAGAACAAGATAGATGCTTTGAAAAAAGATTATACATTTTTTATGAAGTTCAAGAATCTTGAAACTGGACTTGGATGGAATGAGGCTAAACAAACTGTGGACTGTTCGAATAAATGGTGGGATGAACATCTTGTTGTAAGTGGAATAATCTGACATTGGTATTTTTCCACTAATATTTGTTATATATTGTGCCTTGTTGATTTTATTTTTTATTTAATTTCAGAGATGCAACAATAAAGAGAAAACAATCAATTGCTCTCATTTGAATTTGAATTTTTGGAAATAAGGCCCAAAATTTCTGGATGATATGCATTATGTGTTTGGCAAAGCACATGTTAGTGGGTCTTCCACATCATATTCTGGAGATATATCATCTGATGATGCAAGTGATGAGGATGAGTATATGGTACCAAAACCCATAGAGAATATTATGAAGATAAGAAACATAGAAAAAAAGAAACGCAAGAGGGCATCTACTAGTGCTGAGGAGAAGGATGAGAAGAGCCCTTTCTTTAGTTTGTGTAAGAGCACTTATTAGAAGATAGAAACTGCTGCAGAGAAGATATTCACAAGTGTTGAAGCATCATCCGCTTTTCCAACCAACCATGTTCTTACCATAGCAATAACTATGAAGATGGTGAAAGAATTTAGGGTGGAAGAAAAAACTGCTCTAATGTATACAACCACCTCACTTATTATGAAGCCAAATTTTAGGGAGGTTTTTAGCTCTTCAGAAATAATTATGGGAAGGCTCGATTTCATTAACAGAGAGCATGATGCACGCCAGTGATTTCTTGTTTTCATATTTTAATATTTTAATGTTTTCATGTTCAGAAATATTTTATTATATCAAGGTTATGTACCATTATCATGATTCAAAGATCTGAACCAATTTGGAATGTAAAATACTACTTTTTATAATTATGTTATTATTATATTGTGTTGAACCAAAAATATCGTTGTTCTTATGTAGATGGATGGAAAATTAGCAGATGTCGCTAAAGAAGGGCAAAAGGGATTGTTGATGCTAGCTGAACTAGCCCAACATGCTGCTATTATGGAAGAAATAGGGGAGTTGTACAATGAACGGTATTTGCACAAAGATGATTATAGGGAAACGATATAGAAACTGGAATTCAATGAGTGATGAGGTGCATGGATCGTCCAAGGTATTTTTATAAGATGTTTCAGATGAGCGTCGATATTTTTATGGCACTTCATGTCTTGCTAGTCTCTACCAACGGATTGACCTCTACCAACAATGTTTCATCTGTTGAGTCATTAGCGATGTTCTTATGGATTGTCGGAGGACCACAATCATTTTCACAAGCGAAAAATCATCTCACTCTGTCGGTGTTTAACCGGCTGCCCACCATGGGATATACCCAAGGTGGTAAGTTTTGGGTGAAGGAACGCCGAGATCAGGAACTCGAAGGTGCAAGGAACACAAAGCTTAGACAGGTTCGGGCCGCAAGATGCGTAACACCCTACATCCTGTATGGTGGTTTGTATTGCCTTTGGTGTAGAATGACCTAGTGATCTTCTGTTTTGAGAGGGGTCCCTCCCCTCCCTTATATATTCGAGAGGCCAGAGTTATAAAGATGCTAACCAACCTCCGCTGAGGAATCATACCAGAACATATCTCGACTAGATCCCCTCCGTGTTGGTTAGCTCTATCTCCTATTTAAACGGGATAAACAAGAGATAAACAAAATGAATAAGAGATAAGACGGACTTAATCTCTTTAAACTACATTATGTGCCCAGCCCGGTGGCCCCGGATCTGACAAGCCCCTGAGCTCTTCGTAGCTGAGTACTGCAGGCTTATCAAGTACTTTCGAAGCAGTCTTCGACTTCTTCTGAAGCTTCGTCTTGAAGTCCTTCTTCGAGTACTTGCTTGGCTGCATCGAAGCTATGAGGTGCTCATGCTCCGAATTTTTGTTGTGGTGTGCGATTTTAAAAATCGCACTCCATATGGAGTAGCCCCCGAGCCTTAGGTTGAATCGGAGAATCAGGCTGAGGGTCCCATTAGTCTGTAATCCTCCTTATCTTTCAAAGAAATTTGAAAAACAAGTAGTCGATGCCACGTATCCCGCAGCCCCCGAGCCTTGAATCCAAATCCCACAAAATTTGGAGATAAGGATCCAACAACCGTGGCATGGAGGCTAAAAATGACAACTTGCGAAATTACCAAAATGATGATACAGATGATGGGTATTAGATTATTAATTCGAAAAACCCCTTTTTTCGGGCTAACTAACCCTGAAAAAATGGTTAATCGAATATTTAGTCCCAACAATCCATCCAATGACCCCTCAGATTCGGAATATTCTTGGAAGTGACTCATGAACTTCGGAACAGTAACTTGTCCCCACCCCGCTGGTTATTTAACCCCGCGGTAACAGTAGGAAAAAACCGCGCTTTCAATCCGCATTCCGTCAAAAGCCACCAAGAATCCCCAATCTGAGCCAAGCACCGCCGCCATCCCCCTAAGGAGATTCTCCCGCTCTGACTTCCCCGCCCCTCTCCCCGCAGCCCCCGAGCATCTCGTGGCCAGCGCATCGGAGATGACGTCCAAGAAGTCAGAGATCGAGGAAAAGAAGAAAGAGGCGGAGCCATCGACCACGGAGTGGACACACAGTAAGTGCTCCCTCAACAATCTGAACAAACTAGTTTCCAAGGGGTTGCTGCAAGAAAAGAATCTTGTCAATTGGCGTCCCTCTTACCGCGAACCTTTCCCCATGGAGAATGTCGACGAAATCGTCACATTCCTCCATTTTGCCGAACGGGGATTGGCCCTCCCCACTTGTTCCTTCTTTCGTGGCTTTCTTTATTATTACGGGCTTGAGCTCCATCACCTCAACCCTAATTCCGTTTGCCACATTTTCATTTTCATCTACTTCTGCGAAGCCTTTCTCGGAATCGAACCCCACTGGGATCTATTCCGCTTCCTCTTCCGCGTCAAACCCCAGCCTACCACGAAGAAACTTTCTGTAGTAGGGGGCGCCGGCATCCAACTGCGACAGCAGGCCGGCGAAAAATACCTTTCATACAAATTCCCCTCAAACTTTCCTGGATGGAAAAACCATTGGTACTACATCGAAAACCATGCTCCCCCTCTTCCGACGAAGTCGAACAGACCACCTGTAGTGAGGGGGGAATGGAACCTTGAACCCTCCGGCGGGGAGATGGATCAGGTCAAAGAGCTGCTGGACGTCATTGAGGCACAGAAGAAGAAGGGAGTGATCGGCGCCTCCGTCATGTTCGCATTTTACAAACGCCGCGTTCAACCCATCCAGCAGCGCCATCGCCTGGGATTCGAGTACACAGGCCCCGCTGATCCTTCTCGCATGTGCACAGAGGATTTGCCGGATGAAGTCGCACTCCAGCGAGTTCAGCGGGTGCTGCTAGACGTGGACGCCGTGCCGTACGTGCCCACGTTGTTTTCCGCACGAAATCCGCCCAGCCCTGTAAGTATTCGACTTCTTTCTTTTTGCTGAAGATAACCGGTTTTGCACCGTTGCTTAACTGAAGAACTTTCTGCAGGGACACACGGAGCTGTACCGCAGCTACCCGCCACGACCTGACGTCCCCCGACCAGATCACCTCCTCCCCTCTGCTGCCGCTGCAGCCAAGAGGGCTCGCCTTGCTGCAGCTTAATGCAGCAACGAGTCCACCGAAGGCATGGGCTCGCAGGCGGGAGAAGAAGCCGAAGGAGAACCGCGCCGGGACAACTCCTCCGACCAGAGCGTGGAGTTGACTGGCGCTTTACCACCGGTGCCAAAGGGCCATCGACTAGTGCGCAAACGCAAGGCGCTAGAAGTCGAGTCATCCAGGTACTGAGTTGCTGTTTTGATGAGTTGCAAAGTGTCAATAGCATTGAATACTGACAGTATCCACTTGTAGTCTTCCTGCTCCGCCGCCCGGGACCGAACCCAAGGAGGTGGAAACAGGCCCATCTGCCGTCGCTGCAGTGACCATTGCCGTGGCGGGGACCACTCAATCGGCCGATCAAGCCTCGCCGCCGACGACAGGGATTCCGCGACGGGCCTTGCCGGTGAAAAAGGCTGCCAAAAAGAAATCTACACTGTAAGTTTACCTCCGGTCGCTTGAAAATATTGCTCTTGCCAGCTTGTATAACAACGACTTCGACGTCATCAGGGCTGCGAGCGCGGTGCAGCTTCAGCTGGACCCGGGCACGGCTACTGCAGCCCTAGAGCTATTAACCCGGGCTGATCCTTTCGGTGCGGAACCGGCCCCAGCTGCTGCAGCATCCGAGCCATCGGCGCCTGGAGAACCGACACCCCGGAGCTGGCCCCCGAAGCGGATGCGACGCTCCTCGACTTGCCGCCTCCCGAGCTCCGACATGATGAAGCCGAAACCGGTGGTGGAGAACAAGTCGAAGCCCCTGATGCCGCTCCTACTGATGGCACAGGCAAGCGTTTACCCGCCCGTGGCCTACTGCCGGGCCTGGGCACAGTGTATTGACAACTTTTGCACTTGCAGGTGTCCGGCAACCACCGCCCGAAGACATCGCAGGGTCTTCGAGGAACCCCCGTGAGGTATTGAGGGCTGGGCCGGGGTACAAGAACGTCATCACCACCGACCTGGTAGACGACACCTTGCTGTCGGCTGAAAATTTGAGGACCTTCAAGAGCACCTTCAAGGAACTATACGATTTCTCCATGGTAAGACTTGAGTGATATTCCAGTTGTGCACATTGATGGGCTGTTTTGACCCGATTTCCGCCCGTTGCGCACCATGTAATCACCAAATCCTAGAAGAAATCGGAGAGGCTCGGCGCAGTTGTGAATGATGCGAAGGAGTTAGCTGCCCTGGACAAGCGCATCACCGAGAAGAAGATGAAAAATTGCTATCTGCAGCGAGAGCTTGATATACTGAAGCAGGAAAGAACTCGAGAGGTTCGGCTGCTCAAGAATGACCTGAAAAACCTCGAAGGGGCCAACTCCGAGCTCCAGAAACAGCTCAAGGAGCAACAAGCGGAGTACCAGGAGCAGCTCAAGTTAGAGAAGAAGGCGCACCAAGGTAGGCCCCTGCCTCCCTCGAGTACTTTTTCTTTAGTAATTTCCCTTGGTTGCTGAAATATCCTCGCCGCAGAGCTTAGAAAAATAATAAAATACAAAGAGGAGCTGCTTACTGATGTGAAGAATATGCTGTATCGCTGTACAGATGATGTTGAAAGGCTGCAGAAGGTAATCGGCGACACTGAACGGCAGTTCGTCGACTGCCTTCAGCAGATCAAAACGCTGGGCGAGAAGGACGAACGACAGCAGAAGGAGCTAGGGGACCTCAGGGGGGCCGCCCAGGAGCTAGTGGATATGGTGAATCCCCCAGAAGAAGGCGAGGCGAGCCCGCGGCCCCTGCTCGAGCGACTCCGTGAAGCCCCGAAAAAAGTGATCAAATTCTTGTCTGAGGCTCCGGTCGCATGCGTTAGCAACGCCCTTGCGTATGTAAAATCCTTCTTGCCGAACGCATAGCTGGACATTTTTGCGTAGGGAATGGCAGCAGACTGCACGGATGAACAATTCGACGAGTACTGCGAGAGGCTCTACCTGTAGCTGAGCGAATTGTACATAATGTACTGCAGGATTAGGGTGTGAGAAACAAGTAATCATTCCCTTATATAAATACTTCACTCGATATCTCTACTTGTTTGCGTGCTTAGCTGAATTGGGGTCCAGGCTTACAAGGCTCCAGTTGTAGATGCTTCCCTAGGTACAATGACCCGAAGGGTAGCTAATACTCGTCTAACAGATTAGCCACAACTCGATCGAGCGGGTCTAAACTTGTTAGGAAAAGAACGCGAGCATCGTCGCGAGGTTGCCGTGCGTAAGGCAGAAAAACAAGACTACCCCGAGTGCGGCGACTCTGAGTGTAGTCAAAAGTCGCTCCTACTGTGAGCGTGCTCCGTAAGCTAGGCCGGACCCGGACGGACGGATCGAGCTTGCTAGGAGCAGGTGCGGGCGGTGCCGCAGGTTTGCCATTCTTTTTGGCAGAAACAAGACTGTTCTGAGTGCGGCCACTCAAGATGTATTCGAGATAGCTCTTTATGCGAGCCTTTCCAGCGTACTGGGTGTAAGCCAGTCGAGCGGATCGACTGTGTCGGAAAAATGCGACTGCTGTCGCGTGCGACCATCCAAGGTCGCGGCGGGACTCGATATGTAGAGGGGTTGGCCGGAGCCGAGGGTTCCGTTAGGAACGGGAGTCAAAAGGAGATGATCGTGGCCGTAGCCCCTGCATCATTCACGACAAGAAGTCGATTTATAGTTGTGTCTGCACGCGGCCATGGCCGTCGTGTAAGTAAAAAGGAATGTACAACCCGGGTCATGTGGCTCATAGACTCCAAATTGATTCAGGGAAAGGAGACCTTCTGAGCCCTCGGGGATTTAGCGATCACCGGGCCTCGACTTAAGGGTAGAATTTGCGCAGGTTCTGAACGTTCCAGGAGTTCGGGACATCGTGACCCTCTGGAAATTGTAGTCGATAAGACCCTGGCCTTGTAACCTGCTTGATGACGAACGGGCCCTCCCACCTTGAGTTTAGCTTGTGTAGGCCAGATTCGTCTTGAATACGACGCAAGACCAACTCACCAACATTGAATGACCGCTCCCTGACGTTGCGATCATGATATCGCCGGATCCCCTGCAGGTACCGAGCTGACTGGACAAGAGCGGTGCAACGAGCTTCTTCCACAGAATCGAGCTCTAACTGCCGCGCCTCGTCCGCCTCGCCTTCGTTGTACGTTTCGACCCTTGGAGACCTCCACATGATATCGGCTGGTAGAATGGCTTCAGATCCGTACACAAGGAAGAAAGGTGTTTGGCCTGTGGCTTTGGACGGTTGAGTCCGAAGCCCCCAGACGACGTGTGATAGCTCGTGCACCCATTTGCCTCCCTTCTTGCTGTTCTCATCATAAAGTCTCTTCTTGTGGCCGTCAATGATCAGGCCGTTCGCCCTTTCGACTTGTCCATTGGCCCTTGGGTGTGCAACCGAGACATATTTAACTGCGATGCAAGCATTCTCGCAGAACTCTCAGAACTGGTTTGCCGTGAAGTTTGATCCCAAGTCCGTGATGATGGTGTTGGGGAAGCCGAAATGATGCAAAATATCTGAGATGAAGTCGACGACCCGATCTGGCGTGAGCTTGGCTATCGGCTTGTACTCGATCCACTTGCTGAACTTGTCGATGGCCACCAGCACATGGGTAAAGCCGCCTGGCGCCGTCGTGAAGGGCCCGATCATGTCGAGACTCCAACAAGCGAAGGGCCAAGATGGCGGTATAGTGATGAGGCTATGGGCGGGAACATGAGTCTGTTTGCCGAAGAATTGACACTTTTGGCACCTGCGCACGAGATCCTCCGCGTCAGTCACTGCGGTGGGCCACCAGAAACCGGCCCTGTATGCTTTCCTCACCAGCATTCTTGAAGCTGCATGGTTGCCGCAGACGCCCTCGTGGATCTCCCGCAGTATGTCGTGACCATCTTACTTTGTGACGCACTTCATGAGAACTCCTGACCGAGCGCCACGCCGATAGAGCTTGCCGTCGACCAGGATGAAGCCCTTGCTTCGTCGTAAGACGCGTGCAGCTTCTGCGCTCTTGGCATCGATTCCCGCTGGTGGCCGTTGGTCTCGAATGAAGTCGATAAAAACCTCTCGCCAGTCCTCCTGCAACACCATAACCTCTCGATCGGGTTGTTGGGGACCCACGTCGATGGTTACCTGCAGAGAAGACTTGATGGATGGATGTTTGAGCTCCTGGACGAAGACTCCCGACGGGACCTGGGCACGCGTGGACCCCAGTTTGGACAAGGTGTCCACGCCAACATTGTGCTCCCGCAATACATGAAGAACCTCCAGGCCGGAGAATTTGCTTTCCAATTTGCGCACTTCCTGTACATAAGCATCCATTGTCTCCTTGTTGCAGTCCCATTCCTTGTTGACCTGCTGAACGACAAGGAGAGAGTCGCCATATACAAGTAGTCGCTTGATCCCTAGTGATATCGCCAAACGGAGCCCGTGAATCAAAGCTTCATACTCGGCTTCGTTGTTGGATACTGCCCACAGGATCTGAAGGACATATTTCAACTGTTCACCTCGTGGAGAAATAAGCAGAACACCAGCGCCACCGCCGTCGAGCTTGAGGGACCCATCAAAATACATGGTCCAGTGCTCTGGCTTGTCCACCGGGGTTGGGACTTGATTCTCCCTCCATTCAGCCATGAAGTCGACTAGAGCCTGTGACTTGATTGCTGTGCGTGGCTTGAAGTCGATTGACAAAGCCCCCAGTTCCACTGCCCACTTAGATATGCGCCCCGTGGCATCTTGATTATGAAGAATATCCGCCAGCGGGAAGTCCGTGATCATAGTGATCTTGTACTTGTCGAAGTAATGGCGTAGCTTTCTGGATGTGATTAAGATTACATACAAGAGCTTTTGAACAGCTGGATACCGTACATTGGATTCGGAGAGGACTTCGCTGACGAAGTAGACAGGCCTCTGCACTCCAAATGCATGGCCTTTTTTGCCTCGTTCGACTAAAATAGCACTGCTGACAACATGAGTTGTTGCCGCGATGTAAAGTAGTAGATCCTCCCCTGGCAACGGTGCTGTAAGGATCGAAGGAGACTGAAGATGATGTTTCAGATCCTGCAAGGCCCGTTCAGCCTCCTCCGTCCATTGGAACTTATCCTGGCGTTTCAGGAGCTTGAAGAAAGGTAGTCCTCTCTCCCCGAGACGGGAGATGAACCTGTTCAGGGCCGCCATACAACCTGTTAACTTCTGCACATTCTTGATTGCGGCAGGAGCCTCCATATCAGTGATGGCCGTGATTTTTACAGGGTTGGCTTCAATGCCCCGGTTGCTGACGATGAACCCGAGCAATTTCCCTGAAGGCACTCCAAAGACGCACTTGGTGGGATTGAGTTTCCACCGAAATCTGCGCAAACTGCTGAATGTTTCCTCCAAATCTGCAGTTAGGTCGCTGGATGTCTTGATCTTAATGACGATGTCGTCCACATAATCCTCAACATTCCGGTGCAGCTGATCCGCGAAACACATTTGGATCGCACGCTGATAGGTTGCTCCTTCATTCTTCAACCCGAAGGATATTGTTTTGTTAGGCGTAAGCCCCGTACGGGGTGATGAAGGCAGTCTTGATTTGGTCCTCCTCCTTGAGCGCGATCTGATAATAACCTGAGTAACAATCAAGAAAACAAAGAAGGACACAACCAGCCGTCGAATCGACAATTTGGTCAATGCGCGGCAGTCCAAAATGGTCTTTTGGGCAATGCTTGTTGAGATCAGTGTAGTCGACACACATTCTCCATTCATTGTTCTTTTTCTTTACAAAAACGGGATTCGCGACCCACTCTGGATGGATTACTTCTTTAATGAATCCAGCCGCGAGAAGTTTAGCGATCTCCCGTTTAATGGCCTCACGCTTGTCGTGGGAAAACCTCCGCAGGCGTTGCTTTTTAGTCGTAGCCTTCGGATGTACATTCAAAGCGTGCTCGATCAACTCACTGGGCACCCCTAGCATATCCGCTGATTTCCATGCGAATATGTCTCGGTTAGTCCGAAGGAAGCTGACGAGCGTGAATTCCTATTTGTCACCTAAGCCGGCACCGATGATAGCGGTCTTAGATGAATCTCCCTCGTGAAGCCGGATCGACTTGAGGGCCACGTCATCAGTCGACTGGATGCTCGACTTGCTGGCCTTCTTGGAAGGAATCTCCAGCCCGGATTGGGAAAGCTACTGCGCGGGCGCGAGTACTTCTCCCTAAGCACCTGGCACGCGAGTAGTCGAAGCATATTGGATCGCCTCCTGATTACAGTCATATGACTTCTTCAGGTCGCCACGGAGGGTGAGTACCCCACTGAGTCCTAGCATCTTAAGAAGCAAATAGACGTAATATGGCACTGCCATAAACTTGGCGAGTGCCGGTCGACCCAATATACCATGGTAAGAAGATTCGAAGTTAGCCACCTCGAACTTGATGAACTCGGTACGGTAGTTCTCCCGCTTGCCGAAGGTGACGGGGAGGACCACCGTACCCAGTGGGTGTGCCGCGTTACCTGAGACGATGCCGTAGAAGGGAGACTTACTGGGAACCAGCATGTCCTTGAAATCCGGGCCTATTTTCTTCAAAGTGCTGACGAAGATGAGATTGAGCCCGCTCCCGCCATCGATTAGGACCTTGGTGAGCTTGACCTCCGCCACCACAGGGTCCAGGACCAAAGGGAACTCCGCCACCACAGGGTCCAGGACCAAAGGGAACTTACCGGGCTCCGAAAAGCTCATCCACTAGTCATCGCGGGAAAACGAGATGGGAACCTCCGACCAACGGAGTGGTCGTGGTACCGCCGGCTCGATGGACAAAATCTCCCGGAGGAGCAGCTTCTGATCCCGCCTGGAGCAAAAATCCTCGTCTCCCCCAAAGATGACGTTGCCAACTTTTGACGCGTCTTGAAACTTCGGGTTGCGCCCGTGGTCCTCTTGATCATCATCTTCGGGTTCTTTGTCAGCAGGCTTCTTGTTCTTCTTTCCGCCACCGAAATTGCTGAACGTCCTCCGAAGGTGATAGCAGTCGATGGCGGCGTGGCTGGCGCCCGGATGCCATGGGCACTTCTTCTGCAGGAGCTTCTCGAACTCCTCCTGTGTCGTCGACTTCTTGCCCCGCGAAGGACGATCGATAGCCGCGATGACATCATCAGGCTTTCGCTTCTGGGGTGGCCCCGAAAAGTCCCGCTGGCCTTTGTCGTTGCGGTTATTGTTTGGACGCCTCAGGTTGCCGTCCTGACACCGCGGGAACCCCTCCCGCATCTTCTCCTCCTGTTCGGACCAATCGTGCATCATATCACGAAAGCCCACAACAGTGTTTGGCCTGTTCCGCCGAAATCCCTGTAGATGCCCGGGTCGGTGATGCCGTTGTAGAAGCTATCGATGATGTCGTCCTCTGAAATGTTCGCGATAGTAGCGCGAACGTCGAAGAAGCGACGCGTGTAGGACCGCAGGAGCTCGTTACGTTCTTGCTTGCACTTGGCAAGATCGTGTCGAGTACCTGCACGGGCAATCGCTCCCTGGAAATTGTCGATGAAGACCTTCTTAAGTCGTTCCCAGGAGTCGATGGAGTTGCTGCCGAGGCTTTCCAGCCAAGTGAGTGGTGAAGGGTCCAAAGCCATCGGGAAGTAGACGACTTTGGTGATGTTTGAACCCCCTGCGACCTCAATGGCCGTGGAGTAGCAACGTAGCCACTGCTGAGGGGCTTGCTTGCAGTCGTACTTGGTGATGCCGATCGACTTGAAGTCCTCTAGGTACTTGTAGCTGCTGAAATGAGCAGAAAAAGCAGGGAATCAATCGCTACAGTCAGTACCTTCAGTCTCGACTACTTCGCGGACCTTGCGCCTGGAGGAGATCACGGTCCGCGCGTCGCGACTTTCATTGATGTGCTGGCGCAGGTCCTCCGAAGGAGGTCGATGATTAGCCTGTCGCGGGTGACCCCCTTGCGGTGGCAGTTGCCTCCTGCCAGGGGCCTGGCTCCCACGCGCATTGTCGCTGCCGATCTGATGTCGAGGACGGCCGCTAACCGTTCGGCTGTGAGCCTGACTTCGACTCTCGCCCACGCGCTCCTCCCAGATGGTGGGCGCCGGGTTGTGTTGGTCCAGCTGGATCCAAGCCCTCTGCGCGTAGAGGAGTGCTTGACGTACCTCCGGATCGTGGCTGCGCTCGAGGATGGCCGTCACCCTAGCGATGTTGGCCACCGGAGTCCTGAAACGCCGCTCGCTTACGGCGGCGAACTCAGGGTCAAGCTCACGATGCATAGATCGCCTACGCTCATTGGCCCTCCTCCGCCGGATTGTGCGGGCCCTGTTCCTGGCCCTCCGCGCCTCTCGATCGGCGTCGTTCTCGTCGCCAGCGTTGGCCGTGATCTCATCTTCGGAGATCTCTTCGAAGTTGACGATGGGAAGATCCCCATCGTCCTCGCCTTCTTCGGCCATCAGCACCTGGCGGGAGGAAAGGTCGTGGGAGCTTTCGTCGACTAGTTCAGTCGACCCCTCCACCGTGGTGGCCAATGGCCTGCCCTCTTGGAAGGGCAATGGCTCGAGGTGAGCCACAAGCCGCCCCTCTGCCTCGAGTAGATCGGAGAGCATCATGCCACTCCAACGCACAATGCGCCCCTTTGGCAGAGAGGTGATCACCAGATCACCGGGACCGGAACAACCCGAAGCCCCCCAACACGCGGTGGCTTCAGGCTTTCCGTCCTGGAGCAGCAAGTCCAGATCCTTCTCTAACATGGAGAGGGACCCAACGACGTTGGCCTCCTGAAGATCAGTGGCCGGTTTGCATGAGCCGAGTTGAGATCGACAATGCGGATCCCTAGATTGGAAAAAGTCCAAACCAGGGGAAGTTGTCGTAACACCAGAAGAAGTCGAGCCTGGAGCAGACTCCATCTCGACCTGTGCTGCGGAAGTATGGAGCGGCAAGTTGTCGAGCTCGTCGACGAACTTGTCGAGGCCGCTGCGAGGATCCGCAGCGAGGGTTTTTGGCCTCATGTCGACGAGGAATCGCCGAAAGTTATCCGCACCATCTGCGACGCAGACCCACGAGCCAAAAACGAATGTCGTACCCTGAGTGGGAACTGACCTTATGAAATTGAAAGATGCCATCGAGCTCGCCGGTGGATCTTCGACACGCTCCCTACCTGGCGCGCCAGCTGTCGGTGTTTAACCGGCTGCCCACCGTGGGATATACCCAAGGTGGTAAGTTTTGGGTGAAGGAACGCCGAGATCAGGAACTCGAAGGTGCAAGGAACACAAAGCTTAGACAGGTTCGGGCCGCAAGATGCGTAACACCCTACGTCCTATATGGTGGTTTGTATTGCCTTTGGTGTAGAATGACCTAGTGATCTTCTGTTTTGAGAGGGGTCCCTGACCTCACTTATATACCCGAGAGACCAGAGTTACAAAGATGCTAACCAACCTCCGCTGAGAAATCATATCAGAACATATCTCGAGTAGATCCCCTCCGTGTTGGTTAGCTCTATCTCCTATTTAAACAGGATAAACAAGAGATAAACAAAATGAATAAGAGATAAGACAGACTTAATCTCTTTAAACTACATTATGTGCCCAGCCCGGTGGCCCCGGGTCTGACACACTCGGTCGCTTGAACAGTTCACATGAAGTTTCATGAAGTATTGAAGTGTATGCGCAAGTTAGGTAAAGATAATATTATTCTGAGAGATCCTACTTTTTCTACGGACCATGCAAGGGTGAGAGAGAACCGTTTTTGGCCATACTTTAAAGGTGCAATTGGAATAATAGATGGTTCACATGTGAAAGTGGTAGTGCCAGTGGACGAAGTGGTTAACCACACATGTCGTCATGGATATACATCTCAGAATGTGCTAGCAATTTGTGACTTTGACATGAGATTTACCTTTGTTGTTGCTGGTTGGCCAGGTGCTGCACATGATACGCGTATCCTCAATCATGCATTGATAAATTTTTCTTCATTTTCCGTGCCTTCTAAGATATGCATGGTACATAATTTCCTTCATTTTACGTGGCCAGCTCCTCAAGGAAGTGTGAGATGTTCAATTTCTTGCATTCGTCCATCGAAATGTGATTGAAAGGTCTTTTGAAGTCTTGAAGCAGAAGTGGCGTATTTTGAAGACCATGCTAAGTTTCTAACCTTGTACTCAGAAGCATATAATCATGGTTTGTTTTGCTTTGCATAATTTTATCAGTGGTAGCTTTTGCGTGATAAGGAGCTTAACTGATGTGATGTTGATGAGCAGTACTTGGTACCATCTATAAGTGGCACGGCACAAACACAAGATGGAAGTGAAGATGTAGAGAATGAGGATACCGTGAAAACTATTCGTGATAAGATCGCTGATAATTTGGTTAGTGCGAGAGGAGGATAGTTATGTTAACATATATCGTAATTTTATAAGCCATTTACCTTATGTAATTTCTACAGTTCTATTTACTTGATCAGAAAATTTAATATTTTTTTCTAAAAGATACATTTACATGCGAAACAGTGAACATATTAGGCTTGTACGAGTATTTTGGTATATAGAAAGTCTCAGTATTACAGGCATTTCACCAATAGCACATAGTTTTCCAGAGCTCACAGCTGCTCTAATCAGACGGTTTTGTACTTTTTCGTACATCCATCTCAGTTTTTTCACAGCCCACAGCTCACAGCAGTTTTTTCCAAAACCACAGCCCAACCAAACACACCCTAAATGCATAGCGCAGCGGATCATGCAAAAATTAAGCTCAAGATTTTTTTAGCGAAATACTGCTCTAGATTTACAGTGTGTTTTTGCTCTTCGGGAAATCGGTTTGATAATGAGTATGTGTCTAATCCCTGAATGCAGCTACAAGCACACCTTGTTTAGCACAACTTAATTTTATTTATGCCAGCTCTTTCTCCAACTGCAGAAGCAGCTCGGACGGGGCACCCGCTCCACGTGCCCGGGCGCCGGGGGAGCGCGCCGGGAGCGGCTCGATCGGCCGCCTCGTGCTCGCGCGGCCGCGGCAACGGCACCGTGCCTGCTGCGGTCGCCGGCCAGGCCGTCGCGGGCGCCAGACCGGACGCCACCACGCCCACGCCCACGCGCGTGGAAAATCTCGCGGCCTTGTCGTATCCCCCGCTGCCTATTTACTCCTCCGGAAAACTACTCGCAGCCTGGCACCAAAAGTTACAGCCGGGTTACAGCCTAGCGCTCCCCTCCCCTAGACGCCGCACACAACACAGTCACGGTCACATGCCATCTCACCTCTCTCTCATACGCCTCTGCCCCTAGCTGGCGAGAGACCCTGCCGCGTCACCTCTGACTCCTCCCCTCGCGCGGCCGCGCACGGCGAGCTGGCGGCGGCAGAACAAATTTAAAAAGCGGTAAAAACCGCGGGGAGTCGTTTCCCACCTCTCCTCCGAGTTACCACTTTACGGCTGCGCTCCGGGCGGTACGTGCGGTAAAAAAGGTACGGGATCTCCAGACGAAAAGATCTTTTGGCCTTCTTGTGTGCCGTCTCGCGGACGGCGCGAGCCAAACCAAGGCTCATGGACGCAGCAGCAGCTGCCGCCGCCGAGCGCCTCCTGCCGGAGCATGAGTTCCGGTACTGTCACGAGGGCGAAGTGAACAGCGCCCGGGTCGGACAACGTCGTCCAGCCTTTCTTCTCTCGTCGCAGCGTCTCGGTTCAAACGCGCAATCATCCATCGGCCGCGCTGATCCGTCGCCCGGGACGAGGAAAAAGCCTGAGGCCGAGCTGAGACCCCCACGAAGGTGGGTCGAGCATGCGAGCGGCCAGGCCACGAGCCGCGGCCGCCCGCCACCGCCGGCAGCCGGGGTGATGGTGGATCCGGCGGCGGGGCTCGGCTGGATTCGATCGATCGAGCTGAAAGGGACGTGCGGCCTGAGTTGCGATGGTCCCTGCCCTGCCGGCGCGAGGGGCACCGCGGGGGCGCGCGGTCCTTTTGACCGTCCGATCGATCGATCAAGCAGTCGGCCAGGGCCAGCCACCAACATGGCGCGGTGGTTAGCAAGTCCAGTCATCACAAAAAGGAGAAGGCACAGGCCACTAACAATCTAGCACCCCCTGATCGGGACCAAAGCTAGGTGTCTGCTGGACCAGGCTTTGGCTCGCGGGTTGTACACCATGTGACACGCAATGCCGGCCGCCATTGATGCGGTCATCATCGTCGTCGTCTCGATGGTGCTCCGATAAGACGGCTGGGTTTGGTCAGGCCTGCAGGCCGTGACCTGCGAGCCGTCTGTCCGGTGACCACGGCCTCGCGCGTGTGACCGGCGTGCAGTGCAGCAGTGAGGCTGAACGCTGAAGAGAGCTTCAGGTGTGCGATGGCCGTTTCAAACTAAGATGGGTTCGTAAACAAGTGGAGCGGTGGTGGTACGTGCGTGCGTGTGGGAGCATTGAAGCCAGTTCTGGATGGCGCCAAGCGGCATCATCATCGTCCATCAAGAGGAGGGCCTGCCGCCTGAGCACTGAGCCTGCGCCTGAGTGCCTGACCGGCTGACCCTGACTGAAAAAGCTACTAGCACGGGAGGACTGAGGACTGGAGGAGCGGAGGGCGATAGCGATAGGGTCGCTCTGGCTATCTCTGCTCTCTGCGCTGCGACTGACTGCCACTGCATGCGTAGGAGGACATGAGCTGACGGGGGCAATGCCAGTGGCATGGCATGGCATGGCATGCCGCGCAGGCGGCAGGCGCAGACCCGGACTGCGCCCAGAGGCCAGTGCAGTGAGTGAGTGTGAATGCAGAGGCGCCGGGGCCCCATCCCGTCGTCTTCGTCTTGAGCCCGCGCCCGGAAAAACGAGACCGAATCTTTGACCGCGCCCCACCTCCTCCTCCCATGGCCGCGGCCGTACTCCGCAAGGGCCATGGCTCGCTGGTGCTGCCCGCTGCCGCGCGCGCCATGCCCGTCTCAGCTCAGGCGGCAGGCGCCATCACCCTAGCAGCTACCGGCGGAACTGGGTGCTCGTAGTCGTAGAGGCTGGGGCTCGCGGCTAGCCTGCTAGCTGAGCAGCTAGCAGCGGTAGCGGTATGTGCCGGCCGGCCCGGCTGGGATGAGCCTAGCCCTGGCTAGGCAGGCATGCATAACGGAAATGGGCAGCTGACTGCATGCCAACGGCTCGCCGGACCCCTCCCTCTGCGTCTGCGCCTGTCAGCGTCACGCAGTCAAGTCACGTCCGGTGTTGGTGCCCGTGCATGTGCATGCCAATATGCCTTGCCGCCTACGCGCAGCGACCGTAGGTCGACCTAGCTACGCGCCTACTCTCAGCTGACAGCAAGCGATCGAGTGGGTTCTTCGTGTCCGCGTACGGCCGCGATGGAAATTCATAGTCATAGGCTAGCTGCCAGGCCGCAGGATGTACAGTGATGCTGCGCCGCCCGCGAGCTCCTTCCCGCGTTTAGGCCACTGCTCACCGAGTCACTGGTGTGGTCTTGCTGGTGCATGCATTGCGTGGGCCCGGACGCCCGGTACGTAGCTGAATGCAGACAGCGCAGCCGGGGAAGTTGTGGATCGTATTACTGTGCCTTTCGTTGCGTGTCAGCGTGTGGAGCGAGCGAAGCAGCAGGGAGTAGAGAACCGAGCGTGTAGGCACCACCACACGCGGCTACGACTACCAGCCAGCCATCTCATCTCTGTGCGTTGACTTGTAGTCAACATGCTCGTACGAATGCCTCCTGTTATCTCCTGGCTCGGCTCGTTGCTGGCGTGGAGCTGCGCACCAGGCGTTCCTCCCAACCTCGCGTTCGGTTTGCACCGTGAGCGCGAAGATTCGTGAAGACGCAGTCAGGGAAAAAAAAAGTGTTTTTTGGGTACAATTGCGCAGGGACGCGAGCATCAGGATCCCGAACCATCCCTGCGTGCTGCGCATCAGCGCGCGCATGTCTCGATCATCCACCACTCAGCGTGGCCCTGCCTTGCTAGAGCAGTGCGGTGTCGCCGGCCGGCCGGGCCGTACGCTACGCCCAGATCGAGCGAGGATGTTCCTCGTATGAACACGTTTGATCCGTTTGCATGCACGAGCTAGCTGGACTACTAACGCGTCAGGCTCGGAGCTCAGGCCATGCCCCCATGTGGCGCGCTCCGTTCGTGTGCACGGTCGGGGGCCACACGTCCGTGAAGACAAGCAGCAGCAATGCACCACAGCAAGTACGGCGATCACAACAGGTTACCCCTGCACGCATGCTTGCGCTGATGCGCGCACGTGCAGTGCGCTGCAGGCAACAAATTATTCTCAGCTCAAGAACGAAATCAAAGATGCTGAGACGAGGCGTTAGTTGTCCGCAGATGCTCAGATCATGAGACGAATCACTGGCGTAGTAACAGAGATAACTGGAAAATTCCACGAAAACATCGTCGAAATCCACAGGAAACTACCACGAAATGCGTCTGCGGATGATCAGTTTTCCTTTCGTATTTCGTTACCTATCTATTATATTAATAATGAGGGAGTTCTAAAAGAAGGTACCACGTTCGCTGAGATTATCGAGAGTGCGAACGTGATCATCGAGAGTGTATAGTAATTTCCACGTTAATCTTAAAAGGACTTGCACTGTCAGACTTTATAAAGATCTAACGGTTAACGGTTAAGATTAATTTAAAGAGTCCAAATCAAATACTAATTAAAAATTTAAGAAAATTCGATTGGTAAATAGTTAAATTTGAAATTAAAAATCGGCGCCGGCAGCGGCAAAGAGGAGCGCTTCGCCATCATTGTCTCCATCACGACGAGGTGATCGCCCTATATCTTCTGGTGCCTGATCCTCTACTTCAACGGCCAGATCACGCCCCTCTTCACGTCCAGCGAGGTCGTGCTCGCCGCCGTGCACGACCTCTCCGCGCTTCTCACCTTCACCATCCCCACCTTCACCATCCTCCTCAACAGCGTGCAGCCCGTCCTCTCACGCAAGCTGCCAACGAGCCTGACATGACATGACCTGACTTTTTTCATGGGCGACACGGCAACAGGCTAATATCTAGGCTGTGCATCTTCAATATTGTTGTTGCAAGGGTGATGGTCGTCGGCACTTACTACCTGATCGGCACTTTCGGAGTTGGGGGAATGCTACAAACACTCCATAGCTAGATGATTAAACAACAACAGCATGTGCATAGATCAGTAGCATCCATCACGGTATCAACCTTTCCAAAGCACGGCAAATAAAGAAGTACGAAAAAAAGCCAGCACATTTATCGAGAGGGGCTAGAAATTACCACGTTATTCTAAAAGAGAAAAATATACACCATTGAATTTTATAAAGATCTAACGATCAAGATTAACTCAAAATGTCCATATCATATATCATTAATACATATATATAATTTCAGAATTAAAAAAATTAAGAAAACTAGGATTTGATAGAAATCCTTGCCGAATACAACTAGTAAATAGTTAAATTTTGAATTAAAATAAGAAAAAACAGACATGATCAAAAACATATCGAATGCAATTAGTAAATAGCTAAATTCAGAATTAAATAAATAATAAAATTAGCATATGATAAGACAAAGAGTCCAAGTTGAATGCCGTTAGTAAATAGCTAAATTTAAAATTTTAAAACTAGCTAAATTTTTAAGTAAAAATAAAATTACGTATGTAAGGAAAAAAAACTAGCTACCCACACTATTTGCGCGGGTGATCTTGCTAGTTATATTAATAAGAGAGTGTTAAAATAAGTCACCACATTCGCCGAGAGAGTCTAGAAATTTCCACGTTAATCTAAAAAAGAGAAGGATTTATACCGTGAATTTTATGAAGATCTAATTATCTAGATTAATTCAAGAGTCCATATTGAATACGATCAATAAATACCTATTTTTGGATTTAAAAAATAAGAAAAATTAAGACATGATTAAAGAGTGCAGGCCGAATACGATTAGTAGATAGATAAATTTAAAATTAGAAAAATAAAAAATTAGAACTTAACCAAAGAATCCATTCAAATAAAATTAGTAAATATCTAAATTCGGAATTATAAAAATAAGAAAACTAGCATTAGCATTGATAAAACATTTAATATTATCAAAACAGCTAAATTCAAAATTAAAAATATAAGTAAATTAGCCATTGATGAAAAAGTCCATATCAAATATAATGAATAAATAAATAAATGCAAGAATTAAAATATAGAAAAAAATAAGTAGTTAATTTGTATAGTGATTAAGAGGCACTAAATAAATAGGATAGATCATTAGGACATGACTAAAGAGTCAATGCCGAATATGATCAGTAAATAGCTAAATTTAAGCTATAAACGGGACTGCAAGTTCACAACATTTCATGTCAAATATAGTTAATAAATAGCTAAATTTAGAATTATAATTAATAAAATTAGTAGTTAATTTGTATATAATTTTTGAATAAAGTGGTAAAAGAAGCCATTACGTTCGATGATAGGATTTAAAAATTACCATAATAATTAAAAAAAGAGAAAGTTGATGAGTTAGCCACGAAGAAGCTTAGTCGTCGAATAGTAGCATACTCTGCATAATTAGAAGATAGAAAAGTGGCTAAGAAAGAGGCATAGTAATGATTGCACGGTGGTGCAGCCATATCGTAGCCACAATATAATCTTAGCTCAGTCACCAAGTCGATGATTACTCTAACATGGTTGATGATTACTCTAACATGGATTGCATTGTCTCTATTACCGATGCATGGCGATCATCACTAGAGACAACGAGAATAACCGAGATAGTGATGTTTTGCTATGTAGTATTATCATTTGTTGATGGTCGAGAGCTAAAAAAAAAATTAGAAGAAAAGGAACGATAGATGATACAACCATTTGTGGAGTGATGATGCTTGATATAGAACAAAGCAACTTAAAAATTGATGTTTGACATGCCCGCCCGTCCATAGCAAGCCATGGATAGTGTTCAAAAGTAATGGCGTGCTCTAATAGTGATGCATCTTCGATTACATGCTATAGCGGGCAAAGATTCTTGGAAGTATAAAGGAGATAGCTATACCAAAGACAATATGTGAGCATGCATTACCGGGCTATATCAGAGGGTGATTGAAGGATAATGAATAGAAAATATATTATACTTCTGTGGTATCTATATTGAACCACTTACCTAAATCTTCTTCTACAAGTCTAGGAATAATTTATTTATTATGCATGGTAACTAGAACCCTTAAGAAAAATTGTACATCCCAAGTATTTTTGAAAAAGTAATATTGATGTCAATATCAAATATATAAATATTTAGTTACTTTCAGTAAATATTCAAAAGATCAATTTTATTCTAAATTATTATCCAAAAATATAGCACAAAATATCACATGAAAAAAATAAAGATTGCACCTGTATCTTGACCACGACTATAAGGACAAAATAATTATAAAGATACAACTAAATAAAACTATTTGTATTCAACTTTTCTAAAGTAAAAGAAATCTAAAAGTTTAGAAAAAAACTAGGTACCCGCGTTATTTGCGCGCGGCACCTTGCTAATTATACACAGGGAAATTACACGCTCCACCACCCTGGGGCCAGCAAACGCCGCCGAGCTCTGAATTGCTCGCTCTTGATAACTGAAGAACTGGGCGCCCGCGGCCCGTACGCCGTGCTACGGAGGCAACTCCGATCCCACTCGGTTCAGTGCAACGCACGCACAGACCAAGTCCCAGTTTGACAATTCCTGGCCTGTCCCGGTTGACTTTGAGCAGGATTCGGGGGAAACTTCACTGCAGCTGGCATGAAAACCTACGTGTTGACACTGGCTAAGAGGCCGTACGAGTGTATTTATACGCACAAAGCTCGCAGGTTTCCAGCACGCCGATCTACAGACCTCCATTATATTAGAGAGCAACTAGCTAGTTGCTTCTTTGTTCTTTCCGGCCGGACGATCCCGTGCCTGTTGCACTGCGAGAAGCCCGATCAGCATGCAGGAGGTGCGGAGGATCATGGCAGGCGTCGGGAAGCTGGGGCCGGGCCTGAAGCTGCTGCTTGTCGTGGTCCTTGTGGCGTCGGCATCGGACGGCTCGGATGCCTCGAGGCTTCCGAAGGGGGCCCCAACGGCGGCAGGCGAGCAGCACTTGCACAGCTCCAACGGTGGCCTTGTGGCGTCGTCGGCGAAGCTGGCCGTGGGGAGCAAGGCGTCGGCGGGGCATTCTGGATGCACCTTCAACCCGAACAACAGCGGAAGGCGCTGCCCTTGATATAATACATCACTCTCGGTCCCGTCATCGTCAAACTACCTGCCTGAGATTAAATCGCAGTGTTTCTCATAGCATATCGAGCTGCTACATCAGATATGATTATGGTTGATTTGTTGCAGCTGTAAATTCGCTTCCTCTGTAATTTACCAACGTGCGTGGTGTTTATTTGTTGCACCTGTAATATATATGTCCATTTCTTTTGTAAATTTACGGACCCTGTAAGTTTATTGTAATTTATCTGTGGAGAACCTGCCATTTGCAGCTAGTTGCTCCCTGTATATATAGAAGATTCATTAATCTGTTGGACGTCTAAACCCTTTTCCATTTGTAATTTTATAAGGACTAGCATATTGCCCGTGCGTTGCTACGGGTAGTATAAATTTTACCCAGATCTATATAGGACCATCAATTTTATGCTCTTTCACTCTGTGTATAAGTTGTGTCATGACTGCGTGAGGCATTGATTGTTTGGATTCCAATTAATTTGTCTGGATTCCGATTGATTTGTCCGGATTTCGATTAGAATTTCGGATCAAAGAATCGTTGCTTGCTTTAGAAATTGAGATAATAAAAATGTATAATGTAAATGTGAACAAAAATGGACGAATTCTTTTTAGCAAAAAAAGATGTATTGAATGGTACATTGCGCACCATGCTCCGCACACTAAAATAGGTTTGTCTATTAGTACCGGTACTAGTGCGACTAGAACCGTGAGTATTACTGAGAGTTTTCATCATGTGGCTGAGGGGGATTGCTTTGTTTATTATTATCTACTACAGTTGCCGATGGTGATCTAGTGTAGCTGAATGATTCTCCAAGAGCGAAAGTGATTCCCAGAGTAACAATTCCCGACCAACAAAATCTGATGCAATTACTTAGTCCCGTCGGCCACTTTGATCACTACTCTCGGAATTGGTTGCAAATCTAGTTGTGAGTAGTCTACCTCTTGATCTTTTGTACAAGACCAGATGGAATGTTGAGGGGAGGCATTACCAACCACGTGGCCGCGCTGAGTCAGTGTCGTCGCTAGAGTCTCCGAGCACGCTGTTCATGCGTGTGCTCGCACAGAAGTCCCGAGAAATTCCTCTCGAAGTTGTGCGCCCATGACACGAGATAGCATCACCGATCCATCACATCTTGAGGGCTCCAGACAAGAGGCCAAACAAGTAGAAAAAAAAAACGAGGGAAATTTCCAGCTGGAGAACCACAACAAGAATCCCCGCATAAACAATGCAGTTTAAGGGCACGATGACACTGAGAAAGGATCTTCACAACTTGCTTGCTTCTGGCATGTAGCACAGGATACGTTGCTGTTTGCATAGGATAGCCATCCGGAGACCTGTGCCCCAGAGGGAAAAGGCGCACACACACACAGTGGGCCCACAGATTCTGCATGAACTCCAGCTCCAAGGGTATCAGGACATGGATCACGTTGCCCTACCATTTGCATTCTCGTCGCGAAAAGATCTCCCCCTCCCTCAAAAGCACTGTGCTCCCACGGCGAGAGCGCCATTTTGTGGCGTAGCATCCGAAGCAAAACTGTTTTTATTTCTGGCGCATGAGCCGTCGCCTTCCATCCATGGCTTGTCAATGTCACGAGCCCGACCAAAACATGCTGGTCCACCGAGTAGTCCGTCGGAACATCACCGCCCATGACGATCCTGGGCTGGGGCCCGGGGGATCTAGCGTATTTTAACCACTTCAGGGGCACAGCTCCATGCATCAGCACACCTAGCTGCCAAGCGGTGTGGTGTGGGCAGCTGAGTTCAGGCTCAGCCGCGGTGGCGTGGTGTGGGATGGCACCCGGCGTCTCTGTGCTCTCTTTTGGGTGCAATCCTGGCACCGAGCCCGTGACAGTTTTGAGTGCTGAGGTGACAATTCGTTCGGAGTTTGAAGGATTCTTGTGGATAATATAGAAATCGTGAAATCAATGTAGAAAAAAAATAATTTTGTGGTTCGAGTGACTGTTAGTTCGTTTCCTGTCAAACACGGGCAGCAGCGCTGCGTCGTGCTGCCAATGCCGCTGTTTTGTAGGACTGTGACCTGCAGCCGGTCGATGCCAGCACGCCTACTCCACGGGCCGGGTGTCTTGGCTCTTGCACGGCCGCGAACGTACGAGAGGCTGGCCGGCGCCGCCCGTGAGCGCGCGGCAGCAGCGCTGGGCCGTCGTCAGGGGGGTCACAGCCTCACAGGCGCCGTGCGGGCGCACCCGCAGCGCCGACACGCGCTCCGGTGGGGAGGGGAGGGGAGGGGCCGTGCCATTGACCGGCTGCTGGGCAACGCGGCGTCGCCCGTGTCGGCGACCGTCCGGCTGGTCTCCCGCCGCGCGCGGCCGCCGGCCGGCCGGCCGTGCACCGGCGACGCTCTGTCGCCGTCCGGCTCCCTCATCTGCCTGCTGGTTCCTGCGACTTCCGGAACTGATACTGTTCTGCCATTACCAGAATACCAGTGCAGCCATTTTTTTTTCTGAATAATGTATGCGAAGGGATTTCTCAGAACAGTCCTTTGCGACGGGCTGCATCAGTGATGTTTATCTCTGCCCCAGATGTGACATATATCTGTGCAAAAGTGGCAGTCATATCTGTGCAAAAGTGGCCATATACAAGGATGCCTTCTGCGCCATGACTGACTACTGTGTAACCCACTAGCACCCCTGCGACACAGCCGACATGTGCCAGGTCCATTGCCATGCTTGAACTCAGAAGGAATCTACTGTGCTGCCGGTGGTGGGGCTGGGGCATCAACGTCTGCACTTCAAGCACCTCAAACATATGATCATGTTCATGCCCGGCATACGATTTACAGCTCTGCACAGAAGATTTAATCGATCATCTGAACAGCAGCAGCTAAAACATTTTCCATCCGTATATGCACCAGCACCACGGAAGTCTTTAGCTACCTGAATCTCCAGCTTATTGGCCTTCTCTCTTCTCTGTACTGTGCAATTGATACAACTACACCGTCTCTCTGAATACCTCATGCAGTAGTCAGTCGGGGACTACAGCATATCTTTTCTAAAGGATTAATTCATCTTTCTTTGGGATCCATTCATTTTTTCACAAATACGCACGCACACTTATCCCTATTCAATTCAACGGCGGTTGTGTCATGACATTTAATTCAACAGAAGTGACAAGTGTATGTCGGGTTATCTTCTTTTCATCATGGTGAATGCAAAGACGGTGAGATCCTTACAACAGATGAGGCAAACTATACATGGAAAAATTTAAGGGCCGGAGCCCACCAAAATGGAAGAGAAAAACTGGGTTAACTCTGTCATTGTATTTAGCTCCCAAGGGTCTGTATCTCATTGCCTTGTATAGGGCTGCAGCAGAACCACATAGGAAACTGCTTCCAACATGTACATGTTGCTCTTTGGGTACATGGCCGGCATGTGCATTTAACTACAAATTACACTCCTACATCTCAGAGGAAGTCCTGCAGGCGAATCAAATAATGCAAGTTTACGAGGGGTGAATGTAGAAAATAACAATGTGGTATTGATGGGAAAAAGATTACCAGTTTAAGATTCGGCTTGGAAGCACCCTTTTGAACAGTTGGAGGGCTCTGCTCCTTAATGACTTCTTCAATTGATGATCCTTTTTCATGTACAAACTTCACAGATTCTGACAGCCTATTCAGAAGATTGAACAGTGCAATGACCTCATTTCTCTGCAGCTGCAACTGAGCAATCACCAAGAAGGAAATATTATTAAACAAATAACCACTGTAAACATACAAAATGAGTTCAAAGGGTATATTAATGGTTTTAGAATAAAATCAAATATTCCTCCGTCGGCACTAGTAGCAATTTAGCACAGAACTCACAATACATTCCTAAATTTTTTTTAAGACGATCCACATTTCTGGGAAATGTAAGCGACCACAAATTAGGAACTCAACATGATGAAAATATTTCAAAATGAACAGTTATTTCTGCAAAGACCAACAAATGTACAGCATCTATTTCTCATGACATCATGTTGCAAAAGTGGTAATGAGTATTAGACAGGGATATGAATCACATACTGGCTGATTCAAAATGTTATCTCCATCAACGGAGAAAAGAATTTTCAGTGCAGTTCCGAGACCAAGAACTTGGAGCTTTCCCCATAGTCGGCACTTCTCGCAGCCAACGCAGTCCATAATTGCACTAATAAAAAAAAATGTTGCGGTGGTAAGGAATCAAGTGGCGCACATGCATGTTATGAACTAAAAACAGTGAAAATATGCCACAAACCTAATGTTTCTAAATTGCTTCTGAATCTCTTGCTTTAGCTCAGGACCATTCTCGCCTTGCCAGAGTTTCGCTTCATCAAAAGGTTTTGGGCATGCAGATCTCAACTTGGGATGGTAAAGCAATTGCTTCACAAGAGATTGTGTTTTCAAATCGTCTTCAGGATTGCCAGTATTGTACTCAGCCTGCTCAAGATAATCTGCTGCCTGAAAGATACCAAATAAAATAATTATATGATACAAGCTTGCAAGAAAAAGAAACCTAACAGTTTAATCTTTCACAGTAGTGTGTAAAGCAAATGAATTAAATAAGGAAGAAAGGAACCTTTGTCACTGCTCGAAGAACAAACAGGTAGGTGAAGTACAGATTTTGGACACGCTCTGGGTACTTCAGGACACGGTCATACAGCAAAGGAAGGTTTTGTCCCCACTGTGATCATTTACATCAGAAATGGTCAAAACAATTATGAAACTTTGCCCAATAAACAACAAACTGATAGGTACTCTTTTTGGCACATACCAAGTTAGTAGATTCATCAAGAAGATAATCGTAAGCAATATGCACTGAAATTGAGGAGTGCAACCCTGAAATAAGCTTGTACAATGCCTTCTTCTCATGACACAGTTCTTCTGAGGGATCTGAACAAAAAGGCAATTAAGAAAACTTGTGTCAATAATTTTACTGATGCGGGACTGAAGTGCAGAAATAGGATTCTCTATCATGTAGGACATCTAATGGCACAGACATGCAACTACAGCACTACACAGTACTAACAAAGAACAGATGGGCCAATATAAGCCATACATGTTGGGTTTTTTTTAGAAGACAAGCTCGGTGTAATTGATATATATCGCAGAAAAAATGGATTCGATCAATAAGCTCATTACCGATTCATTTAAAATTATTTGAACTCATGACATGATAAGTATAAACACAGGCACAAATTAAAAAAAAATGAACAGGATAAAATCCAAGCCATTAACATAACAAAAAATGGAGTTGGCATGAAATAAAATAGGCAGCTCAGATGCAAATGATTAGTGGCACCTGACATACTTGATCAAACTAATATAACTAAGCAAAATGAGCATGTGAAAATAATCTAAGAGCACATATGCATACATTTTGGGCAGTTTTCTTTGTAAATAGAGTCCCATATCCTTCTCGCTGAATCACCAGTATAGCCAGTGTATCGTTCAGGATTCAGTTGAAGATTCACGTAAGTCATCTCATCTGAAATGGGTACAACAGTTTGCTAATCGTTATGGATGTTAATAAAGAAGAAACAAAGAGCGTGCAATGTACAAGATCAAGATAAAAAATAAATTACTATTATCAGTCTCGTCATCAGATGTCCATGGATTGTCAGTTTCAACCCATCCTTTGAAAACCTTGGTGTCAAGGGTTTTATCAACAGCAGCCTGTGGTTTTCCTTCTTGACATATCATACTATCTGGAGAAAGTCCATTGTAAGGCTTCTTGAATGGTTCAGGGAACTCATTATCTGGGCACTCACAGACACTACAGTCTCTAAGCCGGCACATTCCATCATCAGGCCAAAAAGGGCAGTCACACCACAATTTAACCTTACAAAAGACAAGGAAGAACACATTACTTAGAATAGGTGAACCATTGTTTCAAAATTTTATTTTTAATCTGAGCACCTCGGTGGAATCACATATAGCAAACGTATACAGTAGGCAGACTAACAAATTCAAACTGTAGTCGATTATGTAAAATTTTACATTTCTAAAGTCATGTCATCAAATAGATTTTCATTTCCATTCCTCAATGTATTCGCATGAAATGGTGAAAGTAATCAAAGTACATATGACATGAAAATACAAATTTACAATATAGTAGCAACACCAATCAATTCCACTATTGCAATAAACAAAGGCTACATCAGCAATAACAACAAAGATTGATACTATTCTCTGCTACAAATTTCCTACAATATAGCTAAATTTCAGAAAGGAATGCATGAACAGAAGGCAAAAATTAACGAGATACTGGAACCAAGCGCCCCGATTAGGATAGCTAACAAGTACCATTAGGATCCTCGAGATTAGAAATGTGCATTGTTTGCATCACATTCCCTAAATAAGGTATGCCAACCTTTACATTCTGATCAAGCAAATACCATTTTTTTTTAAGGGAACAGGAGGGGGAGATCCCCTACTGGATATATAGCAAATACCAATTTGATTCTATATCCAGCACAGATGATTTATTGTTGGTTAGAATCATTACTAATCAAAAGAAAAAAATCACACAAGCAGAGTTAGTTTGATCCTAAGGTTCGAAACATTCACCTTTATATGGTAGAAAAATGATAAGCCACACTCAAGTAACTAAACATAATAATCTGACAAGGGATCACACAGTTATGCACCCAATTCTCCAATCAAGCATGCGTGAATCCAAATTCTAACAACTCTAGCTCCTCACGGGAACATCACGACACACATTTCCACTAATGTGCCAACATCACTGATGAAGGCATTGAAATTAAAAAACAATATCCACAATCCTCACCTTGAAGTACCTGAAGAAGGGTAACTTGACGAGTTCCTGCAGGGTCGGATGCAGGACCTCCTCATTGATAGAGTCCACAGTCTCATAGTCGCAGCAGCAGTCCTCCACCATCCCCGTGTACTTCCTCGCAGCCTGAAACGAACCGCACCACCACCTCAGAAGTCAGAACCACATCAATCAAATCAAAGCCCAAAACAAGCCAACCAAATCGCAAAGTCAACGGAGAAGTTCTTACAGGGCAGCCGCAGCCTCCTGGCGAAGAGGAGGGGGCGCCCGGGAAGCTGCGGGAGCTCACGGCCACGGCGAGGAGGGCCACGAGGAGGGCACCCGCGGCCGCATACCGCCACCGGCCGCCGCGTCGGCGGTTGCCCCCACCGACGCCGGCCGCGGCGCCGTTCTCCATGGGAGCGGGCTTCGTGGTCGTCACCCGCGCCGGCGCGGAAGCTTCCAGAAGCGAGATCTGAGAGGACTCGAAGGAATTTTCGCCCCGTGTTCGAGTCGGGGCGATGGTGTGGGGATGGTCTGGGGCGTTGGAATTTAACGGGTGTTGGTATATTGGTGGGGACATTTAATACAGGGGTTTGATTAGGGGAATCCGTGTGTCCCTGCGAGGTGGGTCACGCGGATTAGCACCTGTTGTTTTGGGAGGCAATTGCTAGGTGCACCCCATGTAATCTTGTGCCACTTTTATATTAACACATATACTACTACTTTTAATGTCATTTGGTGATAGCCCTATAGAAGTGGAGTATTTGAGTAGTAATAATGATAGCAAACTATCTTTTAATACATGGTTACATGTTAGTATGTGAGTAAATACTCAACTAAAACACTTAGTATCTACTTATATGACAAAATATCGAATAGCGTAGGAAATTCATTAAAAGCATTATTATATGATAAGTCATTAGAACAACATATTAGCAGTGTGCCAGCGTGTAAATTTTAGCATGCTAACACAACAGTTTCTATGTGCATATCATTCACCTATATCTGTAAAAGTGAATCATATTTTGTAGGTATATATAGAAAATAATCTCTTTATATCTGTAAAAGTGAATCCTATTTTTCATTTTGTTAGGATAAAGATTTCAACTAAACATCGATGCATTATGTGCTAGAAACAACCATGAGAAAATATGTTAATAAAGTTATTTTTTTGTTAGAGTTGTGTCGTAATAAAATGAAATAAGCCTTCTACTTTCTTTCATTGTAAATGTAAGTTAATTTAGTTTTTTCTATATCAAATATTTTAAATTTTGACCGTCAATATCTAAAAATCTATTTGCATTGACAACACAAGATTGACAAGTTACAATAGATATTGCTAGGCAGTGCTAGAGAATTTTAAATTTTCAGAAATTAAGGTGGACTTACTTGTGATCAAGGTGAATCAAGAAAATGAGGGAATAATAGAAGAACTTACCATTTTATTCTCTTGCAAAGCACAGCTATGTCGGCTGGGCCTTGCATGTGTAACCTTTCCCCCATCCACCGTGTGCACATAGCCTTTCGCCACGCGATTAAGCGTGGGAACACGTGCGCGACATGCTGGAAACCGCCACTCCCGAAACGCGGACACGGATCCAACGGCCCGCGTCAGCCTACGGAAGATCGGACAGCTAGGGGCGTCCCATTTGACGTGGCTGTGGACCCGTGGGCCGCAGCTTTGACCATTGGCGTTGACCAACTATCCCTCTCCACGTCAAGTGCTACACGTACGTCGCCCGGAGCAGTTGACGGCGACGGTGGCATTTCTTCGCGGGCCACGCGCCTTTAGCATCTAGAAGAAGCAAAAGGATATCAGGACTCGAAAGTCTTCTTTTGTACGGCGGCCGAATTCAGCATTGTACGTGCGCTGTATATGGAACCTAGCCCACCAGGCCATCAATTGGTGGGCTAGGTTTTTCGCGGGCCACGGGACCGTTTCCACGATGCTCGGATCAGCCCATCAATAGATGAACCTAGCCCACCAGCCCATCAATTGCAGGCACGCACCAAGCCGGGATTTTACTTTGCTGCTGCCTTCCTAAAAAAAAAACTTTGCTGCTGCCTTGCTGGCATCGCTTTTTTTTCCCCAGCCTGGGCCATGCCCGAATTTCATTACTTAAAAGCAACGGAAATTACACAGTTTTGAGAGAGTGCAGTCTTACAGCAAAAGCAGAAACAAAAAAAAAAAAGATAAAGCGACACAGTCTATTGGAACCCTCCTTAGAACTAGGCCGAAGACCTGGCAGAATGCTAAACACAGAACACCAGAAGGAAAGAACCAAGACACGCACGCCCGACGGGGCAGCCAAATCCTGAAGAAACAGCAGCTTTTCCGGAAGTAGATCAGCGGAGGAGCACCACCTCGGCATCCCCTGCTTGAGCCTCACGCGGATGAAAGAACAGCGCCGCCTCCCTGAGGGCATCCGCACCATCTTCCAGTTTCTTCCTGTCCTCCTCTGGTTGCAGCTCTGCCCAATAAGAGATGAACGAAGAAGCTAAGCAGATGATCCCTTGCTGGCATCGCTACCGTTAACATTTCATTTTACTGAACATTCTCGAAAGTGATGCAAGATGCATGCCCGTCAGTCTGCATCTTCAATGATTGTGGTGTTCTTGTTGTACACAGCGAGGCCAGGATTTCACGTTTGTTGCTTGCGTTGCTACCACTAACATTTTACTGAACATTCTGAAGTGATGGATGCCCTTCAGTCTTGAGTCTTGACATGGAGCTTCCAGGAAACTGCTGCTAGTTCAGACCTGGACTTCTGAGACTAAGTTCTGATCCAAACTTCTTGGATAAGGCTAAAAAAGAAATTAGTAGTAGAATTCTTATGTTGAGGTCACGATGATTTCTCTCAGCTTGAGGGACAAGCTATATATGTCAAGGTGCAGCACATAATTAAAGGAGTCACCAGTCCGTTCTGAATCAACACTTTAAAAACGGGTACTGAATTCTTTTGAGGGAAAAGGAAGGTACTGAAATCGTTGGTTATTGTGCAAAACAGCACCAGATTTTGGCTGAAAAATTGCTACTTCGCTCAACTGTATGGGCCTGACTTCTCAATGCCTCCGGGCTCCGTCTTAAGTGTGAAATCAGGGATTTGACCAACCATGGAGCTCTGAAACGGTCCATCGACTTGCTATGGAAGCAGTGACAGGATATGCTATATTAGTGCAGTCCACGTCGTTCAGTATTCCGGCATGGCGGCATCCAAAGCAAAAGATTTTCTGTTCTGAGATTTGATCACGATCTGACTTCTGTTTGCTACCGGACTTGCTGGCCTGCAAGCCGCCGTGTAATTTGGAGAGACGTGTAGGCTTCACCATGACACCTACTCATCGTAACCTACCCCTATCTGTTTCAGCTAGCCATGCTGGCAATTTCGCATTGCCATCTTCCCTATATAATCCATCGATAAACAGACAGCACGAGCAAAGCATACTGATCGAAGGGTCGAAATGGCCTCCATGAAGCTGCTCTCCCTCACCTGCATCCTCCTCCTCCTCCTCTCCGGTACGCTGCATGTCGTATTCGCTAGCCAAGCTACCGATCGGACATGGATCCATCCAAGATTCTGAACTTTTTTCTTTCTATACAATACCACTTACAATTCAAGGCTAGCTACTGGCTCTTGTGGTAATCGTTCTTGATCGAGCTTCATCTCGGTGTGTTCCGATGAATCATGGCAGGGCTCGTCGTGTTCGGCGCGGCGGCGGCGCCGGAGCCGTGCCCGGTGGTGTGCGTCCAGGGCGGGTACATCACCTGCGACAACTACCCCTACCAGAAGCTGGACGGCTGCGCGTGCGAGTGCGCGCCCAAGGACGGCGTCAACTGCGTGCTCCACCTCCTGGTCACCGGCGACTCGTTCAACTGCTCAGCAGCGAAGGCGTAGGCTCTGGCTGGAGCCTCGCGAGCTCACCGGCCCATGCTGCCCGTGGTTTCTACGTGGCATTTGTGATCGTCTGAATAATAGTGTGCCTGAATGTTGCTGGCGAAGTATGTTTGGTAAAAACAAATGGTAATAGTGAAGTAGCACGTACGTGTGATCGATATCGTTGCTGCTGTTTGCACCCAACGATGGCCTCAAGTGATTCCTGAATAAGTTGGATCTGTAACTGTACCTGGTCTTTGGTTTGGGGTGTGGACTGGACTGGTGATGGATCATCATCCGATTTCTTAACTCGGAATCTAATAGCCCTTAACTCAGAATCTAATGGCCTTCAGAATCTAACTGGTCGATCCATCGCCACCTCAAGTCAACACAAGCCAACGTGCTTGCCCGCCCTTCACCACTGATGCATGGCCGGCGTTTAGCGTTGACCGGAAGCTGATCGAGCTGCTGGAAGTTCGGTATAACCAACGGCATGGTAGGGATGCTCGGATCCGACGACTAATTTTTAGTCCGGGTCGTATCAATATTTGGATGTCAATTAGGAGCAGTAAATATAAGCTACTGTAAAACCAATTGCATAAATGGAGATTAATTCATGTATTAAGCATAATTAATCTCATTAGCACATGTTCATTGTAGCACAACATTATCAAAATTATGGACTAATTAGGCTTAATGGATTCATCTCGTGAATTAGCCTCCATTTATGCAATGGATTTTGTAAGTAGTCTATATTTAATACTTATAATTGGTGTCAAAACATTCGACGTGACGGGACTACAATTTAATCCATGAAACCAAACAGCCCCTAAATAAAGTGAAGTTGAGCATAATGTTTGCATCTGGCGAAGGTGAAACCTTCTCGATCGGCTTGCCATATATATACCCGGGAACTCAACGCAAGGTTGGGGACAGGGACAGTGCTGTGTGGATATACAGTAGCCATGGCCAGACATGAACTTCTCCCTCGCAGCCCCTGTCCTCCTCTCCGGTACGTAAACACATCTTTCTTGATGTTCGATCAGTAACGATGCAAGTATTCGATGCTCGCGAAATATTGATGCCACTGCCAGCTACCTGGCTTACACCTGATCGATCTGACGTGGAACGCCCATGACGAATTGACAATCAACTCACTCCAGCCCTCGGCCTGCACTCGCGGCGTCCGTGGAGAGGAGCTCTCGAGTCTCGAGACTCTCGACTCGCCGCCATCGCCTCCGATCGACCTCCTTCACGCGCTGACGCACCATGACAGCAGCTCTCCTGTCCCTTTCACCATATGCGTGCCTGCAATGCAACACCGGCCACCGCCCTAGGTTGAAATTCTCCAGAATGGCGCCTCCGGTCACCGCGGCGACGGTGGCAACTCGGAGTCGGAGCCGTGGTGGCTGCGCCGCGCCGCCACTTGCAGGGGCCTGCCGCGAGCGATGCGTCGTCCTCGCACCGCGCCCGGTGGTGCCGGTGCCGCCGCCGCCAGGTACGGAGGTACCTGTGCAGCTGTGCTATCGGCTCCGCGCCTCCGCCTCTTCCTAGCCTCCCTCGTCACCTCCAGCTCACCGGCGGGTGGCGTTCGCCGCCGTTCGCCGGCGCAGGGGGTGGACGCTACCTGATTTACCGTCCGGGGTGGACGGTATTTCATTTACCGTCCACCCCCTGGGCACTTGAAAGCCGTCCGACCCGGATCTTGCGGTCCAGATTAAAAGTAGGCAAACGCGATACAAACCGTGGCGCTGCTTCGCTGCGATTAAAAGCAGGCAACAGCCCGCAACACTCGACGCCAGCGACGGAGCGTCGTGGTCGGCCGGAATCCACCGGCGACGGCGACGGCGACGGCGAGTTACGGTAGCCGGCGCTGTCCGGCGAACCGCGTCGTCGGAAACCACAATTCTCACTTCTTCCGTCCCGCTGCCGCGACGTGCTTTACGGCGGGGCAGTTCGCGCGCCATGAGCGAGGCGCAGGCGTTCTTCACCATCGATGTGAAGAGCGAGAGAATGTAAAAATGCTCAAGCTCGACAGCATTTACATGTCAGGACCGCCACTGCTTGATTTGCTCTGACATTTGTTCTGTGTTCACCACCAGCAGGACGCTTCATCTGCTTGTACTACACCTCTCTGAAGATTAGGTTGAGCTGTGGGGAAACGAGAATCATCAGTTGGTTCAGCTGTTCAGTATCTGTGCCAGAAATCCGTCTGATTCGTTGAACCTAACTGCGCACTCTACATGTGTGAACGGGTGATGCCGTCGATGTTAGTGCTCATGACTAACACACCTTTCTTCCTCCCAAACCACGTTGTTGATCTAACCGAAGTCCTATATCTGCCATCCTGCCTCTGTGCCTCATATATACTTCTACACCATTTACACGGCTAATAGCTATCTATGCCTTCCCCATGCTACTTCACTAAATTCATCATGTGTCTTGCCAAATGAGTTGAGATTTTAGAGGAAACTGATACACGTCTTCACCAATGGTATAGAGAACTTCCCTGTGCAGTCACGAGCGACGGAGCGAGGCGCTGGCGTGATGGGTTCGCTGCTCATACACCCGAAGATGTATTCGGGTGACCCGAAGATCGACTTGTTATGAAAATAGACCAAGGGTCCATCACCACTGATAGATAGATGGAGCGTTGACCAGAAGCTGATCGAGCTGCTAAACCCAAGGCATTGACCCTGCAGGAATAAAATGAAGTTGGGCACAGTGTTGGCATCTGGTGAAGGTGAAACCTTCTCGCCTTGCTATATTGACGCAAGTCTGGGGATAGGTACAGCAGCGTGCTGATGTGTGCACATAGAGTCACCTAGTAGCGCCATGGTTTCTCCCTCGCCGCCGCTGTCTGGCTTCTCCCTCGCCGCCGCTGTCCTCCTCTCCGGTACATACATATGATGTTCATCTCATGCATTTCTGCGCACTACTAACATCTCTGACTTTTGCCTCCTCTTCTTTGCAAAACAAAGAACTAATTTTGGATTTCAACTCGTAGCTCCTGATTCCTGAGTCAAAACCCTTCCTTAATATCTGTAAACCAGGACTTGTGATACTGGGGGCGACGACGGAGCGCACTGAAGCCGTCTGTACTGTCATGTGCGTGCAAGGGGTATACATGACATGTCGGAACTACAAGGGCAATCTGACCCAGTGCGCGTGCCACTGCAAGCCGGCCAACGGCCACGGCTGCGTCGTCTACTCCGCCAACGGCACGGGTCTGCAGCGCTGCTGATGAAGACTAGGAACCCAATCTCTGATTTTTTTTTCTTTTTGGAGTTCATCCTAGACGATTTTCCAGTTCTGATCTCAACTTGCATTGGATGGTTGCTTGCTAACGATTCGACCCGTCGCCTTGAGGGGGAATGCGAGCATGGAAAGAGTCGCCACGTTCCCGGATCTGCAATACGTTCGTTGAAATAACCAAACAAATGCTGTTACACCATCAGATGGCAAGGTAGGCCAGCAGTTACCATCAGATGCTGTGATCTCGTGAAATCTTCACGCGCTCTGACTCAGATGTCAGGTGCATCGCGCGTGCTTGATCGTTTTTCTGATCCATCAGGTATTGGTACGTTCTTCTCCGAACAGAACGGACCGATCACCGATCTGGTCTGGCCGTCGTATAATACCAGGCAGCAACTTGCATAGACACCCACTAGCCAAATGTCAACGCCCGAAACGGTAATATACATTTTTTTTTGCGGGTGAAACAGTAACTATGCATGCATGTACTCCGTTTTCCAGGTTCAGGCTGAATTGCACCAGCCGCTGACCAGAGTTGAGTGGTCTACCGATTACTCCATGTGCTGTGTACAGTAATACTCCTAATTCTGTCTTAAAATATAAGAGTTTGGTCAAGTTTATTCTTTTTTATAAGCTTAGTCAAGATGTAACAACGGTTTGACTTAGAACAGGACGGAAATGTTTATACTTCCAGGTTTCACGCACAGGCACAGCCACATATGTGCATTCAACAAGCCCAATTATTAACATAGTTGAAGATAAGAAATAATTGTGTCAATTATTTCTTATCTTCAACTATGTATCTTGTGGAACTTGAGCAAGTACTATATACGCTACTGAAACTGAACTACTACTATACATCTACTATACCCCTAATATTGTTGCGTTCGCTACCAGCTTAGAGGAGAGGCCCTTTATCTTTCTTGGATCACCCGCGCGATCTTCCTGATCGCGTCCATGTGACTGGCGCTGAACGAGGCCATCGACAACCTTAACAAAAGCGAAGAAAATCTTGAAGTTTGGAAGGGGCAAACGCTCACGAATCAGACGAAGATCGGGAGAATGGTTAGTATCTGGTGAAGGCGAAACCTTCTCGGCTTGTTATATAGCTGCGTAGTGTACACTGCAAAGCAGCCATGGCCTCCACCAACTTCTCCCTCGCAGCCGCCGTCCTCCTCTCCGGTAGACGCTTGATCCAACTCATGGAGTTCCCACATTGCTCTCTACCTTTTGCATCTCATCGTACTCATAGCTCTTGGTTCCTAAAACCCTTCTGAATTATAGGTGGTCATGAATCTTTCGTGTCTGTGTAAACCAGGGCTTCTGATCCTGGGGACGACGACCGAGCCGGCGGAAGCGTCGGTCTGCAGCACCATCGAGTGCGCGCAGGGGACGTACATGACCTGCGCCAACACCCCGGGGCAGTACTTCCCCGGGTGCTCCTGCCAGTGCGCCCCGACGGACTGCACCGGCTGCGCCGTCTACCTCGCCGACGGCAACACGCTGCAGGGCTGAACATGATCGCGGCTTCCTTCTGTTCCGGTTTCGTGTTCGCGTGCGAGCTCGTACAGGCTACAACTACAAGATGATGATGGTGTATGGTGCTGTGTAATAAAGAGCAAGAGGCCTTGCCTCTTACGGCGGTCTGCGTAGAGCTTGATCGCCAGCTTATTTTAGCCTTTCACGTACTGTCGTTTACCGGATTGCAGTTCATTACTGAAAATTCCCTCTCTGTCTTGAGATGATGGAACAGAAACGAAATAAAGGTGGCAACGGTTGCCTGAAACCCAAGACGTAATGGGTAAAAACTCTATTAGGGGACGGGTTTGGGCAAAATGTTAGACCCACAGGTCTGCTAACAGGGAAAAAGAAGGACTCAACGGGTATAGTAGGTACGGGTTCGTTCTCCATGAACCCATACCCATTTAGAAATTTGCAGCCCAACAGCTCAACAGCCCAAGTGCCCAACCTCACCTCCTACTCCTAACCCTAGTCACGCACTCATGCTCATGCAGGCTGTAGGTAGCAGCCGGCAGCCCCCGCCCCCCCATCTGGCCATCTCTCTCCTCTCAGTCTCAGCCGCCCCGCGCCCCCGCCTCTCATGCTCGCAGCGCAGCCACGCGCCCACGCCGCCGGCCACCTCCTCAGTCCTCACGCAGAAGACGCACGCAAGCCGCCGCCTCCTCTCACGCACGCCACCGCCCTGGCTGCCTCCGAGGCTTCCGCCGGCGCCATCCCGCCGGGGCGCGGCCCGCTCCCAGCCGCCGGCGACGTTTCCGATCCAGGCGCACAACGGACGGCGACGCACGTGCACATGGCGGGGATCTCAGGCTTCAACGACGACACCGGCCGGTGATCTTTTATCCTCTTTGACGTCTTTCACCATGGCAGTTGCAGACAGTTAACCTCCCAAGTCCCATTCAAAGGGACACCATCACCAAGTGCAAGGACTCGAGAAAACAGCAGGCGGAGCCTGTTGTGAATACTGCAAGCACTGAGCAGACGGGCACTGGAGCTGGATCCACTGACACCATGAAGGTTTCAAAGTCTAATTTGTCAAAGTTGAGGCCACCAACAAATAAAAAGAACAAGCGGCCCCCAATTTGTCCAAGTTCGACCACTACCACCGATCGCAACAATCTGCAATCTCTTGTGTAAGAAAAAGTTCATCGCAGTTCTTATTGTCTCTGTAGTTAGTGTAATTAGTATGCAAAATTGTATGTTATTACTGTGCAAAATTAGTATGCAAAAGTTTAATTAAATTTATGTACATATTTAATAAAATGGCTGCACCTAGTGCCAATAGTAATCAAGGTCCAAGTAGTTAGTCTGAATCTGCCAGTGACTCAAAGCCGATTGAAATAGATGATGAAGATGCGGCTCAAATTGTAGAAGAGGAAATTGATGGTGCTAAATGTGGTTCCAAGAGAAAACTAACTTCACCTGTTTGGAATGAGTTTAGTAGAATTATGGTAAGAGGTGTGGTAAAGGCAAAGTGCATGCACCGTTCAAAGTACCTCTCTGGAGACAGTGGAATTAAGTACCTTCATGATAATTTCAAGATCTGTACGTTGAGAAAAATCAAGATGGCTGGGAATAAGTCACTTTCACAAACTTCTTTAAGGTTTGGTTCGTCGAAGTCGGGGGCAATTTCAGTTGAAAATTATACATTTGATCAAGAGACAGCTAGAAAGAACTTTGTGCAATGATAGTACTATATGAGTATCCCTTGAGCATGATTGATCATGCTGGTTTCCGAAGGTTTGTAAGCTCTCTTCAGCCATTGTTCAAGATTGGGACTAGAAATACAATCAGCTATTTAAGTTGCTCATTATGCTACTGTCCTTATGCTTACCTGTATTGTGAAATGCATTTGCGATGGTCTTTTATTTTATTTTTTAGAAAGGACATATTGATGCAATATAATGCTAAGAAGAAAGCCATTGACTATATGGCTGGAATTGATTCTAGGGTGGCTATTACTACAGATTTGTGGACCTCTGGTAATCAAAAGAGAGGTTATATGGCCATCATAGGTCATTTCATTGATGAATCTTGGACTCTTAGAAGCATTATCATGAGGTAACTTATTGAAGGTTGTAGCATATTGTTTGGTATTCACATATAAGTTCATCTTTATTAAGTAACATATTGTTATATGATTACGCAGGTTCATTTATGTCCTTGCCCCTCACACCGCTGATGTGATTTGTGAAGAATTATATGAATCCTTGGTTGATTGGAACCTTGATGAGAAGATATCCACTGTGACTCTTGACAACTGCACTACAAATGATGCGGTAATTCCTTCTCTTGTGAGAAAGATTGGAAAGAGTAAACTTATGAATGATGGTAAACTTTTACATATGCGTAGCTGCACTCATATCCTCAATTTGATTGTAAAGGATGGTCCAGAATCTTTGAAAAATACAATTGAGAATATTCGTGAAAGTGTAGCATATTGGACAACCACACCAAAAAGAATTGAGAAGTTTGAGGAGATTGCTAAGTTTGTCAAAGTTCATATGAAAACTAAGATCAATCTTGATTGTAAGACTAGATGGAACTCAACCTTCAACATGCTTAACATTGCATTGCCTTATAAGGTTGTTTTCATTAGAGCCAGTCGTGTTGATAAGCAGTACACTTGTTTGCCAAGTGAGGAAGAATATAATTTTGCAGTAGAAGTTGTAGAAAGGCTTCGCATATTTAACGATATAACTGAATTATTCTCTGGAACTCAGTATGTTACTGCAAACATTTACTTCATGAAGATCTGTGAGATTAGAGTAAAAATTAGGCAATGGTCCACTTATGGCAACCCATTACTAGAAGCAATGTCAGCTAATATGATTGCCAAGTTTGACTAGTATTAGTCTGATATTTAAGGGCTAATGGGCACTGCAACTGTTCTTGATCCTCGGCTTAAAACTTTGAGCTTGCTGATGTGTCTTGAGTGGTTACTTGGTATGATCGGACAAGTTTGTGAGGATAAGGTTGCCTTAGTCATGGATTTGCTATGGGATCTAATGATTGAGTACCATGTCGAAGTGGTAGAAGTTGAAGAAACCACAGCAGCACCTTCTACTAGTAATTTGGAGTTCTTATCATCCTTTAGTGTACGTGTGGCAAGCACAAGACCAGAGTCCATGATGTATAATTCTGAGCTAGAGAGGTACTTAGAGGATGGACTAGTGCCATTAGATACCAAGGGTTTTAATGTTCGATCTCGTTACCCAACTTTGAGGAGGATAGTTTAAGGATATTTATGCAATCCCTATTACTACAGTTGCTTCAGAAGCTGCTTTTAGTACAAGTGGAAGAGTTCTTAGTAATCATCGTAGCAGTTTAACCCCTCAGATGACAGAGGCTTTGATGTGCTCACAGGATTGGTTTCGTAACAAGTACAGAGGTAAGTATATATCATTATCAAATTCATGTTTTTTTCATTATGATTGCAACTAATAAATCATTTCTTGTTGGCTGTTGGCTGTTGCAGTTGATGACAAAGATAAGAATGCTGCTTCGTTTTGATCCTGTCTCTAAGATATTCAAGAAGGTCTTCAGGAACTTAAAGTTTAGTCCATCAAGTATTTAAGTATTTTGAGACTATATCAGCTTTAATTGTAATAAGTTTGTGCAACTAGCATTTTGACTTTTGAGACTAGCATTTTGAGACTATATCAATTTTATTATTGCTGAATGGTTTGCTTAATTTTGTTGTTGAATGATTTTTGTTTTGCTGGAGAATGGTTTGTTGAATGACTATCTATTTAATTTTTTTCTGTTCAATGTTGATTCGGGTATGGGTACCCGATGGGTACCCGTCACCCACGTGGGGATGGGTATGGGGAAAAAACTATACCCGTGGATGGATATGGGTTTACCCGTGGGTATAGATTTGCCTTCGTGGGTGTGGGTTTGGGGTGGGTAAACCCGGTGGGTTTGTACCCATTGCCACCTTTAAAAGGGAACTCTGTAGCCAGATCTCTTTGTTGTTCAATAATTATATCCATTTCGTACTATAAACAATTTGTCAAATTGGATCAGAACATTATTATCAAACTTTGGACATGAAACTGAAGTAACAAGTACTGGTCGAGCGCTCCTATTCATAGACTCCACGAGGCCCAAAACTTCATGATTGGCCGCGCTAGCTCATTCTAGAGATGAATTACGACGAGGAGGCCAATAAAAAAATTCTATTTACAAGATGGGTTTTAGACATTTCATTCATCATGAAAATAATTTTATAATGCACAATTCTTTCTGTTTGATGTACCATATCCCGGTAGACTCTAATAATCACTGATAACATTACCTATTGAATTTCTTATGTTTTTTCCTTAAAAAATTAGCCACCTCTACGTTAATGAAAGTAGTCTAAAGTACATCTAAATTATCCACCCCCTATCATTGTTAAAAAAATAACCTAAGTAACCATCAAATTTTCATCTAAATTACCCGCATGTGCCACTATAAAAAAATAATCTAAACTAACCCTCTAAATTTGCATCAACATTGCCCACAGATGCCATTACTAAAAATAAACTAAAGTATATCCTAAATCTGCATCTAAATTATCATTCATTACAGTAGTGTTAATGTCCACATCAACATTATTTTTTCTTGCATTTTTCCATCCTATGATTAATTTAGCATTAGATGCTCCTAACTTTCGTGGAAAACAGCGGCGATCTCTCTTAACATATTTTATAACAAAGGAAAGAATATCGTCTATCAACAAACAAATTGTTTTTACCAAAAGATCATGCAACAAAATTTGAACTCAAAACTCAATTTGTAGGTGGAGAAATGAAAAGAAAAAAAAGACAAATCTCAATAGAGGGTGTATAGAACAAACTGGAATAGTTAGCGTTGAGTCTAAACTTTGTTCAAGACTAATTGGATAAATTGGATTATTCATGACAGCAAATTAGACACTTTCCTTTTTTTTCCTTTACTAAGTTGTGGACTGGTGCAATGGCCCAATGCTTTGTTGCTCGCCCAGTCTCTTTACCGACTGTATCCTCTTCCCTGTTGTAGCAGCTCAGAGAAGATAGCGCCTTTTGCTTTCTTGTATCTCTAGGCCGTGTGATCTTCGTGATCTTGTCCATGTGACCATGACGGTGAGCTCAACACAGACCAAGAAACTCTTGGAGTTTGGGATGAACAATGCCACAAAACTTACACAAAATTTGGCAGAATGCAGTGTACATCTAGCGAAGGTTTCACCTTATTTCCTTCAGAAAAGGTTTCACCTTCTCTGCCATTTATATAAGAAGCCCAAGCTCTGTGATCTGAGGAAGTTCAGAGAGCGCAGTGTACTAGTAGTGAACAAGAGCCTTCAGCCAGCATGGCCTCAATCAACTTCTCCCTCGCAGCCGCCGTCCTCCTCTTCGGTGGATATCTCTGCTCCATTTCATGAACTCTGTTCCTCATTGCTCTAGTTTTTTTTTCATTTCATCTCTTCGCGCTTGGCTGCTAGAATCCTCCTAAATTGTTTGTACTGATCAGAGAATTTTGTGCCATGCAAACCAGGGCTTCTGATACTTGGGATGGCAGTTGAGTCCAGCGAAGCCGTCTGCACTCTCATGCGCGCGCAGGGGACGTATATCACGTGCGCCAACATTCCCGGGCAGAACTTCACCGGGTGCGCCTGCGGCCAGTGCGCGCCGCCGGGCTGCGCGGGCTGCGTCGTCCACCTCGCCGGCGGCTCGACGCCGCGGGGCTGAAATTGACGCCTTCTCCTCCAGCCAGTCTCGTGTGTTTGCACTTACGTTTCTGAAATGGTGGATGGTGTTCTTGCAATAATAAAGAGCAAGAGGAGCTATCAGCTTGCTTGCTATCAGCTTTCACTGTCCTTGGCATTTTCACTGAAATGATCTGGAATGTTGCAATCTGCTCTTCAGTACTGAAATTGAGCTGACAGGGTACCCCATGACCTGAAAACCTGGATAATGTTTCAAATAAGCAAGTATGAGTTGCTCCTGATAATCTGACGAGGCATGCATTTTCTCTGAATCCCTGACATTTTAATCGAGTCCGATCAGCGGCCGTGTTCCCTGACTTTTGACTTGCAACTGCTATACGACGCTTCAGGAGAGATCGATGCCACGGCACGACGAGCGAGTACAGCCGTAGGAGATAGCACCGCGAGCCACACACATGACATTCCGATAAGATGCATGCGTGTGCGCGGCGCCGGTGCTCACCAGCTCATATTTTCCCCCTATATAAACCCATCGGCCCTCAGGCCCTGCAACCCAAACACGAGCGCAGACGCAAGCTGCGAAGAAGAAAGAGATCAGTGGGAGATCATGGCCTCCATGAAGCTCTCCTTCACCTTCATCCTCCTCCTCTCCGGTAAGCTGCTAGCTGCTGGCATGTGCTAGCTAGCTACCCCGGTCTATCAAGCACAGAACGGACCATAAGGTTCTCGGTTCTTGCTCGGCCAACCTTGGTGCTGCCGCCCGTGATTGACCGCTGGTGACATGCAGGGCTCGTCGGGCTGGGCGAGATCGGCGGCACGGGGGCGGCGTGCCCGGCGCGGTGCGTCCAGGCGGCCTACCTCACCTGCGACAACTACCCGTCGAAGCAGATCGGGGGGTGCGACTGCCAGTGCGCGCCCAAGGATGGCAAGAACTGCAGGCTCCACTTCCTGACCACCGGCAGGACGTTCAACTGCCCGGCGCAGTAGGAGACATCAGCCATGGCCCATGGAGTGCTAACCAAACCTTGTACAAATCATAGTCAGGTCGTTTTGCTCGTTTCGTGTCCTCCTGTGCGCGCCACACGGGCGGCTGCACGTCGCGCGGGTCGTGGGGATAGATCGCCCACACTAGCGTTTCTCGTTTGTGCAAGCGTCGGTGAATAAAAGGAGGAAGCAAACTGCAAACCCGAAAACGCTGCAGCTTCATTGCAGCACAAGATCCATCGTACGTGTTCCACTTGTGTTCGTGCGTGTGACTTCATGGCTTGCCGCCGGCGACCAACGCCGGGGAAATCCTGGCATGGAGGGGTGATACAGTAACATAAAGCAATTTCATCATGTCCGGTGTGACCGTGGGTTTGATGTTTGAGAGACTGTGAGTTGAACAGAGTAATGTTGCCGCACAATTAAGTTGCACCTAGGGGTCTCCTTTTTTATGGAGATCATTATACTCATGTACGTCTTGGAGTATCTGGACATCACGAAACGATTGGATCTTTAACAATCTGGACCCAACTGTGGATAGCTGCAAAAGGAAATTCAAGTCAGAGTTCACGCTGTTACTTCACCGAGCCAAACCAAGCTGTGTTGCGGCAATGCAAACTTGGTTGGAATCCATTTAGTTTTTCTTTCCTCCGGTTCTCTTTTTATTTCCTTGTTGAACTTTTTTCCTTCCTTCCTTTTCCTTCCCCTGGCTGTATTTTTTGAACTTTGTTCCCATGTTTTTTAATATAGCACAGTAGGGGCGCGCCCCTCCTGTTTCTCTCAAAAAATGTTGCCGCACAATGGTTACTGGATCATGACCTGCTCGGTAATGCTTGAGTTTGTCAGGAAATGTATCGCTTGCTTCTCTGCACTGCGGGATCAGGTGCGATGTCATGCTCGTCAGATGGCCACGGACGGGGGCAAGATGTGAACATGTAAAAACTCACCAGAGTAACTTGTGAAATTCTACATCTACACCAGCACCGGCAAGTAAACGTTCACTTATGTGATGTTGGTGTATTGTTGTAATTAGTGAAAGTATAAGGACTATTATGCAAAGTGTAGCAATAAAGAGAAGAAAGGGACTATGGTGGAGAATAGCCCAGCTAGAAAAATCCTCCAAATCCAACATCTGGTACCTCGCACACCCCTAGATTGGATTGCTACCAACACAGATAGAACCTCATATATTTTAGACACAAAGGCAACGGGTAAAGCTACCGCCTATGTCTACAATGATAACGAATCATGATCATAATGTCCCCTTCATGATCTAACTCGGCTCTTAATTTTTCAGCTTAATTTCCTGGTTTTACCTGCTAGTTTACCTAAAAAGCTTAAGTTCAGAGAACAAGGAATAACATTAATCCAGAACCTCCTCTTTTTTAAAAAATAGCATCTTTAGAAACTAATCATGGAAAGAAGTCAATGCTTCCAACAGCGTATCTTTCTCTCGATATCTACTGTGAATATACGATCCATGTGTTTGCAGCGGAACCGTCGATCTGCAGGATATGCTATTTTAATGTAGCCTCCGGTCGCTTTGCGATCACATTTGCTCTAGCTTCCCCTATACAAATACAAACCCGTCGATCTGCAGGGTGCTGGGGCCGGACACGCCGCGAGCAAAGCGAACCGAAGATGGCCTCCATGAAGCTCTCCGTCACCTTCCTCCTCCTCCTCTCCGGTAAGTCTCAGCCGGCATCGACCTCCTGTGTCATGCCTCTTGAGACGGGTTCGATCTCGAGCATGTACGATCGTGTTGCCCTCTGATTGATGCGGTCGTGCGTGCAGGGCTCGCCGTGTTCGGCGGGACTGCGGCGGCGGCGGCGAAGGCGTGCGGGGTGCAGTGCTTCCAGGGCGGCTACATCACCTGCGACAACTACCCGGGGAAGCAGCTGGAGGGGTGCGCCTGCGAGTGCGCGCCCAGGAACGGCAAGAACTGCGTGCTCCACCTCCTGAGCAGTGGCACCACGTCCAACTGCACGGTGGCGCATCAGGCGTAGCAACAGCTACCGCCTGGACCAGGAGAGCCCGACCCACAAGTTCGTGTTTCTTGGTGTCCGAGAAACAATACCGTAGCATCTCGGAAGAAATGCGTGAATGGTGATGGAATAATGTTGCGGAATAATAAAGTAGCAGTGTGATATATATGCCTCGCTTGGTTACCGGTCCTTGAGTTGGCTTTGTTGTAGTCTCCCTGGTTTCGTCTTTAATTTGTACCTCGGTTACTTATCCATTGTAAACTTTTTTGAAAAAAATATTAAGTGAAAGTAAAATGAAAGGATGCGTCCATAGCAAAAATTATAGATGTACTGAGCGGCAAAAGTTAGGATGCAAACTCATTTTGTACAAGTTCAACGAAAATGACAAACTTCCCAAGTTTTTTTTTGCCTCTTTTATTTTCTTTGAATATCTGTTGCATCGACGCAGGATTTAGTCCTCAGATGTGATGATGATGTCATGCGTGATATGTTCGTGTGGTCAGAGGGAGTTTGATCGGTCGATCGGGATTAGTAACATGTAGTCATGTACCGTATTTTAATTAGTAACATAAATGCTCACTAGATTCAGTGTGAACTCGAGGACTTGACTAATCCAAGTGGTCTGATCTATACTCCATACTAAATTTGCAGCGAAGCAGCAAGCTTACAGTCTGACGACGCCAAACGACCATGGCTACCCTTCCGCGCTTCGCTTATCCGTCCGACGCGCGAGCTCACGTCAAACCCTCGTGGGTCCGTGTGGCGCGTACGGCGGGTCAGATGAAGCGGCTGCGGCTCCGGACAGTTTCGCCGAAGCCGCACGGCGGCCGGCGGCTGATGATGATGAGTGGCTGGCAGGCTGGCAGCTCGTGATCTGCATCTCCTCCTCGTATATATATGCACGCACGCACACACACCCGGCCTGACCGTGCACGGCGCTCCTGCCAACCGACCGATCGCCATGGCCGCCGTTGCCTCCATGAAGCTCTCGCTCGCCTTCGTCCTCCTCCTCTCCGGTACGTACACCCCGCTCGCCCCAGCCCCGGGTGATCCGTAACGAAGTGGTGGCGTTCTGACGGGGGTTAATCTCGATGGGTTCTTCCAGGGCTCGTCGTGTTCGGCGAGGTTGGTGGCGCCGCGGCCAGGACGCCCAGCAGGGTGGACTGCTCGTTGGTCCGGTGCATCCAGGGCGGCTACATCGTCTGCGACAACTACCCCGGCCAGAAGCTGGACGGCTGCATCTGCGGGTGCGCGCCCAGGAACGGCAAGAACTGCGTGCTTTACCTCCAGTCCGGCTCCAGACAGGAGTGCGGCAAGTCGGAGTAGCTTGTAGCCGAGCTACGCTCGCCATGCTTGCCTCCGTCGATGTAATAAGTTTCAGGCTTAGAGAGTCTGGCTAGAATAAGGCCGCCGCATGTGTATCAACGTCGGAGTTGTATTCGGCGGAAAAGTTGAACAAGAACGGATGCATCTTTTTGGCAAGAATGCGCATGCCTGATCTTGGCCTCTTGCGGAGCGCGTTTTTCCCCCCTGAAGTCGTGTGATTAAGTGCTCCGTTCTGAGAGCAAATTTTGTGAGATAGATGCAGGCCATCATGGAGCATGTAAGGCCTAAGGTATGGAAGATGAGTAACGTAACTAAAGCATAGTCACAGGGCGTTTTACCATATTGTTCTAGCTCATAGATCTTCAGGAAAGAATGTACTGGGGATACGTCAAAGACTCTGCTCAGAAGTCACAGAGGTCGTTATCTCTAGATCGGTGTGGTCACAGTAACTGTTTGGTAGTTGTTCTCAACCTAACTTGTAAGAAGACGGTGACGCGTCAGATTATATTATGTTGCTTGACAGCTGCGCTGTCACTTGTGTTGCTTGATTGATCACTCTGTGCCAGGTACAATATAAATGTATAATGCCTAATGGGATTGTGCTGCTTTCACTGGAACGGAATACCATGTATAGCTTCCGGTTTCAATGTTTGTGAAGGTTGATACATAAAAAACCTGCCTTGATTTTGTCGGTTATTTTCTGTAAAAATGCATTAATAAAAAGGCAGCATAAACTAATTATTAGAATGATAATCTCTGTGCAATTGAAGCAAGATGAACGATCACGAGATGCAAACTTGTGTAAGACTGTAAGAGCGCTGTGTTACGTACAGACCTCTGTAGCTTCTTTTCCAAGTATGCTGTAGTCTTTTGTGAAAGCATTTGGAAGAACTTAGTACTTAATTTGCACGGTACTGTGCGATGAACCTGCAGCAGGTCATGGGTGTAGCTAGCATATCGTTGAACAGCACTTCAAGAAACAAACAGAGAGTGCTGATTTTTTTGACTTGACCTTACCATCTTGGATCCAGAGCGCACTCTTGAACAGTGGATCACTGCACAATGCTTACCAACAAAGTCAGAAGGAAAAGTCAGCAAAGGTACACGCAAGGTAGAGTCAAACCTAGATTTTGACGACTTGATAGGTGCCCATATCCCACCTTCACAAGATCCAAATAATAGAGCTTCAGTTTTTATTTTCCTTTTCTTTTTGCGAGGACAAAAGCTCGCGCTCTTGACCAAAGCAGCCTATAAAAGTATACCCTGGCAGAGAGACCATACGTGAACGCTGAACAGAAGCTACAGAACATGGCTATCATCAAGCTTGCCCTTCCGGTGGCTCTCCTGCTGTGTGGTAGCTGTCCTTACCCCCTCCCTCGTCTTCCTCCTCCCAACTCTTTTCGCTCATGGCTCTCCTCCATGAATGGCATTCTTTCCTGAATAGTGCAGGTCTCATGGTGCCAAGCCGGGGAGGATGTGCGCCATGTACTGCCTGGATGCGAAGTACATGACGTGCCCGCCCAAGGATACCGAGCAGCTGCCGCCTGCGTGTAACTGCTGCGTCGCCGAGAAGAGAGGCTGCACCATCTACCTGAGCAACGGGGAGTGGAGAAATGCCCATGAAGTGAAGTCCATCTTGTAAGAAGAGCCTGATCGTGAATCCATCTTGTATGGTCAAAAGTGAGATAGATCTTGCTGTCGAATAAACAACATTTCAGTTGTATTTTATGGGAATAGCCGAATAGGAGACCTTTTCGAAAATAAGTGTATCACTGGAAAATGGTGCCAAAATCTTCACTGCACGGCGGAATTTACAGGAATCAAACGGGGCAAAGGAAGATACAACTGCAGTGCTCAAATAAGACATTACAGATAAATCTGAGCCAAAGTACATTGATTACGTTAGCACAGGCATGAGACCGATCATTAATGCCCAAGTGCGCACCAACAAGGGTCCAAACTGTGGGACCGGACATAGCAGTGTACCGTTTCGCCTGGGAGAAACAGAAAATGCTCCTTTTCCTCGACAAAATGCAAATTCCTCGAAACAAAATTTTCCACTTATCATGTTAGACACAATGCCCACAACCTCTACTGCTGCACATCTGTAGTCTGGATGCTAAACGACCGAGATATGGACTCGGCCCTGAAGTGGAAACTATATGGTATCACCATGAATTCGGGAGTGTTACAACAATCTCAGTATTCTTTTTCTTCCCTTCTCTGTTTAACTTGGATTCCCTACGTCTTCTCCTTGGCTGCTTTGAATAGTTTGACTACATTTTCATACACCACAAACGTGAGGGAAGCCGCAGGAAGGTTTTTCAGTAGGTTGGACGTGATGCCCCTGTAAAATCCACGGACACCTTCATACCTTCAACAGGATAATTATCCAGTGAGCACGTCAGAACACCAATCCATTAGCAAATGCTATATTCAGAAGAATAATAGAACTGACCTCTGTCCAAGAATAAGATTAAATTCAGAAATTAAAAGGCACTATTCAAAAATGGCAAACTCAGCATAATTATTTTTCGCTTTGATGCCACATTACACTAAGTAGACAGGGACATTCAAATTCCAATATTAGGTGCCAAGGTGGGAAAATTATGAACAATGTAACTCCCTGTTGCTCTTTACTGCCACTTTAGACTTCTCTATACTCTTCTCTAAATATGTTTCGTGTTTTCCAATATGGTAATTGCTGAAGAGTGACAAGTCTAAAGAAACTTCTATTTGCAATCAAGTTCCAACACAATAAAATGCATATATACTGCAAAAGGCACGAAAAGGACTGACCAATGTTCAGTATTAGACTATGATGTGGCAATATTGTAATTTTAGATTTAACAACGCTAATAGAAGTCAGTCTCACTTTGCAGTTTCCTTCACTACATGCCAGCTATTCGAGTACTTTGGAGTACCATCACTCCCAGGCCGTTGCTGAAATAACACATCAGAAATTCAGAGTTGTAATTGTTGAGAAGTCAAGAAAATATAAAAATGGGAACATAAAAACAAAGGTACACTGTATGGAAATGAAAGTTTCAAATCTGATACCTGCAAGCGGGCTCGGATGACCTGAAATTTACAAAAAAAAACATGTTTATCAATAAGAAGGAAGATTACACTTATGAAGTAAATACGAATAAGCACAAGGCAGAAAATTTACCTGATAAGGATAGGTAAGTAAAATAGCAGCTACTTTTGAACCAGCTCCTAGTGCCGCGAAGTCGATAGAATTCTGTTAAGAGTAGATAAAGGCATATCAGGCTAGTTTTACAGATAATAGATATATTTGTGTACAGATGAGTGGATACAGATTTTCTATTAAAAGAGTTAATCTTATGAGAAATAAATGTCTACCAATCAAATGTAAGAAAGTTGTGCAATAAGATACAGTGTAAAATCAATATATGGACCTTTTTAATCTTCACAACTAATTTTTGATAGCTAACAAATTACATGATAGAGTGCCAAATGAGTGAAAATGACATAAAAAGATTGGCATAGATAGCATCAACATCCTAGTTTAGGCAAAAGAAAAATATTAAATGCCAGAAATATTTATCCAGAGAAACTGAAGTTTACTGAACCATGTTAAACAAGAGATCAGTTAATACCAATGACTCCTCGCCTCCTCTATTTTCTGTCCTTGTTTGTGTAGTTTTCATAGATATCATAGCTTTGCGAAGTTCCTCGTAGGCCGTGAACTGTATCGCACCATGGGTAACCTTTCATGCATGACAGAATAAACAGACATCAAGGCATAGACTAGAATTGACAATCCATGTCTGTAAAACAGAAAAGGAATAAGTAATCATTCTAAACACTCTTCCACACATGTAATATCACTAATTCTCAACTAGTCTAAACATAATGTCTAATACAGAAACTCCTCGAAGAAATTTAAACTTTACAGACCAAATTACTTTAGCATCAATAGAGGGATTTGATGCAGAAATCTGACAACGACCGGCATACCAAACAAACAAAATATGATTTAGATCAACTATTTGATTTTTTTTCCATACACAGAACTAAGGATGATCTGTATCCATGGTACAATAATATGAAGTTACGAACACTGATCAGTACAATAATATGAAGTTACAAACACTGATCATCCAGTTGAGGATCAGTAAGAGGATCTTATCTTGAGCACACTTATATTTGATAGGCCGCTTAAAAAAATTGAGGCTAAAATCTCAAAATTCAAGTGATAATTATGAATTTAGTGCTATCTTATGGAAACATCATACCCTTGGAGCACACAGCTAAGAAATGCTAGAGAGAAGAGAAACTTCAAACACAAAATGCTACTGCACTCCAGAACCTAGCAGTTATGAGTATAGTTGTAGTTTTACAAAGAAATGTAGCATAACCTCAGCTAGCAGCAGATAAACAAGAATTACATACCAGCAAAAGCCCAGGACCAATTCCTCTATAAAGTGCAAGAAACCCCTCCTCTTTTAGAATAGTTCTCAAAGCATCTGGCTTTAACAAACAAGTAATGTATAAAACCAAATATCAAAAAAAGGAAGTATGAAGAATAAGTAAGATCAGGAATAATTATTAGAAAGATGCGTCAATTGTGTTGCAGCAGCTGATCTGTAAAGGTAGTTAACTTGCATTAGGGTAGCGTTACTAGTCCCACAGTGATAACAGTGGGCAAGATATAGTTAGTTTCCTAGGATATGAATTTATTATTTGGTATCTTATCTAGTAGGTTAATATTTAGGTTTATTATATCCATAAAAACTGTTAGAAGAATCCTCCATACAAGGAGGCCTACTCAAATCACTATTTTCAAGCAGACTCCACATGCTACACCCTACACTACAATTCCAATCAACTCCACATCACATGGATTATACTTCAATCGGATATTTCGCTGAATTAGAAATGGCAGTTCCCTTTTTTAATCCATGTAAATAGGCATAGTTTCTAGAATCTGCCATAACTGACAATGAGCACAGGCTACTCAATTGATGAACAGAGCACAACCAGTATAACGTGTTATTGCAAATTACTAGACTAGGCTTACACACATATATACAACAACATGAGCACTTATACAGCATAAACATAAGTACTTAAAGAGTTCGAGGAAGCGCATATTACCAGAAAAACCAGAGTATCCTGAAGTATGATTTTTAGGTGTTTGTAGTTGCAGTCTTGTCTTCACCAGCCATATGGGATTTGTAAACAAGGACACCTGTGTAGTGTATAACAATAAAAATAGTTTCATCAATAAATGGCACGCTTAAATGATGAAATAAAAGATCAGTGAATAAATAACACTACCAATGTCAGTAGTCAGAAAGATCATAAAGGTAATGCAAACTATAAAAGGCCCAGTTACATTTTGACAATTTAATAGTAAGATTTGAATCTTAGATTGAACAATGAAAAACAAAAGCGATCCAATAATATTGATCCTTTTAGAAAAGATAAAAGTCAATGTACGAACCAAAGCACCTGCTTCTGCAGCTGAGATGAGATGTTGGACTGGATGAAGCTGGTCATCCTTCTTCTGTAAGTATCTTTGTTTAGCTCTGTTATAACTGTTCAAAAAAATGCAATCAATGTCAATTGAAATACTAATGAACATATATAGCAAGGAGCATTCAGATTCCTAAAAATTAAGCATTCCAATTTGGTAACCAGCAACTTAGATTTTTACCCGAGTTTAATTTAGGGAAAGAAACACATTGAACACACCACACCATGCAACAATTGTTCAAAGAAAGGAAATAATGTAACTTACAAAAAGAAATATAGCCCCCAGGATACAGTTGATCCAAGAACTGCAGGATAAAAGCCTGCATAAAGTCCTCTCAGACCCTGCAAGGAGCCAGTTAAATCAGAAATAACTTATAGTGATAAATCAAAAGCTCTGAACAGCCTAATTTCTTAAATAAGCACCTGCCTGACGAATTAGAACTCGTTTTTCAATCAAATTAGAGTGAAATTGAGCAACAGGTGAGCGATTTCACCGTTACATGGTAGGCAAGTGCTAATCCAACTTTTTGGGAAGAATCACATAAATAGTTTAGGACATGGATATCCTAAACTTTTCTGTCAGGCAAAACTGTAAACTACGATGACTCTTACAGATTTCACGCATCGTCCAAAAAAATGTGGTAGGACTTGATACCTCAGATCGCGTGATGGTGTACACGGCGTGCGCGGTGTTCCTGTACGGCGGCACCTCGGACCAACCCCTCCCGCCGCTCACTGCACGCCGATACAAGACAGAACACGGTTACCGGTCGTCGCTCCGCGTCTCCGAAGCCCTAGAGCCTATGGTCCGAGGGGAGGGGTTACCTTGGAAGCGGGTGCGGACGACGTCGAGCGGGTGGAGGGCCGCGACGGTGGCGAACCCGGCGGCCGCTCCGGCCGCGGCGTTCTCCCACGTCCACGCCTCCGCCGCAGGCGGCGAGGTCCCCCGCTGCATCTCCCTCGAGAGGTGGCCTCCTCCCTTGCGCTTCTCGCCTCGTGGTCTCGGGAGCCGCGACCGCCGCGCGCCGCCAGATTGTTCAGGAAGTCGATGCCGTCGCGGCCGCCTGCGCGTGCGTGGACGAACAGCACAGCGGGCGCTGCAAAGTTTTTTTCTTCTCACTGTCTGGATGTGCCCCGACTGGGCGGCGGCTGATTCCTGGGCTGAAAAGGTGTCTCCATTTGGGCTGACAATGTTGGCTGGGCCGGACCGGGAAGGTCGACGACGGTTCATCTTGTAGCCCGCCGGGCCAACCCCCACTTTGAGCCAGTGGCGTAGCTCGCTCGGAATTTTAGGTGGGGCAGACTTGCCCTACAAACAAAAATGGTACTGAAAACACCTAGTTCATCTAGCAACAGAAGCTTAAATTAGCCAGCAAGCAAGTTAATTGCCGTCAAGCAAGCAGAAGCACTGAATCCTTAAATTCAATAATAAATAATAATATAATTTAGTCAATACAATATTGCAGTATAAGTCTAATGCAGATCTGGGCAATAAGAAAAATAGAATTTTTAAGTGGAGACTAGTACGCCATGGGGGAGGGGAGGGGGTTCTGCTCGGTAGCCGGGGCAGCTGCCCCTTCTTGCTGTACGGGGAGCTACGCCTCTGCTTTGAGCCCATCTTTCAAACATGGAGTAAAATTAACTTTGACCTTTTTCCGATTTTCCCCGTTTAAATAAAAAAACTTTCCCCTTTTGTGGGGAATTTAACGGAATGGTCCTGGTGGTTCTAGACTTCTAGAACTGTTGTTTCCGAATCAAATCACGAGAGCCCATAGGCTCTCGCAAACAAAAATACCGCACAGGCGTGGAACACGGGAGGTTCCATGAGCCCTTCGTAGTTAGTGCCGTGCGACTGTTCATTTGCCTGTGACTGCTACAGCAAGAGCCTCTTTCGGGGAAAATAAACAAAACGGTATAATCTGGTTCGTATGCATGGCCGATCTTTTCGTGGACCGAATCGGCTAGGCTCCGGTACCGGTTTTCTCGGTCGGACCGCCGGTCCTGGTCCTAATAACTAGGATTTGGTGTACGCATTTGCCTATGTTACCCAATACTTCAACATGATCCCGTATTACGTATTTACATCCGTATTCGTATCTGATACACCTTTATACCCTTAACTTTTGCAGAAAACTAATATATCCTCGTAATCATATCGGGACATGTATCCGTATTGATGCAGCATAGCCCATTGCCATCTCTTATTTAACTATTTGTCATCTTTAAGGATGGCACCTATTCAATTTCCACCCTTATTTTAGCTCCTATATTTTTACCAACCCTCTACACATGAAACCAACTGACCATCACCTCATTTGGATATGGCGGGATTCACGTTTCCGCCACCGGTAATCGTCTTTGCCAGGTGATTTCCTGAGATGGCGTTTGGATTTTGGGAATTGGTGGTAGGAAATGGGATATGAAAAGGTGGGATAGATTTTATCCCATGTTTGGATATAGGGTATTGAAAAAGATTGAGGTTGGGAAAGAAAAATGAGAGTTTGTTATTCCACCAATCCATTCCTAAAGTAAGGGGTGGATTATGGTTGGATAAAGATGCAATATGGTGTGAAATTATAAAAATACCCTCAGTATGTGAATGAAACTCTTTAAAAGAGATTATTACAATCATAAAATAATATATTCCTAACCTAAACCCACCCCATACTAAATAAAGGAAAGGAAAAACAATCTCATAACCCTAACCCGTACCCACATCTAAATAATCTGTTTCATGTCCCTATTCTATTTCCCAGTGTTTCCTCCGTTCCAAATTGTAGATCGGTTTAACCAACCTAGATACGTTAATTAGATATACAATTATATCTATATCTATATACATAACAATTACCAAAATAACTTATACCATTTAGAACTCGATTTCTACCGCGTGAAAGTTCTATTTTTGTTCCTTCGGCGAGGGTAGAACTCGATTTCACTTCAGTCGATGTTGTGACCCTTAGTTCGGTGAACCAGATCTGCTGTTTGGTAGAGCGGGATGTCATCAAGGCACCTGAATCGCCCAGCCGCCTCGGTTGAGTGCAGCAGCAAGCGCCCAGCGGCCTTGGTTGCGCGCTGCAGCTCGCGCCGGCGGCGGAAGATCGCTGATGCCGCCGCCGCCGCCACCCGGGATTCATCTTCGTGGGCATCTCTACACGAGGATTTGGTCAGCCTAATCGGGTGCCGAGTGCTAGCCGGCGATTTGCGGGACTACATCTGAAACGAACCAGATTCCCAAATCGAGGAATCTGACTCCCTGTATCATCGTGATAGTCTCTGGATCAAGCGCTATCATATACAGAACTCATTTCAGGCATAATATCAGAGTCGTACTTTGCATAAGGTCAAACACGGGTTTAATTATTATATAAATCCAAAGGATCTGTAGTACGGAATTTATTACAAGCCTCTCGGCTAGGATGAATAAGCAGAAGGCGCAAAGCGGTAGCTAGGTCTTCGGCCGTCCTTCATCTTCAGGAACCTTCTCCACAGGCGACTTGAGCATAGCTCGGGCCTCAGTCGTACCAACCGTCGTCGTTGGGGTCGAACTCCGGATCGGATCATGCATCGTACCAGGCTATCCCCAAGGAATGGGATAGGTTCACATCACCATCTGAATGCAAGCTTTAACGTGGTCTATACTATGGATATAACAAAGCTCAAGAGTATAGCTGAGGTTTTCCTATGCATGCAATATATATCTGTACAAGTATACACATCTTCTCCCATTCCCGACTCGGGCCTTTCCGGCATCCCAGACTCCCGGTCAACGCACACCTTCCAAAACCTCCAAGTCGATGCGAGGACTCCCTCTCCTCGCATCTCAACTGCCCCCTGGCAGGAAGTCATTCTAGAGGGAGGTAGAAATCACGAGTAACACTAACTAATAAGAGCAACAGAGGAGTAGGGATGTCCATGACCGAGGACGCGGCTATACATATAGTTTTCACCCTGCAGGGGTTGTATATCTAGACCCACTCGAATCGACACTAGCCGGAGATCAGCCGACTAGCATACGAAACACCGGTCTACAGAAACGGAACTAGGAGCCACGGCACCATCCGGTTTTCCCGGGTCTTGGGCGCACCCTCCCACGGGAGGTCGCCCCGAGACTATGAAGCCTCCCATGCGTCTCAGGGAACGTGAGGTTAGCACCTCCTTCCCCTGCACTGATACTCGATCCTCCCACCGGCTTGGTACCGCGCTTGCTAACCTCGGACCGGGCCCACCCTCATAATGGGTAAGTGGTGTGCACGCTTAACAGATTCCCACAAGTCATAGTTACTCTCACTCGGTCCTTAACTGCCGAAGCGGGCATCTTCGTCAAAAGCGTATCCACCACGGTGGTCCGCGACTGCGCCCTTAACGGGTGCCTCCAACACCTCAAACTCGTAACCAAAACTGTACCCGCCACAGATACTCCGTAGGGTGTGCCAAGATACACGCCCCAAGCCCTCGATCCACGATCGAGTTAGGTTGCCCACTCCCGGCTAAAACCCTAATCACCAACTCCTGAAGAGTATCACTTCACACACGCCAAGACTATCCATCCATTCCCACACATACACACTCAAGGATTTACAAGGCATTTCATATAATAAACAAGTGAGATAGGATGGCAAGGAGTAAGGTACATAAAATAGGCCATGCAGGTTCATCTCGATGTAATTACACATACAGCGATAGCATATCTACAAGCAATGCCTAATAGGAATTCAAATCGTAGATGGGCGTGAACCTGGCGTCTCTTCAAAGTCCTCCTGGGCCTCCGGGTAGTCCTGGCCGTCAGTCAACTCCTCGTGGTCGGGTTCTATTCGTAAATACGAGTAAGAGTAGGGACCAAAGTGCAAAAATGCACAAAACTCTACAAATAAGATCCAAATCACCACAAAGCCTACTCTAACGGGTGGTTTATGATTTTAGAAAAATTATGGAACTGGTTTCATAATTTTCGGAGGTCCGGTTGATTTATTATGAATTTTCTAAGGAAAAACCTATTTCTGAAATTAATAAAGAATTTTCGGAAAAGAAAGTCAGTCAACAGAGACACGTGGCAGCACCAGAGCGTGCCACGTGGCTTGCTGACATCAGCATGACGTCATCAGGGGGGTCCGGGGCTGCTGACATCAGCAGTGGGCCCTGCTGACGTCAGTGTTGACCGGTCAACGGATCAAAGTCAGTGGGGCCCGCTGGCCGGCCTCACCCTGAGGCTGCCAGGTGGGTCCCTCGGGTCAGGCCGGAAATAAAGGAAAAAGAAAAGGGGTCGGCTCGGTTTTGGGCCAAAAAGGGGTGCTGGGCCGACTCACGGCCCATCTAGGCTCGGCTTAAGCTTCGTGGTTAGCTCGGCCTGCAGCTCAGCAGGCCGGCTCGGTTCCTCGGGCTGGCTGGCTCGTCTTCGGGCTGGCTGTGTTCGTGGGCCAGCTTGGGCCTTAGGTCTTTCGCGGGTGGCTCGTCTTGGGCCTTGCTGCTCCTTGGGCCGCGGCGGCTCGCGGCTTCCTCCCTCTTCGCCTCCTCCTCCTTGCAGGCTGGCTGCTTCTGCTCCCTTTCTTCACGCTGACAGGCCCGGCCCCATGCGTTAGTCTCAGCGGGATCCGGTGTGGCGGGGCCCGGATCCGGTGCAGCAGGCGGGCGTGCGCGTGTGCGTGTGGGCGCCGTGAGCGCGTACGGGTGCGAGCGCCCGGAGGGTGTTCGGGGGAAAGTCCCAAAGGCCTGGCCGCGACGCGAACGCAACGTCGCGGCCACGTCGCGGGGTCGACGCGCACGGCGAGGCCGTGGCACGGGCATGGCGAGGCTGGGCACGCACGCATGGCGAGGCAGGTTGGGTCTCGCGGCATGGGTGCGCACGCACGCGCGCGGGTCCTGGCGTCCCAGGGCCGCGGCGTGGCCCTGCCGTGCGCGGGGCACCGGCATCCCAGGCCCGCGGCACGACGCGGCGGCAGAGAGGCGACGGCGGCTACGGGGATAACGGCGGCACGATGGGTCCTGCACGAAAAGACGGCACGGCGGCCGGAGGGGAATGGGAGGTCCTATGGCTGGGCTACGGAGGGTTCATCGGCATCGCCGGCAGTAGAGGGGGAAAGAAGAGGAACGGCGGCGGTAGAGCTCACCGGCGGGGCTGAAGGGGGTGGTGCTCGGTGCGGTGGAGAGGTGATGCCGTGGCGAGGCGGAGCAGGGCCGGGCAGCACAGGTCCGCCGGTGTAGTCGATCGGGGCGCTGGCTCGGGGAAGTTGCTCCGGCGGTGGCGGCGGCGTCCTCCTCCTCGGGCTCTCCTCCTGCTCCTCCTCCTCTCCTCTCTCTTCCTCTGGTGCGGCGACGGCGGAATGGAAAAGGGGCATGGGTGGCTAGGGTTTCGGGCGGCGACCTCGGGGTTTTTATGGGGCGACCCTAGGGCTTGCGGCGCGGGCCCGGACGCCGAGCGGCGATGCCCGGCGTCCGTGCCACAGCCACGCGGCACGCATCCGGCGGCTGCGGCGCAGGGGTTAGGGTTTGCGGCGCGAGCGGCCGGGGCGCGGGGGAAAAAGGGAGCGCGCGCGTGGGCGGTTACGGGGCTGTCGCGGAGCGGGGCGGCGCGCAAGCTGGCGGGTGACGCAAGCGAGCGGGGCCACGGCGGGGAAGAAAAGAGAAAAAGGGGAGGCGTGGCGGTTGGAGCTCCCTGTCGTGGAGCGGGCGACGCGGCGGAGGGAAGCGAGAGTGAGCCGGGGTCGCGGGCGACTGCAGGAGGAAGGGGGAAGCTGGCGGGTGGGACCCGCCCGTCAGCTGCCCCGGGCGGATGGAAAGTGAAGGGTCGCGACGCTTCGCGATGGTGGGCTAGGCCGTGGTGCTGGGCCGGCTCGCGGGAAAGAAAGAGAGAGAGAGTGTGTGTGTGAGTGTGTGTGTGTGTGTTGGGCTGCGCACGTGGGTTGGCTTGGGCTGCACGAGCTGGGCCGGTCTCTGGCTATAGGTCCGAGGGAGTTAGGAGGTTAAAGCTTTGGATTTGAATTTGAATAGCCCATTCAAATTCGAATCCCACTCAATTGAATCAAGCAATTTGAAAACTAATCAAATAAAATCCAACAACAATCTCAAGTTAAGATAATCCACAAAAGTTTTTAAAATTCACAATTTTTGCTATCTAAACAGCCTAAGGTACAAACATGGAATGTTACAACATCCGCTTCCGCGCAGTGTGCCCCCACTGGCGGTCCAGCACCACTTGCCCGCGTGGCCGCGGCATCGTCGACCCGCGCTTCCACCCGCGGCGGTGGATGCTGTTCCCGAGGGCCACGCCTCCACCCGGGCCACGGCAAACTCGGTGGGTACGTCCGCTTCTTCAACCTCTCAACTGGTGCCTTCGTCCGCGTCCGGCTCCCGCTCTTTAGGGATCACTGCATCCTCGACTCCGTCGACGGCATCCTCCTGCTGCAGAGGGACCAGGACACCGCCATCCGTCTCCTCCATCCTTTCACTGGCGACATCGCGGAGTTCCCACCGCTGGAGACCTCCTGCCATATGTGAACCGATGGTTGCCGGGAAACAAGTGGTGTTATCTCAGAAATATCGGTGCTGCCTGCATCAGTGTGGGTGCAGATGGAGCCGTCAAAGTAATGATGTCCCTACCCGGTATGCAGAATTTTAGCTTTGCTACCTCTGGGGATCAGCATTGGAGGATCTCAAGCTGGTGGCGTGACACGCGTTCTGTTCCATTGCAGTTCCAAGGAAAGTTCTATATGTTGCATATTCCTGAAGTTAACAGTGAACCGCAGGTCTTACAGGTCGACCCACCCCAGCAGGAAGATATGAACTTGGGTTCGCCATCGTTGCCGCCACCAAAGTTGATTGCCAAATGTCCAGGAAGCACAGAAATTTATCCCCCTTTGTATGATCTGGTAGAATGCAACTCAGAGATTTTGGTGATCGCCTCAAGACATGGCGAAAATAAGCAATATTCATGTTACAGATTAGCTGATCTGATGCTGGAAAGGACTGTCCCGCTGACATGTATCGATGGCAGCACCATCTTCCTTTCTAGGAACAGGAGTCTGCATGTCAGCTCTGAGGCGTTTCCTACCATCGTGGCTGACACCATTGTTGCTTTCCATACAATGGAAAATTATCTTGCTCAATACCATCTCAATAGTGGCACATTATCAGCAGCATCAGATGGATGTAGATCAGGGATTGCTATTCTAAGTCCTTGCAGCATCATTTACCATATCTTTACCTGCTGCTTTCGTGAGTACTGGTTAGTGACCTGGTTTTGTTTTTCCATCATTGTTCTTCCCAATAGCGATTGTTCATTTCACCGTAACAATTTATGTTGCCAAGTAAGCTCATGGTCCCCTGTTCCTCTCTGCTGTAGGAACAAAGGACAGATAATCCGCCATGGGGATTTGAAGCGGTGGAGGGTGAAGAGAAAGTGGCGACAGGGGGTAAGTCTTACCTCCGTTGCAATAATTCTGTTGTAGTTTATGCATTTTTGGCTTGCCCTACATTTACTGCTGGGGGATTTTGCCACAGGACATTCAAAAACATGTCACTTTTGCTGAAAGACATAACAAAACTGATCTTTACTGTGTTCAAGAAAAAAACTGAACTTTACTACTTGAAACTTATAAAATCGTGTATATTTTCTGCTACACACAGATTCTTGTCCTTGGAGATTTTCTTTTTGAACTTTTGGCTGGAGGACACTAAGTCATACTCCTATGTAGAAGCAAATTTACACAAAGGTATAGTGTCTAGTAGCAAAGATCAGTTTTTGTTTGGTTTCTTTCAACAAGTGGCATGTTCTATGGCACAATTTCCCTCCACCACAAAGGCTCAGTGCCGTTAATTAATTTCTTTGGTGTTTCAAGAGTATTAAAGTGACATCATACTGTGCACAGTCCCAAATCAGTAGGAATCCTTTTAATTAGTTATGTGACAATAGATATGCATGCAATTCTCTACTGGCACTACCAGGATCTGTAAATGTACCGAGTGCCAAAAACACTCGGTACAAGATAGAAAACACTCGGTACAGATTGTGCCGAGTGCAACACTCGGTACAATGCACTCGGAACAAACACATTCGGTACAGATCTATATTACACTCGGTAAATGTGCAACACTCGGTACAGAAAATATATACAGAGTAATTTGTAAGCACTCGGTACAATTTTACACTCGGTACATATTTAACACCGGCATTCGGTAACATCAGATTGTGCCGAGTGTGTACTAAACCACTCGGCGTTTCACTTAAAAGTGTACCGAGTGTAAACACTCGGCACAATACACTCGGTATATAACTCATGGTTGTAGTACCAGCTGTACTCGGTGCACTCGGTACATTCTTAAAGATGCACTCGGTACATTCTTAAAGATGCACTCGGCACAATTCACTCGCCATTTCAGTACATTAATTCAATATTATTTGCTGCAGCTCAGCTCAAATATGACAGCCACAAATTAAGTAACAGAACTGCAGCTCAGCTCAAATATGACAGCCATAAATTAAGTAACAGAATCAAATATACTAGAAATTGTCACAATCCAACACATAAGCCAAATCTCATACAAATAGTTCATATACATATATGTTCTCACTCAAGTAGTTTCATAGAAAGTAATTTGTAAATATCCAACACACACATATGTTGTCATACCAACAGATTTGCAGTTCATCAAGATCACAAATAGAAACTGAGATATGTGTTTGCATTAAATCTGCGTATTACATCATCCCATCATCATTGCACTCATCCTGATGCTCTTGTTGTGGATTATTCAAATTGGCAATAGTGTTGTTTCCAACTGAAGCTGCAGTTCCCTATAAGCAACAATCATGTAAAGTTATAAGTACCAAGCCACAGTAGTGCTTCATGCAGCAAGCTGTAGACTGGATAAAAAGAGCTCTAGGAGTGAAGAGACTTACAGGAGTGCTCGCTTGAGTACCTCCTGATGTGCCATTGTTTGCCACAAGATTTTGGTTCTGATTCTGAACTAGGGACTACAATTGGCAAGAGTAAAAAGCTAAGTAAAAGTGGACAGAATTAGTTATGTAACAAAATCATGATATTGTAAGAACTTACAATGAGCATCTGACGTATCTCTTGCATGTTTTTCTCAAGTTCACCAATTCTATCAACTGATGTCTTTATCCGTCTTGAAGGACGCACATCTTCAAATGATCCAGAACTCATTGATGATCGACTTTGAGAAGCACTTACCCGTGAGTCAATATAGCCATTAGCAAGGACATGGCGTCCATGTTTTTTGCCACAGCCAACCTTGTACACAACATCCGGATCAAGTGGTTCATTCATCACGTCAAAATCTGAACCATGCTTCTCCTTTGCAACTTCAGTATACTTTTCCTGTTAGAAACATTATCACCATGACACAATAAAAGAGAAATATAACCACACAAAGAAAATAACTGATGCAAGTCTATTATTACCAAGATTTCTTGTGCCCGATCATTGCACAATACACCATTTTCAGATCCATTTCTAGACGCTACGTATGCAGCCAAATCAGACACAGGTCTTGTGACACCCTAGGTGTCAAATTGTACCATGATATGTATAAGATGTAATGCATGTGTTGAAATGTATAAGGTTGGATGTATTTGTAGAAATAAGACCCTATGTGTAATTTTATAAAAATATGAGTCCTTTTGTGCAAAATGCACGAGTTACAAAAGTAATTTTCAAAAGTTACTAGGGGCAAAATTATAAGAATGCAAGTGATCATGAAAGTTCTGAAAACTTGCATCTAGGCCCAAGTTGTGTGTAAAAGATGTAACGAGGACAAAACCTTTATAAAATTTAAAGTCTGTTCCAAGTTTCAAAATAAAGTTGCATACTTCGAGTTTTTGATTTCAATCCTTAAAACAAAGTTGTAGAGCTTGAAAAGTTGTACAACTTTCATTTTGAACACTTTTCCTTTTGAGCTCTAGCTTAAAAGTTATCACTAGTTTACAGACAGGTCCCTGGAATTTTGAAAAATTACATTTTGGTCCAGTCATCCCCAACCTTCCTTCTTCTTCCTCTGGTTAATCTTCTCTGCTCCCCTGTTTTTACTGTTCTGGCACCGCACTGGCGCTCTGCTCTCTGCTCTGCAGCTTATCGCGGACCACCTTGCCACCTCCTGCTGCAAGTCCCCGTGCGCCATAATTTCCCTCCGCAGGCAGCTGTGCTGTTTCCTCATCGTCTCAACCTCCACTGCAACCTTATCCTCACCACCGCGCACGACATCAGGTGTTCTGCTATTTGCCGTGCTGCCGTACCCCGTCGCATCCCTGTGCTGCCGCACTGCTTCCGCCGCCACCCGCCCCACGCCACCTCCCTCCAGCGCGTCCTCCTGCCCAGAGCTGCCGCCGGCCCCTGCTGACCGGCGCCCCAGTTTCTTCCTCGCTCTATTGCGCCCCAGGACCCTCTCCGCCTTGTGCGTCTGCCGTGCGCCTGCATCCCCGCTCCGGTGCTGGACCCCGAGGCCGCCTGCGCGCTACCCGGTCCGCCGCCTAGCCCTGGCGCGTCGCCCTCCCCTGTGCGGCCGTCCCTCCCCTTCCGACCCGGCGAAACACCCTCGCCTGCCTCCAATTTCGTGAGTCAGACCCTCCCTGACGACCCTCTGGTGAGGCGCGATTCCTGGGCTCCAACCTTGCAGCTTCCACCGATTGGAACCCGGTGACCAGGAGCTTCCGCAGCCGCACGTCCCTGAGCTTCACCTTCCCAGTACCGCAGCTCTCCGTTTGTTTTATTTTTTTTTCCCCATGGAATCGACCCCAAGCGCCTCCTCTGTTTTGTTTGCAGATAAGGGACCTCGTGCAGCAATTAAGACAAGCTCAGGGGGTTTTCTGCGAAGTCTAGACCCACAGGAACAGTAAAGTTCGAGGACCTGTGTGTAAAGGTGCTTGTTATTTCATGTGAAGTGATGCTGCTGACTTGTAAAATCAATAGAAAATAGTAGGAAATTCCAAAAATTGCAAAATCAGTTTTGTTAGAAACTAGATTTTAAGCTCTACAACTTTTATTAAATGAGTTTGATATGAAACCAAATAGTTTTGAATCTATGTTAAATCCAAGATAAGAAAGTGTAATATCCATATCTCCTGCATGGTAACTGTGTTGATCTTGATTTTTGGTATGCAATCCCTACGGATTAAGCATGAATTGATATGGAATTTTCAAACCTAAGTTTGTTTTGTAATTTAAATTCTTTTAAGTTGATCAATTCAATTTGTTTTATAGTAGAATTAGCTAAATCTAGTCTATTCGGTAAAGCTTATCTAATTAGATCTTTTAGTTAGAATCTGTTAAGTATGCGATTGATCTGTGTTTAAATTTTCAAAACTTTATAACCTTAATTGTCCAAGCTTCACATTCAAATTTGAATTTAATTTAAATTGAATATCTTAATCCTTGTTTTCAATTAAATCAATGCTATAGTCATGTTAGTCATGAGTTGAATGTTTAGGATCCAAGGCTTAGGTTTCCCTCTTGTATCGTGAGTTCTTGAGTGTTAACCTTCTGGATTGCAGTTTATCGTAAAATAAAGTAAGAAGACTATACATTCTTTAATTTTATATTCTTGCATATCATATAGATCCGACTGCTTTTGCCGACGGTGTTTACAAGCTGATCGTGGATCGAGCCGTGGAAATTCCTACAGATCCCGGAACCAGAAGAAGGTTGTTCTGAAGACCTCAAGAACTTCGTCAAGAAACTCTCGGAAGGCCCGAACCAAAGTTCGGACGTTATTAACTTGACTAACCCCAGCCCCACCAGTAAAGGCAAGCCCCGGACATATCCCACTACCTTATTTACACTGCAATCTATGTTTAATCATATTATATCTTGCATTAAGTCTAGGAATTGAAGTGAAACCCTAGATGCATGAATCCTAGGAATCCAATGTAATGTTCCCGAGTCCTTAACGAATAGGTGCTCCGCTAATAGGACCGGTAGAAGTCGGGTGATTCCCTGTCACTCGCGCGATATAGTAATTGTAATGTTTACATTCCTGTTACCACTATAAGGATGCCGGACGGGAGTTTTATGAGGTATCATGGTCGAGATGATACCCCGTCTGTGTTGATGAATCTGATAAGGTCGCAGTGTGTGGTAGTGCAGGTTAAGCGTTTGAAAGTACTAGCCACATGCCGTGAGTTATGGGTAAGCGGTAAGCCTAGTAGCCAATCGGACCGAGGAGTGGACATACCTCCCACCACATGTATTTGGTTCTTCTGGTTACTTGGTTCGACTGGGGAAATACGTGTTGCAAGGGCAACCAGGAATACGGGTTTTGTAGTCGCGCTACAGACGTATGTCCTGCACACATTGGGTGTGCGTATGTTCCTGCAGTCGCTTGTGGTGGCTCTGATCCACGAGTCGGAATGAGAGGCAAACGGTTGCTTTGGAATGACCCTGTGGTGTTCCAAGCATGTGTGTTAGGTTTACCTTGTGTAACATCCTGAAAATTTTACCCAGAAATCACGCGCTAAGATTTTCGTTTTCGAGAACCGTTCCACCGAAATCCTAAATTTCCCGGCACCCGAATCCAATCGCAGTCGCGCCATCTTTTCCCCTCGTACAGCGCGCGAGCGCCGCGCGTGCGTGACCGACCAGCCGCGGTCACCGCCGTGAAATTCGCCGCGCGGTCGCCGCCGCGAATTCCGCCGGCACGCGTCGTTCTTTTTCCTCCTCTTGTTCCCTGTTTTCTTTTCCATTCTTTTCTCTTTTCTCCTTTTTTTAACTATTCCCTTTTTCCCTTTCTCCTATTTCCTTCTTCCCTTTTCTTTTTCTCCTCTTCTTTTCTTTTCCTCCTTCCTTCTCCTCCCTGTTTCCTCCTCCTTCCTCTGCCACCCGGCCACGCGCTTGCCGTGGCCGAGCGCACGCGCCCGCCCGCGCGCCCCGCGTGCCGCGTCAACCGCCGCGTCGCTCGGCCGCGACGTCGCGCTGCCCGCCACTGGCACCGAGCTGCTGCCCCACGTGCACACGACGGGGCTTGCGCCGCCCCGGCCTTTCCCCTGCGCGCGCCACTGTGCCTCCTACCGCTGACGCCGCCCTCGCCGTTCGCGCCGCACAGCGCCGCACGCCGTGCGCTGCCGTGCCGCGCACGCGCTCACCCCTGGCCGCGCCGTGCGCCGCGCCGTGCCCACGCCCCGCTCTGGCCCGCGCCGTGCCACGCCATCCGCGCGACGCGCTGCGCCCCTGGCCGCGCCACGCCGCCCCGCACGCGCACGAGGCCGCGCCGCCCGCCGCTGTTGCACCCCGCCTTGCCGCTCGCGCCGCTCCTGTGCCGGCACAGCACCACGTACGGAGCTCGGCGCCCTCCCCGCCACGCCGCGTCGTGACGACAGCGTGCGACCGAGGCGCCATTAATGGCCCCTCACCGGCCACCACCGCCCACCGCCTTCCTTGGCCTATAAATAGACCACCCGCGCAGCCGCCCCTCCCCACGACCTCACCCACCGCACGGACCCTTCCTTCCCGAGCTGCAGCGCCGCCGCCGCCCGTAGCCCCGCCGCCGCCCACTGCCCGCTGTCGACCGGTCCCCACGCGCCACCCCGGCCCAAGGTGAAGGCGGGAATCGAACCCCCTCCTTCCCCTCTCCCTCTTCCCCCACGCGCCCGAGCTGCCCCGGGCCTCGGCCGCCGGAATTAGGCCGGCGTCGAGCCCTCTGTTTCTCCCCCCCCCCTCTCTGTTTCCTGCGGTAGGAGGAAGAAGAAAGGGCATTTTGCCCATAACCCCCTGGCCTCCCCTGCAATTCCCAAAGAAAACCCCCCCTTAAGAGCTATCCACCCTTTCTTTGCAAAAGAAACCTCGCCCTTTTTAATAATTCAAAATAAACCCTCCATTACACGAGCCCATTTGTATTTGACACCCTTTAGCGTGCCTGTATATTTCTAGGATTAGCAAATAAGCTCTTACCCCCTTTAGATAATTACAAATAAGCCCTGGATTCCCCGTTTGACCCCTGGATCTCCCTTTACCTCGTCATTTTATGTGCGAAACGACCTCCGATCGACCCGAAACTTTACCACGCCCTTTCTAGTATAGTTTTAGCCGTGCCATTAAGAAACCACCCAGAGATATTGCCCCGACCTCCGTAACTAAATTATTTCCGATTCAAGCTCGACGATAAAAGCTTTTAGTTCTCGTGCTTGATTGTGTGCCTGTTTGTTTGCGTCGTAGGACACGGAGTGAACGAGGAAGGTTCCGACTGTGACCAAGCGAACGAGGACCAGTTCTGCGACCCCGAGCCCGAGGGACAGTGCTACGATCAGGACCTCCCGCAAGGATTTGACGATGGCAAGTTCAATTCCGCCCTTTGATGCATGTTTCTGTCCTAGTTTTTATAAACACAACCCAGTGGCCTGTTTTATAAAATTGCATGGTTTTGCGTGCTGAAAACATGGTAGGATAGCCACCCTTGTTTGAGATAACCCTACCTTGATCACCTGATTTTATAAAGAAAACGTGTGTGTGTGGGAAGGGATACAAGGTGGTTTTGAAAGACGAGTTAGACGGGATGGATGGCATTTCTGTGTGAATTGCCGTTGGTGTGCTCGTACCTGTGTGGTTGAGCGAGGAAGGGAGATATCCATCCTGTCACCCCTAAGGACCGAGTTGATGTGACATCTCACCTAGCTTCTTGTCGTGCGAACCACTTGACCGTTGTATGGGCAACGGCTTAGCATAAATCCCACTAGTTAGCCTGATAGCCATCAGGAGAGCTGAGAGCAACGGGTGATCAAGGAGACGGGATAAGCTCTGTGTGACTTATGCCCCGGTTAAACCTCGGTGATAGGTCGAATGACCCCTTGATGGACCCCGTGGTGGCTAGTCAGGTCTAGCTAAGGTGGGTAATGGCTTTGTTGGGATCTGCACCGGCACTAAGGTGTTCGTGCTGTGGTACCCCACCTGTGGGTAAAGTTGCACACCTCTGCAGAGTTGAAAATCTATTCGAATAGCCGTGCCCACGGTATTGGGCAAGTTATGGTGTGGTCACATAACTAGTGTTTATCTCTGGGAATGTATGGGCTGGTGTGAGTTGTTTGGAAAGTGTCCGGCAGTTGTGCCGTGTGCTACGGCGGACGGGGAGTCCGGTAGCAGTTTAAAACTTGGATCCTGTGTGGATCAACATCGTGTGTTCTCGGTGCCAGAAAACTCGTTTTGGAAATTGTTTTTAAACGAACCCTTGCATACAAATGAGTTTTTCACAAATGAACCATAACCTATCCTTGGACTGTCCTGTGCATATGATTACTGTTATACCCCCCCTCCGTGGGTGTGATTGGACTTGCTGAGTACGTTTGTACTCACCCCTCTCTTACTTTTACAGTGGAAGACCCAGACTACATCCCCGAAGACAACGAGTAGGGTTTCGTCCTGCACCCAGTCTTGCCTGTGGTTGAGGCCACCGTTGGATTCTGCATGGCGCAAGACTCTGATGACCCTTTGTTCGTAGCTAGTGTAGTTGTGTGGGTTCTGGTAGTAATCCTCGCGATAGTGGCGCTTCACTGCCCATTACCGCGTAGAGTTGTACGGTGATGTACCATCTGATGTAATAAAAGTGTTATCAGCCTCCTGGGACTGATAAATCAACACTTTTAAGTCTGCCCTGATGGGGGGACGCTTCAGGTGGTATCAGAGCCGTAGGCTGGCCGTAGGATGTGACCCTAGGAGCGAGACCCCTTTTTAGGCCCTAGAACTTGTCCTGGTTTAGAAACTTTCTGCACAAACACTCACCACTGGTCTTTGCCTTGTTCCAGATGGCTGGCAATGGATGGGTTAGCGGAATCTGCCACGCAGAGCCCGGCCTCCCCAAGTTACTATTGCTCAGCCTGGAACGCGTCGGGATTATGGAACCACCGGAGTATGCCTACCGTGAGTACATCGCCGGAGGCACCCTTCGGTGCGACGTAATGGTTTTTGTGGAGAAAAGCACCCGCCACCCTGATGTGGACCCTTGGTTCATCTCCACCAAAGGGCTTCCGATTCCCCGACACCTACCGGAAGGCCGCCCGTAAAGCCCTACGCCGACTGCGTGTGCTCTATAGGCACCACCTTCAGCGGACTCCTATGGGATTTTTCCCACCCGCTGAGGGAAGAGGGCGCACTTGGATTGCCCGAATGAGGGGACTTGGACGAGAAGAAGAAGACCTGGAAGACACGGTCTCCCACCTGTCCATCTACCTCACTGGCTTGGATGCACTCTGCCGCGAACAGTCGGCACAACTGAAGAAGCTAATCCAGGGGATTGAAAAGATAACCCAGGAGCTGGAGGAACAACGGACAAGAGCTGCAACCGCCGAGTATTCCTTAGCCGCCCTCCAAGTCCAGATGCAAGAATACGAGACCCGCAACGGAATAGGTGGATGGATAGAGGAAGAAGAAGAAGAACCCATGGAGACCCATTGGGATAAGGGTACACAGACCGAAAACGAGATGGATCGGTTCCTTCCAATAAAGAAGCGCTCCATCAGGACCGAGGAAGAATCCCCATGATAGGATTAGCACCCCTAGCAAAAGCCCTACCCTAATGACCACGTATCCATGAAAACTGTACCACCCTTGTTGTAATAATAAATATCATCTACTCTCTTTTGCACCTGTACCAGGCTGTTTACCCTACTTCTGTTTCAGATGGCTGAGGAAGGATGGACCCAGGGCGATTGCCAAGCTGCGCCTGGATTCCCCAGCCTCTTGATCAACACCCTGGAAGACCTTGGCGTTACGGAGCGTCCAAGGTACTACAGCCGAGAGTACGAGCACCATGGTACCCTCCGCTGCAGGGTGATCCTGGTCATCGCCAGGAGCAACCGCTACCCCGACACCCAGCCTTGGCGAGCGACCGCCACAGGATTTAGACACCAAGATACCTACCCCCTGGCCATCAGAAAAGCACTCCGTTATTTGTGCCGGATTTTTGAAGAACACCTCGCCCCCACGCCAGCGAAGTTCTTCCCGCCGGCCATCAGGACCCCAGTCTGGGAAGCACGCATGAGAAACCTGGAGCGACGACGCCACGAAGAAGGCCCCCTGTACCAAGTGGCCACTTACCTAGCCGCCCTGGACCAACTCTTTGATGAGCAAGCCAACCTTCTAAGGGAGCAGACCCATCGAGCCGAGCAAGCAGAGCTCGCGGTGAGGATACAGCAGATCCGAGCCGCCCATGCCGAGGCAAGAGCCGCAGCCGCGGTCAGTAACGAAGCAGTCGCTCAAGAGAGCCTCAGGCAGGCCCGAGACCGGCGTATGCAAGATTGGACCCAAAGTGGAACACCAGTCCCGGCAATTGGGGAAGACCATGTTTTACTCGGGACACCCGTCATAGGATGGGGGACACTCTTCAGAAACACACAAGCCCCACCCGAGAACCCTGAAAGTTCCGCTGCTGCCGCTAAAGAAAATGCGGCGGCGCAACCCTCGACCGATGGAAATCCAGAGGATGGCGACCAAGGATCACTCACGCTTTCCGCCCCAGAGGAAGGCCTGCCCCGCGAGTAGAATGACCGACGCCACCCTAGCGGTGTACACCCCAGCCCCTTTTGTTTAAATCGTGCCCTCGGGCATGACCCTGGACGAGTAGTGAGAGACCTAGCCCTACCCCAAGCTGTACCCCCTTTCCGCAGTAATAAAGTGTTTGTGCCTGTTGTTTGTGATGATTGTGTGCTGTGTTGTTGTGTGCTGCTTGTTTATATAACTACTGGCAGGAAGTAGATTCCGCCGCATATACGTATTAAACAACTTAAACATCACATAAACGTAACCCCGATTTACCCAATCAACAGGTGACCCCCCGGAACGTCGCGAGGGCCTCCCGTGGCCGGAACCCCGTAGCTGCTAGTGTCGGAGCACATCCTGTTGAACAAGATCTTCCCCAAGGAGAACAGGAAGTAAGCCAGAACCGAGGGGGAAGTCAAGAAGGAGAACAACTACCACCACCCCCACCTCTCGGAGACCTGGCGCAGATCATCCATAACCAGACCCTCATTCTGGAGACACTGGCGAATGCCCTCATTAACCGGCAGCCACGAGGGCATAATATGAACGACAAGCTGACGGCCTTCCTAAGGACCAAGCCACCTACCTTCGCCGGATCCTGCAACCCGTTGGATGCTGACGACTGGTTGCGAGTAATTCAGAGGAAGCTCGAACCATTCGAATGTCAGGACCGGGATAAAGTCCTTCTGGCAGCCCATCAGCTCACCGGAACAGCGTTATCCTGGTGGGAAAACTATTGTGCCGCAGCCGAAGATGCCTCTACCATCACCTGGGCAGAATTCGTAAGGGAGTTCCGCCGCTATCACCTTCCTTCGGCTACCATGAAGCGCAAGGCGGATGAATTCCGCGCACTACAACAGGGAAGTATGTCGGTGGAAGAATACACCCACCGATTCATAGAATTAGCCCGGTACGCGCCGGAAGAGGTGAACGATGACGACAAAAAGCAAGATATGTTTAAGAAAGGATTGAGCCCAGAACTCCGGACCTTGCTCACCCCTCAGATCTACCCTGACTTCAACACTCTGATGAACAAGGCCATTCTTACGGAAAGGGCCAAGGCTGAAGAAAGAAAGGACAACAAACGCAAATTCCTGGAAAGCAAGGCCCGCCAGCAGGACCGTTTCCAAAAGCCGAGAAACTCCAGCTACACTACACCAAGATCACAGGCCCCGATGCAGTATAGGACCCAGTCTCAGGTGACAGGATCACAGGCCCCACCCAGGAGCCAGAATACCACAAGGGCCCCGCAGAGCAATACAAGCCAGGTCGCCCCCGACAACAACAATGTTAGGGCCTGCTTCAACTGCCGTGAGATAGGGCATTATATTGCCAATTGCCCTTATGCCAAGAACAAGCCGGCCACATCAGCCTTCTCCAACTCGGTGAATGGACCCAGACCGGCCCTGACCGGTGCTAACCAAGTGCCCGTCCGCAACAACGACGGCAGCCAGCAGGGGAAGCAGCAATCATTTGGACGAGCCCGCGTCAATCACATCGACGCGCAGGAGGCTCAAGAAGCTCAGGGCGTAGTGCTCGGTGAGTACCTAGTCAACTCAGCCCTAGCAACAGTATTATTTGATTCTGGAGCATCGCACTCGTTCATATCCTCAAGCTTTGTGGAAAAACACAAAATACCCACAGTACTACTAAATACACCCCTATTAACCCGGACACCTGGAGGCGACATCAATTGTCAATTAGGCTGTCCATGGGTAAGGATCAATTTAAGTGGGGTAGAATTTCTAGCAGATTTGGTAGTACTTAAGTCTGGGGGAATAGACGTGATTCTTGGGATGGACTGGTTAAGCCGACACAATGGTCTCATAGGCTGTACTGACAAAGTGGTACACCTAACAAACCCTGAAGGAGTACAAGTGATCTGCCATACCCGGGATAGTAAATTTGACCCCATGGTGTTTAGCATGGAAGCCCAGCCCTTAGAAGGAGTCCCGGTAGTGAACGAATACCCAGATGTTTTTCCCGAGGAACTTCCCGGCATGCCACCAGACAGGGATATAGAATTCGTCATCGACCTTAACCCCGGAACCTCCCCTATAGCCAAGAGACCCTATAGGATGGCGGCCTCGGAATTGACGGAATTAAAGAAGCAACTAGAAGAACTACAACGGATTGGTTTTATCAGACCAAGCTCGTCGCCATGGGGAGCCCCGGTTCTGTTTGTCAAAAAGAAAGACGGGAGCATGAGGATGTGTGTGGATTACCGGGCACTGAATGAAGTTACCATTAAGAATAAGTACCCCCTCCCCAGGATTGATGACCTGTTCGATCAGCTAAAAGGAGCCAAGTACTTTTCCAAGATCGATTTAAGGTCAGGATATTTTCAACTCAAGATTAGGGAAAGTGACATCCCTAAGACAGCTTTTGTCACTCGCTACGGGCAATTTGAGTTCACCGTAATGTCCTTCGGACTAACCAATGCCCCTGCCTATTTTATGAACCTCATGAACAAGGTATTTATGGACGAACTGGATAAGTTTGTTGTAGTCTTTATCGACGACATACTTATCTACTCCAAGAGTATTCAGGAACATGAGCAACATCTGCGAGTAGTATTGGAAAAGCTAAGGACACATAGGCTATATGCCAAGTTCAGCAAGTGCGAATTCTGGCTGGAGAGAGTAGCTTTCCTTGGGCACATCCTAACCGCGGAAGGCGTAGCCGTGGACCCAGAGAAGGTTGAGGCAGTCTCCAACTGGCAGCGACCAACTAACGTTAGTGAAATCAGGAGCTTCCTTGGGTTAGCCGGGTACTATCGGAGATTTATCGAGGGATTTTCCAAGATAGCCCGACCCATGACGGAACTTCTTAAGAAGGAGAAGAAGTTCGCCTGGACGGAAGGTTGTGAAAGAAGTTTTCAAGAATTGAAGCAAAGACTGACAACCGCCCCAGTGCTGACCCTACCGGACATTCATCGGGACTTTGTCATTTATTGTGACGCATCCCGACAAGGATTAGGGTGTGTACTGATGCAAGACGGAAAGGTTGTTGCATATGCCTCCCGCCAACTCAGGACTCATGAGCAGAATTATCCGACCCATGATTTGGAACTAGCAGCCGTAGTGCATGCCCTTAAGATTTGGAGACATTATTTGATTGGAAATAAGTGTGAAATTTACACCGACCATAAGAGTTTGAAATATATCTTCACCCAACCGGATTTGAACCTAAGGCAAAGATACTGGTGGAATGGAATGAAAGCAGATATCGCAAGATTCGTGGCTCATTGTGACACTTGTCAAAGGATAAAGGCCGAACATCAAAAGCCGGCAGGATTACTGCAACCCCTACCTATTCCGGTGTGGAAGTGGGATGAGATAGGGATGGACTTTGTAGTAGGACTGCCCCGAACACAAAAGGGACACGATTCCATATGGGTAATTGTGGATCGACTCACTAAATCGGCACATTTCATACCCGTAAGGACCACTTATGGCGGAGAAAAGTTGGCAAAACTTTACGTGGAAAATATAGTGAAGTTACATGGAGTGCCCAGCAGAATTGTCTCGGATAGAGGGACCCAATTTACATCTAGGTTTTGGAAAAGCCTGCATAAAGCTATGGGTACTAAGCTAGACTTTAGCTCCGCATACCACCCACAGACGGATGGTCAAACCGAAAGGGTAAACCAGATTATGGAAGATATGCTGAGAGCATGTGTCCTGACCTATGGAAACGATTGGGAGCAAAGTCTGCCTTATGCAGAATTTTCGTACAATAATAGCTACCAAGCCAGCTTGGGCATGTCGCCATTCGAAGCTCTCTATGGAAGAAAGTGCAAAACTCCATTGATGTGGTCGGAAGTTGGGGAACGTGCCCTAGTAGGACCCGCACTCATAAAAGAAGCAGAGGAAAAAGTAGCGGAAATCCGCGAGAAATTGAAAGCAGCTCAGTCCCGACAAAAGAGCTACGCAGACAAGAAGAGACGGGAAATAAGTTTCAATCCAGGAGATTTTGTCTATCTCAAAGTCTCACCCATTCGAGGGACACGAAGATTTCAGATACAAGGAAAATTAGCCCCTCGATACATTGGGCCGTATCGGGTTCTAAAGAAAGTCGGAGCCGTGGCGTACCGACTGGAGTTACCAGAAGAGATGTCGGATATACACCCAGTATTTCATGTCTCGCAATTAAGAAGGTGTCTGAGAATACCCGAGGGAGAACACGTGCCGGTAGAAACAATAGACCTGCAACCGGATCTGCGGTACCAGGAAGTGCCGGTCAGGATTCTAGACACTATCACCAGAAGGACAAGGAACTCCGAAGTGCGGATTTGCAGAGTTCAGTGGAGCAGGCATGGAGTGGAGGAAGCGACGTGGGAACGCGAAGATGCTCTGAAGAAGGAGTTTCCCCATTTGTTTAGGGGCTAGCCGAATCTCGGGGACGAGATTCATTTTAAGTGGGGTAGGTTTGTAACATCCTGAAAATTTTACCCAGAAATCACGCGCTAAGATTTTCGTTTTCGAGAACCGTTCCACCGAAATCCTAAATTTCCCGGCACCCGAATCCAATCGCAGTCGCGCCATCTTTTCCCCTCGTACAGCGCGCGAGCGCCGCGCGCGCGTGACCGACCAGCCGCGGTCACCGCCGTGAAATTCGCCGCGCGGTCGCCGCCGCGAATTCCGCCGGCACGCGTCGTTCTTTTTCCTCCTCTTGTTCCCTGTTTTCTTTTCCATTCTTTTCTCTTTTCTCCTTTTTTTTCCTATTCCCTTTTTCCCTTTCTCCTATTTCCTTCTTCCCTTTTCTTTTTCTCCTCTTCTTTTCTTTTCCTCCTTCCTTCTCCTCCCTGTTTCCTCCTCCTTCCTCTGCCACCCGGCCACGCGCTTGCCGTGGCCGAGCGCACGCGCCCGCCCGCGCGCCCCGCGTGCCGCGTCAACCGCCGCGTCGCTCGGCCGCGACGTCGCGCTGCCCGCCACTGGCACCGAGCTGCTGCCCCACGTGCACACGACGGGGCTTGCGCCGCCCCGGCCTTTCCCCTGCGCGCGCCACTGTGCCTCCTACCGCTGACGCCGCCCTCGCCGTTCGCGCCGCACAGCGCCGCACGCCGTGCGCTGCCGTGCCGCGCACGCGCTCACCCCTGGCCGCGCCGTGCGCCGCGCCGTGCCCACGCCCCGCTCTGGCCCGCGCCGTGCCACGCCATCCGCGCGACGCGCTGCGCCCCTGGCCGCGCCACGCCGCCCCGCACGCGCACGAGGCCGCGCCGCCCGCCGCTGTTGCACCCCGCCTTGCCGCTCGCGCCGCTCCTGTGCCGGCACAGCACCACATACGGAGCTCGGCGCCCTCCCCGCCACGCCGCGTCGCGACGACAGCGTGCGACCGAGGCGCCATTAATGGCCCCTCACCGGCCACCACCGCCCACCGCCTTCCTTGGCCTATAAATAGACCACCCGCGCAGCCGCCCCTCCCCACGACCTCACCCACCGCACGGACCCTTCCTTCCCGAGCTGCAGCGCCGCCGCCGCCCGTAGCCCCGCCGCCGCCCACTGCCCGCTGTCGACCGGCCCCCACGCGCCACCCCGGCCCAAGGTGAAGGCGGGAATCGAACCCCCTCCTTCCCCTCTCCCTCTTCCCCCACGCGCCCGAGCTGCCCCGGGCCTCGGCCGCCGGAATTAGGCCGGCGTCGAGCCCTCTGTTTCTCCCCCCCCCCTCTCTGTTTCCTGCGGTAGGAGGAAGAAGAAAGGGCATTTTGCCCATAACCCCCTGGCCTCCCCTGCAATTCCCAAAGAAAACCCCCCCTTAAGAGCTATCCACCCTTTCTTTGCAAAAGAAACCTCGCCCTTTTTAATAATTCAAAATAAACCCTCCATTACACGAGCCCATTTGTATTTGACACCCTTTAGCGTGCCTGTATATTTCTAGGATTAGCAAATAAGCTCTTACCCCCTTTAGATAATTACAAATAAGCCCTGGATTCCCCGTTTGACCCCTGGATCTCCCTTTACCTCGTCATTTTATGTGCGAAACGACCTCCGATCGACCCGAAACTTTACCACGCCCTTTCTAGTATAGTTTTAGCCGTGCCATTAAGAAACCACCCAGAGATATTGCCCCGACCTCCGTAACTAAATTATTTCCGATTCAAGCTCGACGATAAAAGCTTTTAGTTCTCGTGCTTGATTGTGTGCCTGTTTGTTTGCGTCGTAGGACACGGAGTGAACGAGGAAGGTTCCGACTGTGACCAAGCGAACGAGGACCAGTTCTGCGACCCCGAGCCCGAGGGACAGTGCTACGATCAGGACCTCCCGCAAGGATTTGACGATGGCAAGTTCAATTCCGCCCTTTGATGCATGTTTCTGTCCTAGTTTTTATAAACACAACCCAGTGGCCTGTTTTATAAAATTGCATGGTTTTGCGTGCTGAAAACATGGTAGGATAGCCACCCTTGTTTGAGATAACCCTACCTTGATCACCTGATTTTATAAAGAAAACGTGTGTGTGTGGGAAGGGATACAAGGTGGTTTTGAAAGACGAGTTAGACGGGATGGATGGCATTTCTGTGTGAATTGCCGTTGGTGTGCTCGTACCTGTGTGGTTGAGCGAGGAAGGGAGATATCCATCCTGTCACCCCTAAGGACCGAGTTGATGTGACATCTCACCTAGCTTCTTGTCGTGCGAACCACTTGACCGTTGTATGGGCAACGGCTTAGCATAAATCCCACTAGTTAGCCTGATAGCCATCAGGAGAGCTGAGAGCAACGGGTGATCAAGGAGACGGGATAAGCTCTGTGTGACTTATACCCCGGTTAAACCTCGGTGATAGGTCGAATGACCCCTTGATGGACCCCGTGGTGGCTAGTCAGGTCTAGCTAAGGTGGGTAATGGCTTTGTTGGGATCTGCACCGGCACTAAGGTGTTCGTGCTGTGGTACCCCACCTGTGGGTAAAGTTGCACACCTCTGCAGAGTTGAAAATCTATTCGAATAGCCGTGCCCACGGTATTGGGCAAGTTATGGTGTGGTCACATAACTAGTGTTTATCTCTGGGAATGTATGGGCTGGTGTGAGTTGTTTGGAAAGTGTCCGGCAGTTGTGCCGTGTGCTACGGCGGACGGGGAGTCCGGTAGCAGTTTAAAACTTGGATCCTGTGTGGATCAACATCGTGTGTTCTCGGTGCCAGAAAACTCGTTTTGGAAATTGTTTTTAAACGAACCCTTGCATACAAATGAGTTTTTCACAAATGAACCATAACCTATCCTTGGACTGTCCTGTGCATATGATTACTGTTATACCCCCCCTCCGTGGGTGTGATTGGACTTGCTGAGTACGTTTGTACTCACCCCTCTCTTACTTTTACAGTGGAAGACCCAGACTACATCCCCGAAGACAACGAGTAGGGTTTCGTCCTGCACCCAGTCTTGCCTGTGGTTGAGGCCACCGTTGGATTCTGCATGGCGCAAGACTCTGATGACCCTTTGTTCGTAGCTAGTGTAGTTGTGTGGGTTCTGGTAGTAATCCTCGCGATAGTGGCGCTTCACTGCCCATTACCGCGTAGAGTTGTACGGTGATGTACCATCTGATGTAATAAAAGTGTTATCAGCCTCCTGGGACTGATAAATCAACACTTTTAAGTCTTCCCTGATGGGGGGACGCTTCACCTTGGAAGGTTAAATTCGATTCGAATCATCCGCTTCTCATGAAGATTGAGACTGCTTGATCCCTTTACCACATAGAGTAACAAGAGCAATGTTATGATTATTAAAGATGATGTTTGGCAAAAGATCTTACCATGCTTGAGTAGTTATAGGTGCTCACCTAGAATAGATTATCAACTAGAATCAGAAAGCTAAAACTTGAAATTAAGGATCTACTCTTTGTTGCTTTTCAGCTGAAACTAAACCCAGAACCATTATAAGCTTTCATAAGTCTAGTTATGGGCTAAGTATACCCAACCCCGGGTAAGCCTTGCTGAGTATTAGTATACTCAGTCTTGCTAGTTATATGTTTTGCAGGTAATGTCTTGGAGACCCTACTCTTCCCTTGCCCTGGCCCTGTGCTCTTTCAGAAGTTTGGTCCGTGGAATAGGATCCGTTCCCGGCCAGCACTGGTGATATCGAGCGATGTCGTGCTCGGGCTTAGCATGACATCCGTCTTATCGACGAGTTGTAATCATCGCGTATGTTGCCCGCTGCTAAAAACCATAGTTTTTAACAACTTGTAATATTTTCTCTGAATTTAAATCTTCGTACCTCTTTTGGAAACCCTTGTAACGTAATTTCCTCTGTGATGTAAAATGTGATGGTGATTGTATCTCTGGACTCACCTTCGTGTGAGGTAACCTTATTTGATCCTGTGTATCGGTGGTTTATCGGGACGTTACCCGACAGGCCAAGGGATCATACCGTTTGAAGCACGTTGGAGCCCTCGGAAGTGGACTCGCGTACTTGAGCCGGTATAATTCAGGTTGGTTCTGCCACAGGTCTCTTCTCTTTCTCCGCCTTCATGATAAAGATACTTTGATGAAGCAACATTTTATCAAGCAATAAGTCATACAGCAGGAAGGTAATTTTTTTACCATTTTTATTTTGTAACGAGGAAAGGCACAACTTCCCTGACGATGTGCTGGCCCACTCATCAAGGATCTTCGTCCTCTGCAACTATTAGATTTCTCGTGCCATTCATTATTGCACCATTTTTGTCGCACAATTTGAAGCCAACAATCAGAGTAAGGGGCTGCCCAGGATGGTATTGCCTAATTGACATAGATTTGAAAAAAAAGAGAGTAATAATTACTTATTTACAGATTGAGGAGTATCATTAGAAAATTTGAGACCTAGCAGCTAAGTATCATTAAGCAAACAGAGACCTAGCAGCATAGCAGATTTCAAATACTTGTTACGGTAAGCGGCCATTTAAACTTTGCAGCTCTAAATATGACTTGCAACGAAAATAGTCATTAAAGAAACATGGACCTAGCAACATAGCAGATTCCCTACTCTTAAATCTGATTTGAAGCATATAAATTTAAAATGTGATTGTTGCAGTAAGCAGCCATTTAAAATTCTCAAGTCTTTTAAGTAGAAACAAGTGAATTACCTGCATATATTGAGTTTTAGCCAATCTTATACCGCAAGCTTGCGTCCTAGTTATTTTCTCCTTTTTAAATCGTGCATAATAAAAGACCACAACTGTTTTACGCTCTTCATAGTAAAGTTGTCCCATCTTGTTCTCGATAACTTTACGCAAAACTCTCCTAGCCTCCTGCTCCTTCCGTGCTTTTTCAGCTTCAGTATCTTCGATATTAGTTGCCCATCGATAATATTGCTAGGAAGGACATGCATAACAGTAGAAAAATACTCATCAGTTATTGCTAAGTTTGCAAAAATAATTGTCCAGGAAAAGCAGGTAGAGATAGCAAAAAATTACCCAGAATCTTTCCTCCACCCGCTCTAAACAATTGTTGTATTCAACTCCATGCTCATCAGGAGCATCTGGAGCAGTAGCATAATGCTCCCATGTCCATGGAGGTTCTATCCTTCCATTGTAGTTGACAAGCCCAGGGAAGCATTCTTTTAAAAGTAGAGTGACAACACCACTTGGATTTCTACGCTTCTTGCCCCCTCCTAATTCAATCCAATGGCTATAGATAAAATAATCATGGCTCTTCATCCCATTGATGCGCATAGTCTCAAAATTAACACCCCTACGCAAATTTGTTGCATAGCCATCAGGGAACTTAAGTTCCTGAAACCACTCCAAAACTTCCCTCTTTTGAGCCCTATTTAGGCAGAAATTAGCTCTTGGCTTCTGCCACTTATCTCTAGATACATCATGGTGCATATTTAGAGCTGGTCTATTGCAAAGTGATTGTTGATCAACTCGGGCCTTCACATTGTCTTTGGTTTTTTCAGGAATATCAAATATTGTACTAAAAATTGCTTCAGCAACATTCTTCTCATTATGCATGACATCTATACTATGAGGAAGCAGCAACTTATGGAAATAGGGCAAACGCCACAATCCAGGAACATGAGTCCAATTGTGCTCCTCCCCATAACCCTCAAAACCCTTTCCATCGGGACTAGGTTTCAATGATTTCAATTGATCATGGATTTGCTGGCCTGTTAGTCGAGGAGGCGGTTCACTATGCACAACAACACCAGCCTTGAAACCATTTGGATCATTTCTAAATTCATGGCTAGCTGGCAGGAATTGTCTATGAAGGTCAAAGAAAGAGAATTTCCCCCCTTCTTTAGCCAAAGGCAACGCAAAACCTCCCTACAGACCGGACATGGCATCTTCCCATGAACACACCAGCCACAGAACAATCCATATGCTGGCAAGTCATGCAAAGATGTGTGACATGCAACTTTCATAGTGAAGTTCTGCTTTGTTGCACGGTCATACGTCAATATGCCTACTTCCCAAGCAAACATCAACTCGTCCACTATAGGCTCCATGTACACACTCATGTTTTTTCCAGGGTATTCAAGTCCAGGGACTATTAAAGAGAGCAAAATATTCTGCCTTTGCATGCAAACACCAGGTGGAAGGTTGAGTGGCATGATGAAAACAGGCCAACAACTATAAGATGCAGCCCCCATACCATATGGATTGAACCCATCCGTTGCAATTGCCACTCTAACATTCCTAGCATCACTAGCAAAGTCCTTATACTCCAAATCAAAGGCCTTCCAGGCTTCACCATCAGATGGATGGACCATCTTCTCAGGATGGTATCGGTGTCCATGCTTATGCCATATCATTTGTTTGGCTGAACCTTCAAACATGTACAACCGTTGCAGCCTAGGTAGAAAAGGCAGATAGCGAAGGACTTTCACAGGCACAGTTAGCTGTTTTTTGTTACCATCACCACTATCCACCTCAATATACCTAGAGCTGCCACACTTAACACAATACTTGTCGTTGGCATGCTCATTCCTAAATAGCATGCACTGTTTTGGACACACATGTATCATCTCATATGGCATTTTAAGTGCGCTCAATAATTTTTTTGACTCATACATGTTGGAGGGCAGCTTGTGACCATCTGGAAGAAGGGTGGCAATAACTGACAAGAATGCATCAAAACAAGCAATGCTTACACTAAACTGAGTTTTCACAGCAAGTAGACGTGTAATAGCATCTAGTTGGGACACTTTGGTGTGACTATGCAATGGTTGGTTCGAAGCAGTCAGCATATCAAAAAAAGCTTATGTGCTTGGCTCTGGTTCTTCCTCTAAAGGTATCTCAAATGCATTGCACACATCATCAACCATTTTAGGAATCCTATTCTCATTGTAACCACCCCAATCATTATTAGTGCGCTGGCGTAACACATCTGATCGACTTTGGCCACGCTCACCATGGTGTAACCACACGGTGTAGCCTGGTCTAAATCCATGCTTGACCAAATGCTCTATCATTTTTGACCTAATTTGTGGTCGCATATTATCACATAGGCTACAAGGGCACATAACACCATAATGACCAGTATCTCTTGCAAAAGCATAATCCAAAAATTCAGTTGTTTTCTCAACCCATTCGGAAGAAATATCATGTTTGCTTTTACGACCAGTGTACATCCAACGACGATCTTCATTCATCCTAATGCAATCGATGGTAACTTATGCAAATAAACCACTAATTCATCACAAAAAATCAAAGCATTCACAGCAATTTTAATTCAATGTACTGTACCTTGATCGAGCTGGATTGCCTGGCAGCTGGGGGGGCCTCCAGCGCAGAGCCTGGTCGCTGGCGGGGGTGCGGGGGGGGGGGGGGCTCAGGCGCGGGCAGGGGCTCCCGCGCCGAGACTGGGCGTCGCCGGGGGGGGGGGGGTCGGTGCCGCTGCGCACGGCTTGGGAAGCTGGACCCCGCGCGGAGCGCGGGGCCTGGGGGAACGCGGGGCCCCGAGCGGAGCGTGAGGGACGCGGGGCGGAGCGTCGCCTGGGGGTGGCGTCGGCGGGTGGGGACAGGGGGGGCGCTCCCGCGATGCCGGCGCCGGTGTGGGCGGGAGGGGGGGGGCGGAGCTTCGGCGCCGGGTGGGTGGGGCGGCGTCTGGAGTTTGCGAGTGTGCAGGTGAACCCTATACGTTGCCTGCAGCATGTGTTGGGCCGCGAAAACAAAAATTTCGTTAGCTTCAGCCCGCGGAACGAAATTTCGCCGAGTTAGAGCCCGTGAAGAGAATTGTACCGAGTGAAAAGTCCATACCGAGTGTTATTTTACAAAACACTCGGTAAAGTAATTTGAAAATTACTTCAAAAATAATTTTAAAAACAATTAACAAGGAAAAATAAGAATTAAATAATACATGTACTAATATAAATGCAAAATGTAGCTTACAAAAAATTGCTGCAAAAAAATCAAAATTAAATGTATCATCTTATTGAATCATGAGGTGTCTTTGAATATGTTCATGAAACTACTCACTCATATGATTACCAAATCAAACAATTTTGAGATAACTTTCGATTTTTATCAACTAATTTTTATGGGGACATTATTACAACATGAATTGGTAACACTCAAAAAATTATAATATTTTGACAATATTTGTGTATTACTAAATTTTTGAAACGTTTGATGACAAATTAAAACCTATATAAGAGTATACAAATATATTAATTTTTAAATCCCACTTGGAATGAAAGTAGGTACATAGTCGTTGTCCTCATATATGAATTTTGCGGAAAGAAGTGATAAGTATTTATCATGCTTGTAGTACAAATTGGAACTAAATACAATAATTCAAAGAAAAGTGTTTAAATTTGCAATAATAGGAAAATTGCTTAAAAATTTACAAAACTTGGATACATTTCTAAACTCTCTGGACCATGCTACACAAAAAATATTTGAAACCATTTGGATATAAAATTACTTCTACATATACCGAGTGTTATACCTTTACCGAGTGTTAGGGAAGGAAGCACTCGGTACATGGTTATATCTACCGAGTGTGCTGCCTTTGCCGAGTGGCTACACAAATAAACACTCGGTACATATCGGCTGTCACGTTACCGCACCGTTAGGAGGTCATTGCTACCGAGTATCAGTTAATGAGCGGAGTGTGTACAAAATAGCGCTCGGTACAGACGGATTTTGCCGAGAGGTGAAACGGTTTGCCGAGCACACTCGGTAGACAGTGATCTGTACCGAGTGCCCGATAATTTACACTCGGCGCAGACTGAAGCACTCGGTACCTTCGTAGATTCTGGTAGTGTGGGGTGTGTAAAACTTGGTAAGCTGCTACAAGTTTTGTCTGTATTTAATAGTGGTGATTGCCTATTTTGTCGAGGAATACTAATTTTTTTTATTGCTGGTTACAGTTATAGTAATAGTGTTACATGAATTATTTGGTCAAGTTATTTACAATTAGTAAGTCGTCTTGGGCTACAAAAGAAACGTTTCCAATGAGGAAGATAAGATGTTCCCGGTTCAGCTTTGTATTTGCACTTTTTCACCACACGTTCACACCTGTGGTCTGTTAGTCCCATCACAGCTGCTCGAGTGCTCGCACAGAGCTACAAAGTAGGACTAAAATTTCATGGAAAACATTTGTAACCAATACAACATGAAAGTAACACTGATGACCTTGATCTCGAACTATACAATTCAATCAGCCATCTTTCCACCTAAGTGTATAGAGCATCTATGTTCAGGGCACCCGTCTTCTTAGCTACCACTCCAAGATTGCAGCCACAGTTAGTAATCATTTAAATTTATTTAGCTGCCATTGTCATTTGTAGTTGCTACGCTGTCTCTGTTACAATGGCACTATGAGTATTACCTTTGAGACTTTTGGCCGGTTAGTGCTGAACTTAAATTGCAAATAGAAAGCAAATGTATTTTGGCTACGGTCGACGTAGGTATTTGCAATATAAGCATCGCTGGGGAGTCAAACACACACTGCTGACATGTTGCTTCCAGAAGTTGTACAAGGATAGTTTTAGGATGTTCATTGCAGAGTTTGCGCACCAAAGCAAACCAAATGATTATGCTGGTTTCGCATCTAGACTGGTCTTTGTATTCACTACTTGTGGTGATTGCCCATTTTCTGATGAAATAGTAAAAAGGGCTTTATTTATATTAGTGACGGCTATATTGTTATAATGCATAAGATGAACTATTAGGTTACTTTATTTACATTTAGTGTTTTTTGGGCTACGAAAGAAATGTACTCAGTGATGAATTTTAAATTTTCCTGGTTCAGCTTTGCATTTGCACTTAACCAACCGTATGCAATATTAGCTGCACCCATCTAGATGCAGGGTTAGAGCTACATAAGGAGGAGTAACGACCTTGATACGAAACTACAGCACAATTTGATCAGTCATATCCTTCTGCCTGAGCATGGTGACCATCTATGTTTGAAAGCGCTGTCTTCTTACTGCCTTGCAAAGCATAGTAGCCACAATTAGTGCTGCTTGAAATTTAGTCTTGGTTGTTATTTATGATCGCAACATTACCCCTGTTGCAATCACGATGAGCTGTCATCATGCAAGATTTTCGGTTTGTTAGCGCTGGACTTAATTGGCAAAGAGAAAGCAAAAGTTTTTTTTTATTGCGAGGATGTATTTGCAAGTGTTTGTATTATTGGGGAGTCAAAACACGGTGCTGACATGGTTCTTCCAGAAGTTGTACAAGGATATTTTTAGTATGCTCATTGGAATTAGTTCACCAAAGCAAACCAAATGATATTCTGACCTCACCTTGAAATAACCCCGTTTTTGTCTTTTGCTTATATACTTATTTAGGCATGTGTCTTGTATCTGAATACTTCATCGTGCATGTGTTTTCCACTATTATATTCTATCAGATTGGTTTAGTTGGCATAGTCACGGACTTTTCTTCTTGCATTATGATAGGCGTAAACGGCTCCTGTACCTTGGTGGATTGGTGGTGGTGCCTGCTTTTCCTCCTGCTACAGCTTTATTTTTATAATATGGGATTCTTAATTATTGGCATATGTTTTTACCCTTGCGCAAGAACATAGTTACCTTAGCCAGGCAATAATTTCCCATTCAAAAAGCTAATTCAACTTCTCTAGTTGCCCTGGTATCATAAACGTCTAGTGACTTTTTGAACTTCTGAAATGACTATGCCAATGAACATTACCTGGTTTGGTGGTTTTGCAACATAAACCATGCTCGTTTTGCAACATAATTTAGGGATGCAAGCGGATCGGATCGGAGCGGATAATACCTCTTCCACATCCTCATCCATTTTTTTTTGTCGGATGCGGACCCTAGTGGATATTACACGAATGCGGTTACGTATGCGGAAACTGGTGCGGAGTTGAATCGGTGTCGGAGCAAATGTGGATTAAAATAGTCAAATAATACATGTTTGTGTAGTTTTTTATGGTGATTAATCCCCCAAATAAAATCATAAAGTAGCAACATAATACAAAAAATGCTCATCTTTATGGTTCAAAAATCATATCAAAAGTGATCTTAGTGGTCCATACTGATACTTAGACTTGACATTGAATAAAATTTATTGTAATATCAGTTCATACCTAAGAGAATAGTTTATAGTATTTAAGAGTATAGAACGAGCACGTAAAACAAAAACAATGATTCATAATTAAGCCTCTTTATTCTTCTTAATAGTCGGATATCCTATTATAAACCTCGGATAATCCGCGTTCATTTATGGATAATCCATATCCGTCGGATTTCTCTAAAATCATATCCTACTACGCATCCGCGCACAATCAGATTTGGATTATCCATATCAGTTGGATATAAAAAAAAAGCTTCCCCATTTCTGCAAAATTCAAATTCGGATTGGATGCGGAAATTATCCTCACCACTTTCAACCCTAACACAAACCATACTCGTTGCTATATATTACTCCAAGTTGCCTGCGTTAGAGCATCTCCAATGAATGTAACTGACCCCGGTTCTACATTGATTTGATTTGTGCTGTTGTAGGATGAGGGGTGACTCTATCCGTGAAATTCCATCTACCCAAACTCATCCCATTCACGACGACAACTCTTCCCCGAGCCCTTCCCCATGGCTTGTGCTGCACTGCTGCCGTCGGCTTGCCCACCTGATTCGGCTACCTCAGGCTCACCATGAGATCTAGCAAATCAAGGACCTCCGGCATCCGTTGCCTTGATGGCACAGCCAGGTGCGTGTGAAAAGCAAATCAAGAAAAAGTTAGATCTGAAGAAAAGGCTAGCGTGCAGGAACCCGAAACATTCATCTGCAAAGAAGGGCATCTATGCTTTCCTTAATCAGGCCGGGCGAGCAAGTTAGTCGCGTACTTAATATAAATATAAATTAATTATATAAAATATTATGTCCTGCCCGCCGCGCAGCTCTTCCCGTCCGCGGCCGTCGAAACGCCGTTGTCCTCGCCAGCCCGCCCGCAACAGCCGCCCAGGCGTCCAGCGACGTTGGCCGTCACACGACCACACCGCAGCCAAGCGCGCACCTCGCTCCTCCGTTTCCGTGGCACCGCGACGCGCTACGCGTACGCGACAGCGGCGCCCAAGCCGAAAGCGCCGCTCCGACCGCTGGCCCCACTCAACCACCTAGCCTCGGATCGGATCGATCCCCTCTCGAGCGGGTCCCACGCGACGTCACCATCGATCGCTCAGACCGCTCCGGCGACACGTAGAGACCTAACGTAACTGCAGGAGCACGCGCCGGGCACGAGAAGAATATTGTCAGCAAGCAGCTGCTTTCCCGTGAAGCTACAGACACGCGTTCGTGTGGATTGCGATTCGGTGAGACGCGCGATAACGACAGAGGGGCGGCGGATAGGGTTCAGGGCATTGGGCCACTAGGGCCGTGGCCCAAATAACCTCTTATACCCCTCTTTTTTTCCATGGTTCAGCAACCACTTCTGTGGAACGGCCCATGTTATCAGCAGGCCGCCGACCCAAACTCCATGACGGGCTCACAGCCCAGCAACTCGCGCTCGCCCCTCTCGAGCTTGCGTCCTCCTGGGCCTGGGAAAAGCATGGCCGAGCGCTCGCCCCTCCTCTGCCCGACGAACGAGCGGCCGCCCGCCCCTCCCTGCTCTCGCCTCGACTCGCTACGCGCGCCTGAACCCTAGGTGGCGATTAGCGAGCGGGCGAGCGGCTGGGGCTAGCGGCGCGTCGGCGCCAGCGGCCTGGCGCGAGGGCTGCAGCCGGCGGCATCTCTCCTCTCTCTGTCTCTCAGAATCTCAATCCCTCGGCTCCCAGTCCCTAGACGGATCGGCGGGCGGCGGCACCTCCGTGCCCGGAGGCCGGCGCGGTTAGGCGGCGGCTCCTCTGGCAGCAGGCTGCAGCCGGAGCACGGGGCCGGAGGCTCATCCTGGAGCTCCTTCAAGGCTGCAAGCACAATAGCAGGAGCACATAGTCAGTTACTCAGTTTGGATTCCTAATCCGGCGAGGCAATCCCTTCTTTTTCTCGAATCGAACAGATTAGCTTATTTAAGCTCCATTTTGTATATTAGAATTACTCAATGATGAGGCCTAGGAAATTGAAATCATTTTTATTGAGCTTGTAGTACAATTAGACTTGGAATTGGGGATGTACTCTAGATCATGCAATTTAAGCGCTTTTAGACTATTGCTATTGTAGCTATCAGCATGTGCACCAGTTTAAGTATTTTTAGTGCTTTGATTAGTGGTCCTAGGCGTGAATTTCTGCCAGCTCCGCCGCTGGACAGCCAGAAACACATTCTTTACATCCTCGGCCGCCGGCCACCGAGCGGTGAAAGGGCCAGAAGCACTTAAGCAGGGGAACGGCAAGAAAGGTCGCTTTGGGTGGCCAAACGCCCCCTAAAATCTCCCAAAAGAAAAAAAAAACTGCAGTCCACTCCGGCGACCGGGTGCCTTGCGAGCACGCTTCCTCCCTCCGTTGTTTTACGTGGTCAAGGCGCGTGCACGAAACGAAGGCCATGCGCGGCGACCCAACCGCGCCCGAAAAGTGAGGGTCACGTTTTCCCAGGCAACTCCGATCCCCACCGCGGAAACCCAGCACGAAAGCCACGCGAAACGCCACCACCCGGTCGCCCCGCCACCGCCACCCACCCAGCCCAACCTCCTCCGCCACGCCGAGCCAGCGCCAAGCCTCGCTGCCTGCCTGCCCCCAGCTATATAACCGAGCGCGGATTCTTCCCCTTCTCCTCGTGCCCCACGGAGCACACGACCCCAGCTGAACCAAGGCTACTCTCTCCGACGACGGGCCGGCGGCGCGCGGCAGAGAAGGGATCGGCGGCCATCGTATCCGGGATGTCTCGGTACGTGGAGATGCTGGACATGGGCGTGCGCATCGCGGCGAGGTTCCACTCGCACTGCCCGCAGACGGCGCGGATGTACTACAAGCCGCCGCAGAGCCAGGCGGCGTCGTCGTCGTCGGGCGCGGCCGAGGACGACGCCAGGGCCGGGAGCTCCGGCGGCCGCCGCGCGGCGCCCGTCCTGCGGCCCTTCGCGGCGGCCGCGGACCTCGGCGCCGGCGACCGGCCGGCGGGCCGTCAGTTTCACGACTTCGACACCGCGCAGGTCGTCGTGTACGAGGTCATATGAGGGAGGGAGGCTGCTAGAGGGCGAGGTCTCCGGCTTTCCGCAAGTGCTGCGAGAGGTTTCTTGCGAGATGATAAGATCTTTGGAGAACGGAAAACAATTTGTACATGTGTAGTAGTCTATTCTTTGATTTGTAGCCTGTGTAGGAACACTCACTCAACACGGAAAAAAAATCATTCATTGAACAAACATCATGAGTGTTTTATATTTTCCTTTGGTTGATTGGTTCGTATTCTGAAATCGATCGAATAGACTGACGAAGTTGAACCGGATCAGAGTTCAGAGCAATGCTACGCTCATGCTGATGCGGTACCATGGTCCAACCACCAAGGGATGGATTGCAACTTTGGAAGTTGGAATGGACTGAAGATTCGAGCTTGGATGCTCTTTGCCTGTTTGGATGGAGGCACGGGCCGGCACTGGTTCAACGGAGTTGCTGAACCTTGCTATACGACGAGAACAGTTCGGTGGATCATGAAGTTTGTTGGGTGCGTGTTTTGGGTGGCCGCAAGGCTGATTCAATATGCTTTACATTCGAGTTTAGAAGCGTTTGAGACCAAGATGGAGATCAGCAGCGGCAGCATTATATTGGAGCGTCAGGTGCAGTTGGAGGGAAACGGATCGGAAGAATAAGACAAAGTCCAATTCAGTAGAGCATTTGCTGACTGCTGTTACTGTTCGTGGATCTTCTTTGTTAGGAAAAGTTTCCTGTGTGCACAGAAAGATGGAAATGGCCCCTCTTTTTTCAGGGCTAAAAGATGATACTGCTAGGTGTGCTAGCTACCAGCTCCAGTGCTCAAAGACAACACATTCTGATCCCCACGAGAGCAGGAGCGGGACACAAATATGCGGGCACGAGACCACAAATTGTTAAGTCAGGAAATCAGAGATTCAGAGTAGCGTGCCCGTGCGATACGATCGATTGCTCTGAAACCTGAAATCTTTCTGTCAGCGACGCAGGATAACGACCAGTCCATCCACTGCCCTTCACAGTCACCGCATGAAGCTAGTTCCCACCCGGCCATCCCAACAAAAAGGTCGCGCTCGGCCGCCCCCCATGGCTGCCACGAAATCCTCCGTCCGCTCCGGCCGTCAGCCGAGTGCGTGCGCTGGCGCTGCGACCACGCTTCCTCCACCATTTTTTACGTGGTCGCCGGCAAGGACCCACGAGGGCGGAGCTAGCTAGCGCGCCAGCAGCCCACGCACGGGAACGGAAGCCACCCCGACCCCAACGCAGAAGGGCACGTTTTTATAGTCAACTCCTCGCCGCGGGGAAACCCAGACCCGCACGAAAGCCACGCGAAACAGGAAGCGCCACCCAGTCGCACAGCCAGGACCAGGAGCTCCTCGCGCCGCGCCCGGCGGCCCGCCAGGTATATAGCCGGGCCGCGAATCCTCCTGCCCTCCTCGTGCCCCCAAGCGCTCCCGACAGAGCACAACGTGCGCGGCGGCCGGCGGCACAGAAGACACCGATCGAGATGTCTCGGTACGCGGAGATGCTGGACATGGGCGTGCGCGTCGCGGCGAGGTTCCACTCGCACTGCCCGCAGACGGCGCGCATGTACTACAAGCCACCGCAGACCCAGGCGGCGACGTCGTCCTCCTCCTCGGCCGGCGACGACGCCAGGGCCAAACGGAGCTCCGGCGGTCTCCGTGCGGATGCTGGCGCCGGCGGCCGCTCGGCGGGGTCCCAGTTGCACGACGCCGACGCCGCGCAGGCCGTCGTGTACGAGGTTATCTGAGGAGAGATTCTGCTGCGACAAGTTTTGGGAAAACCTGCAGTACATGATACGTGTAGTATAGACATACGCTCGATTCTTCGACGGCTTGGACTTGGAATGGAACTTGGAATCGATCAAGTCCGTGAAAAGATCACTCTAATGATATGATGACGATGGGTGTTCTATTCTTTGGTTCATCGTAGAATTCGACTATTATACTGGACGAAATTGCAATGGTGACTCGAGATTAGAAGTGATGCTATGCTCGTGCCCCTGCTCTACAATGGAGGCCTGGACCAACCATGGACGGGTTGAAACTTTGGAAGTTTTGCACACGACACCTAGGAAGATTGGAACCTGTACGCTCTTTGGAATATGAATGGAGGCATGGGACAGGTTCAACGAAGCTAGCGAGTGAACCAGTCACTGGACCTAGATGACGAGAACATTCGATGGCTGCGCAAGTTGGGTACGGTGCGTGTTTTGGGCGGACTAATTGCAAAGGTTGACGGTTCAGAAGTCTAGATTATAAACAGTATTGTTTTGTTTGACCAAGATGGACGCCAGCGGGGACATTGCTGAAACATTCTGAATCGCGTTAGGTGAAGCAGAGGGGAAAGGGAAGGAGATGAAAGTTTAACGGCATCATCGCTGTTCCGATCAAGTAATGAGAATTTTCAACGTTCATAATCTATTAATCGCATTTCGGCACGCAACACATTGTGTGCTTCCACTCAACCATACCATACCAGCTCTCATTCTATTGGCGCCATGACACCGCTTTAAATCGTCTGCATGACAGTCTGATGACAGATCAAGTGATCAACCATTGTTAGTTGTCGCAAAAGTCAACTCACAACTTTAAACACCGAAATATTAACCAAGATTTTTGAAATCAAACGAATTTTGTTACTAGGATTCATCTTAGCACCAATAGCAACTGTAGCATCGGTGCCGTGCTACCTTAGCACTCGTGCTTACATCGCTTGGCACCATTGCACTTCTGCTAGACCAACTATAATCATCAGGGACAACTTCAGTGTGGGGGAAGGGGAACTGGAACCCCTCCTACCCTCATGGGGCGAATGGAGTCTCTCAAGTTTCTCCAATAATTTTCAACCATAAATGAAGAGTAAGAAAAAAAGAATGACGATTAAGAAAATGAGAGAAGGGAGGAAGAAGGGGATGAATCATCCCTAACTTGAAATCCTAGATCCATCCGATGACCATGCATATTGAATACAAAATTGGACCTACCATAGAACAATAATATTTTAAATAGCGAGTTATAAGATTTAGTGTCGGGTTCTCAACCGCTATTAGCACCGTTATAGTCCATTGTAGTCTGCAAATGTTATAGTACGACTACAACCCGTCATTTAAAATACTGAAGTAAATCATATGTGTTCAATAATTCCAAATATCTATAACGCTATGTTTGGTTCAGCTTTCTGAACCTGCTTCTGCTTTCAGAAAGCAGAAGCTGAACCAAAGAGGTTCAGCTTTTCTGCAGCTGATTTGAAAAAGCTGCTTACAATTTTGAAAGCAGGTTGTACCCTGCTTTTGCAGCTTTTCCGAATTTGTGAAAACTACATACCTACTATTGGTCACATATATATCCTTTCAATTCTTTTTCATATATAAGAAAATAAAGATTTTTCATATATAAGAAAATGAAAATAAAAAAGAATACAAAAAATTTAACTCCGAATATTTTCATATATATAAAAATAAAGATTTAAAGGAAAAATAATTTGGTCATCACAAAAAAATATTGTATACTGTCAATTTGCATAAAAACAATATATAACTTTTTTACGGTCGACAACTCACAGCAGTTTGAATCAAACGACTTTCAGTTTTTCACAGCAGGCATCTCACAGCAGCTTTTTCACAGCAGACATCTGACAGCAGCTTTTTCACAGCTCACAGCTGAACCAAACACACCCTTAAGACATATTACATTTAGGCCTGGATTAATATCGTAAAGTAGTAAAAGCACCTGTACATCTTCCAAAACTTCGTATTTCCAGAGAATATATCAATAGCGTAAAACTTTGACATCTCGAGGATTGGTCATTAATAAATTTATGTGCCTTCTTGACTTCATTACGTAATCCACGAAAATACGCCTTCACGTCTTCAAGTGACGAAACGTCCTCCCTTCGCTTCAAGTGATCTGCTGCACGCCGGCCGGGTCGCCGTGACGGCGTCCGCTCTCTTCCCCGCGAAAACCCTAATGGCGTCCCGCCTCCTCCACCTCCGCCGCCTCCTACCTCCCCGCCCCACCCTCCCTGTCGCCGCTTTTTCCACCGCCGTCACCCCGACCCCACGCGTCTCCGGGATCGTCGACGAGATCTGCGGCCTCACCCTCCTCGAGGCCTCCTCCCTCGCCGACGCCCTCCGCGGCCGCCTTGGCGTCGACCAGCTCCCCCCGCTGGCCATCCTCACGGGCGGCGCCGTCCCGCTCGCCGGCGGCGCAGCGGGACCCGGGGCGGCCGGCGAGGAGGCGAAGGCCAAGGAGGAGAAGATGGCGTTCGATGTGAAGCTGGAGGGATTCGACGCCGCGGCGAAGCTCAAGATCATCAAGGAGCTCCGGGCGTTTACGAATTTGGGGTTGAAGGAGGCGAAGGAGCTCGTGGAGAAGGCGCCGGCCGTGCTGAAGGCAGGAGTGCCCAAGGAGGAGGCGGAGAGTATAGCTGAGAAGATGCGAGCGGTCGGCGCCAAGATCGTTCTCGAGTGAGACGACGAGAGCTCTGTATGGCCTCGTTTCTTGATTTGTTTTATCTTTCTTGTACGAAGAAACTGATAGAATTTTGGAACAAGGAAGCAATAATTAGTGAGATTGACTGTGGAGATATTTTCATTGCCAGTGGAAATGCCAATTGGGCTTTGGGGAATACTGTCTTAGATTTAGCGATATTGCTTCGAGCTCTGTATCTTGATTGTTTGTTTTATGGTATGAAAAAAGATATTCTTTTACTCGAAATGGAGCAATTCGTTGATGAACACTACAGTTTTATCTTAGGATTATATTATTTATTGAGAAGAGGATTGCAGTGATATGGCTTTCACCTATCAGTGTGTGGCTGTTGCGATTGGGCAAAAGGGGAAGGGGTAGTTTTAGGTAAGTTTTTGCAACCCAGTGACCAGGGTGGTGTAAAGTTTGTTTGCAGTGGGGCAAAACTGGTACTTTAGAGAGTTGTTAACATTGCTCGCATCATTGTTTTCAAATTTGGATCACTATAAAAAATAAGATCTAGAGGGGAGTAATTAGTGAAATGGTTGTGTCCTAGTTAGACTACTTTGATGTGCACCACAGTTTAAGATATTTATGAGATTTTGAAATGTTTCAGCTAAAGTAGTCAAGTGTGCATATGAATGTGAAGTTGCTATGTTGTGGTTAAAAGTGAGATTTTGCTAAGGTTGCAACTTCTGAAAATGTTAGAGGATCAGGCTAGTTCCAAGTGAGTGTTATGAATGTAGAGGAAATGGTTATGCTTACTGCTTAGCAGTTGATCATGTATGTTCAGTATGCTTGAAAGGGTTCAATTTATTATACAATAAATTTTGGTTGGTTTACGACAATGGCTTGTGAATCCAGTTGATGGCTCTAGCAGAAATATTGAAATTGCTGCTGTTATTTGTTAAGGCCTCTTAATTCTTCTGTATACAGTAGTGCCATGTAGTTTCTGAAATGATTCACAAGATTCAGCACAGATAATGGGGTGAGAATGCCGCTGGAGAAAAAAAAAGCCCCCTTAGAGTGCATGGTCGAGCAGCATGTGAGAAATTTTCAGTAGATAGATTGCAGAACATTAGCATCTTAAGGGGAAACATATAAGAAACCATTTCTGCCCATCAAGATTTCAAAATTGCAAGTGCCACAACATTGTATAGAACAGTGAACTCTGAAGAAAATATTCATACTTAAGCTATGAATCAAATGAAGTGAGATGTCTCTAATATAGATCTGCTAACTGGATTTTTTAATGTGGTGATTATTATTCTCCATACGCTATTCTGATCCTACATAAATATGTGCCCTCAAACCTCATTTATTTACCATACTACCTGGTAGGTTGCAGGATTAGGCAAACAAAAATAATCTCTTTTGAATAGTAGCCTTGATACATTTTTGCTTTGAAGGCAAAATTAAATTTTCTGACATGAGAATAACTAGGATTGTAGATCTCACAGTTTTTCTATTTGAAAACTGTGAGTTAAATTTGGAGAATACTCGTGAAAAATATTACTTTGTTCTATTGGTCTATTGGATCTTCTATGTGGCAAAGAGATTTAAATGTCTATAAAGAATTGGGTATTGTTGAATAAAGGGAGTTATGCTCTCAGCTGTATCGTGTTATAACATTTTGATGGTCCAAGTGAATTATCATGATCAACAAGCTATTTTGAATAAAGTTCTGTGGACTGCACCTTTGTTGTATATTGTGTATGTTCTGGTTGTGACCTGCCATCATTTAGCAATGTGTTGTGTCGCAATTTGCAAAGTTATGGGATTTGGTAGCAATGTGATGTGTGTTCAACTGTATCGAGCTGGAAGTTAATTTTCAAGCAGAATTAGCTCTGCAGCTTCATTATTTTTGGTTTCATTCTCCGTGATCATGTAAATGTAGCCGTGAAATGCTGCAACGTACCTTCAAGCCTTTCAATCCCATGGAATCATGTGCAACTACTGAATCTATGTTTATTATGCAATTCGTTTATTTTGGCAAGATAACGTCCATTCAACAGATGTACTTCCAATAATGGTTTGCAAAACCTTTTTATTCAACAGCAACACCTATCCTATTGTTTGGCCATGCAAGAGTTTGATCAGGCTCTTCAAGGGCTTTCTTCACTCTTCCCCGCCCTAAAGTTAGATGGTGCAGCCATTCTCGTTGGTCAGGCAGCAGTGGCATGCCGGCTTCAGCTGCTCGCTGCCTGTGGACGGGCATGTCATGTACTTTGCGTCCAGGCAGAGCATGGTACACATCTTTCGCGTCCGTGTTCGGAACGGAGCCAATACTATGAGCCCTGTATCATGAATAAATGAACACCATTCATAATGGAGAAAGAGAGCAAACCAGAGGAAGAAGAGAGGGTGTAGAGGCAGCAGGAGAGCCACTGGAAGAGCAAGCTTGATGGTGGCCATGTTCTGTAGCTTCTGTTCATGTGGTCTGTCTGCAAGAGTGAAGTTTATCTATAAGATGCTTGTTCAAAACCTGCAGTAGCACAAAAGGAAACAAAAAAAAAAGATTGACGATCTATTACTTGTGTGAAGGTGGGTCATAGTACTCAAGTCAGGAAAATCTGGCTTTATTTGCATCTAACTTGCGTCTATTTTGCTGGCTTTTCCTTTTGACTTTGCACATAAGTGAAATATGAATCCAAGATGGTCTAGTCAAATAATCGCCACTCTTTTCTTCCTTTGTAGATCTTGCATCAATTCACGGACACGAGTTTTCAGAAAGAAAAAACATCAATGCCATACTTATTTAGTGAAGAGAATACAACTCTTTTCCTCAAAACAAAAAAGAGAATACAACTCGCCGCGTGATTCAGATCGACTCAAACTTCAAAGGCTTGATGGAAAGCTTCAGGAAGACACGCATGGCGACGATGCTGGTTCATTCCAAATTCCAAGCAACGGATATCACCACTCGAACTCTGAATGAAGATCAGGTACAGGGTTCCCTCGTTGTCGGCTCCATCTCGAACACTGAATCAGCAGAGCTTTCCTGAGGTGGGTTTGAACATGCAATTCTCTACCGCCGGGAACCTGTCATGTAAACGGCCAAAATCTGGGCCTCATCTCCGAACTCTGAATTTGCAATCTTCGAAAAATTTCTGAAGGAGGCCAACCCGTGCTCTCCACCTTCGGACGGCGGGACAGGTTGAATGCACGGATCAGATAGGTGCACATCAGGGCCGCCATGGTGATGGATGCGCTGCTTGCCTCCCTGTCGCTTCTTACTTCTCGTCCATGGTGGCGTCGAGGCGAGAGCGGCTCTCGTTGAAAGGCGGTGGCTCGGTGCCAACTGCAAGGAGACAGCGACGCGCCTGGGGACTAAGGCGCGGACGGGCGCCTTCTCTGAAGGAAAGTGGCTGGGGATGACGGCCGGCGGTGGCAGCGCGGCCTCGTCGGCGGCCATTTTTTCCGGCCGATGATATTTTACAGAAAAACCCCTTATTTGGATCGTGATCCAAATCTCGGTCCAAAATTTTTCACAAAACCCCCTAAATTGGATCGCGATTATTAATCGCGATCCGATATTTTTCATAAACCCCCTATCGTGTATAGATATTTTTGCAACGAAGCCCTCTTCCTCCTCCATTCGACTTACGTTCTCCCCTTCGACGATTCGCCGGCGCCGACGGCCGCCGCACCTCCGGTGCAGTGGAATCGCAAAGGTCTTCCATCCCATCCCGTCCCCTTCAAACCCTGCCTCTCCGCCTCTCTTGGTCCAAAGGAGATTCCCCGGCTCCGATGTCGCGAGTCACCGACCAGCCGCCCCCGTGGCCCCGTCAGGTCAGTGGGGGCGTGCGAGACGAAACGGCTAGTTCAGTTTCGGCGTGCCTGTCATTGTACGGCGGGTGGTGCCATCGCGGGGGTGTCTGCACACTTGTGCCGCATGTGGTGCTCGCTCGCGTTGCTGGCCGTCGAGAGCAAGGCCAGTTCAGGGTTGAGGATTTCCTGCAGTCAGCCTGTCGTTCCCGGCGTCACAGCGCCAGGCATCGACCTTTGGCGGCACTGAGCCAATCGTAACAGCATACTGTGCTCGCGTTCATCGTCATCGATGCTGGAGCTCGCTGCTGCTTGCTCTGAATTCGTCAGTAAACTCTAAACTACGTTGCTGATGGGAGGCGGCTCTTTGAATGATAAGCATGCTGCTCTCGGGCTCCGCACGCTGTTTCATCTGAAGATCTCTGAAATTGCAGTGTGCCGAAAAAAACTTACTGAACTACTGAAGCAAGTAACACATGCATCATGCATAGAACTTGAGTGCAGGGGAGAGTGCAGGTTGCTCCATCGCCGCCATTATCACAGGCAAGGCACAAAAGTTTCATCAGATGGTTCTAGGAATATACCTGCGACATTATACTGTTCATCTTGCTGTACCAACATTTTATATGGTTTCTACAAAAGCAGGGTTGATCCTTTTTCAAAAAACTGTTCATCTCAAACTCCAAGAGTTCCTTGGTTTTGTGTTGATCACGTGGACGCGATCACGAAGATCACATGGGAAGTCCAAGAAAGGTAAAGGCGGTGTTCCCTAGCGAGCTAAAACTCTAAAACACATGAAGATGAGATATTGTTCAGCAGGTAAGGAAAGACTACTAGAAAGCAGATAAGGACTTGCAGACGCACTTACACCTCTGTTCAGCTCTTAGATGGGCTGTCCATTGATGTAATTGGGACGTACGATAGATGTTTCTGCAGCTGAATATATTGGTCAGATGGTCAAATTTGTGGATGTTCTCTTCCCTCCCTCCCCCCCCCCCCCCCCCCCCTCTGTTGTGAGTAATAGCTTCAGCTATATTTTGAGTGCATCCTCAATTCCTCATGCATCTGGTCTTGGCCATGGTATGGAACAGATTATACTGGAAGGTGATGCATCCACTCGATCTGTCTTACTTCTCACTATGGTATTGTTTTATATGGGGAAAAAAGGTCTGGTTTGTAAACGGTTTGCACGCTTGTTGGATGGGCATGAGAGAGTGAGAGATGATATTTTTATCTTGTTGAAGATAATAATGATCGGGAACCAAATCCACCCATGCATATGGGGCGAACGTGTTGGTTGGTTGGTTCCAATTTCCAAGCAATGGATATCATCACTACTCGAACACTGAAGATCAGGTACAGAGTTCCCTCATTGTCTGCTCCATCCCGAACACTGAACTAGCAGAGCATCTCTGTGTGTGCTCGTGCTACTAGACTACTATACGCCATAGACGGTTTCATGGCACGTTTCTGTTTGAGATGAAGGAATTGTAGATGATCTAGTATACGGACACATAACGATACTGTTGACTCTTGGAGCAAGGCTCTGGCTCTGTTGTCGATTTCAAGATGTTTTCCATGTGGATGTGTACCCATTCATTCTCTTTTGAATCTGACTTCTTTTTTTTTAAAAAAAAGGAGAATTAATCCTGCTCTTAAAAGAAAGCAAATATCCAGGGGTACAACTCACGCACGCAAAACTCCAACTGGGGACACCAGTTCAGAACAGTAGCACCATGAGGACGCAGCCTCCACGAAAAAAAAAAGAAACAGACCACACCAAAGAGAAAGGAGCATAAAACTTTAAACTCCAACATCCATGCTCACGGTCTTGCTGAAGTCCTTCGCCCAAGCTTCCAGCTTCAATCTCTGCTCGTCAAAGAGCTCCTTCTCCTTCGAGCGCAGTAGAATCCCCCACCTCTGCAATTTGGAGGGAATCAAAAACAAAACGTCACTCGGATGCTTGGGAAATATCCGCTCCATCCGCCCCCTGTTCCTTGTTAGCCACAAAGCCCACCAAGTGATAGCGAAGGAAAACAGTTTAAAGTCATAGTTAGCACACCCCTAAAGGGATCCAGTCCCTGAAAACCTCCCCCAGGTTATGAGGTTGTTTATCCCATCCCAAGGCCTCTTTGAAGCAAGCCCAAATAAAGCGAGAGATGGCACACTGGAAGAAAATGTGATCCACAGTCTCAAGAGTGCCACGCAGTGGGCAATTGGCATCCCCTCTCCACTTTTTTCATTTTCAGAGCTTCACCAGTTTGCAGCCTATTATGGGATGCTTGCCAAACGAATACTCGCAGCTTCATTGGCCTCTTATTCTTCCAAAGCTTTGCTGCTCTCTTATCAAGCACACCCCGAAAGTCAGGAATCTGTACATCGATTTGGTGGTATAAATACCTTTCTTCTCAAGTCTCCAAATGGTCTTGTCAGGTAGGTCGTTGAGCTGAACACCCCCTAGCTTCAGCAAGAGCTGCTCCCATTCAGCGACTTCTTCTGCACCAAAGGTTCTTCTGAAATCAATATCCCACTCCTCATCCCCCCAGCAATCACTCACCGTGATATTTTTGTCCCTGCAGCAGGCAAACAGCCTGGGGAACTCGAGCTTCAAGGGCACTTCCCCGTTCCAAGTATCGATCCAAAATCTCGTGTCTTCCCCATTACCCACTTGGAAAGTGGCTCCCAAGTAAAATTTCTCTTTGACTTTCATTAGGCCACGCCAAAACTGAGAGCCCACACCCATTTTACAATTAGCCAAGGTCTTATTATGAAGATATTTGGCTCTGAGGATAGTGCAGCAAAGGTCAGCCCCCCTCTGAATTATATAACTTCCACACCCATTTCAAAAGCAAGGCCTCATTCAGGATCCTAATGTTCGTCATCCCCAAGCCACCGAAGTCCTTTGGAAGACAAACGTTCTCCCACTTCATCATATGATACTTAAATTTGTCTCTGTCCCCCCTCCAAAAAAATTTAGATCTAATGGAATCCATCTTATGGTGGGTCTCCTCATTCAGCAAGAACATTCCCATCGAATAAATGGGCATGCTGCTAAGCGAGGAATTGATGAGAACGAGCCTACCACCCGAAGACAAGTTCTTCCCTTTCCATGGTTGTAGTTTATTCCTCATTTTGGTCACCATACCATCGAAAGCTCCCCCCCCCCCCCCCCCCCCCCCAACCAAACCACCTTGCTGCTGATGGGTAAGCCCAAATACACCATAGGCATGACACCTAGCTTGCAGTTAAGCATACTAGCAACCCTCATCTTCTCCTCCTCATCTGCCCCAAAAACCAAAACCTCACTTTTATGTTAGTTGATTTTCAATCCGGACATCCACTCAAAGCAGTATAGCAAAAACTTTGTGTTTCTAATAGTAACATCTTCAAGATCCATCAAGATGACCGTATCATCCGCATACTGAATGTGTGTTAGGCCTCCAGGTAACAGGTGGGGCACAACCCCCTTGATGTGCCCTTTTTGTTTTGCTTTTCCTAATATACAATCAAGCGCATCAGCAGCGAGATTAAAGAGAAGAGGTGACAGCGGATCCCCTTGCCGCAGACCTCTATGGGTTTTGAAGTATGGACTATTTTCCCCATTACAGTTTATACAAACTTTGCCCCCTCTCACAGGCTGCACGATCCAGTTTCGCAATGTCGGGTGAAACCCTTTGCGGTCCAATATCTCTTCCACAAAGTCCCATCTAACGCTGTCGTAGGCTTTTTCGAAGTCAATTTTCAAGACCACACCTCTCAGCTTTTTCTGTCTCATTTCAAGCAGAACCTCGTGTAGCGTAACAGCACTATCGAGAATGTATCTCCCCTTAACGGGCAGGCTACGCTAGCATCACTACCGCATATATCCAACATACTTGCGAGTAGAAGATCATAGATCGTTACCACTAGACGCGCAGCGCAGCGGAAGAAGTCGCGCATCGATGTAGAGGAAGTAGTCGATCACGTCCCACGAACCGAGCTCCTCGTCCTTGATCCCAGCAGCCGATCAGCGCAGCAGTCGCAGCAGCGCCTCCACGGAGTCCACACGTACGGGGATGAAACGCCGGGCGTCGGTGTGCTAGCACCGTACACATGGCAAGGGCGGCGCCCGAGAGAGGGGGGGCGACGGCTAGGGAGGTGGCGCGGCTCACAGGTTGTGTCGCCCCCCTAGCCCCTCCCTCATATATATAGGGCGTACTAATGGGCTTCTATCTCATAGGCCCATTAGTAACCCTAATCCCTCTTGGATCAATATCCTCTTGTACCTTTAAACCGTATTGTGATGATGGGCTCTTGGGCATATCACCAACAATCTCCCACTTGTACTAGAGACAATCATACAGGCAAGCTTTCCAACATTCCAAACCCCTTAAGTGTGTGACCCGTTAGGTTTATGTGTAGGTGGTCGTGATCGGAAATCATTTCCGAATCACAAGTCAATAGCGGCACCTAGCAGGGCATAGTGACTCACAAATACACCTAAAGATCATATCAGCCGAACCTTAGATATACTCATACACCGATCCCTTTGCCACACGATACCAGTCAAGTTCAAGGTGAGATGCATGCCACCTTTGTGATAGCTCGACCATTCTCTCGATCTAATAGTGGATTCTATTAATAACTAACCTTTAGTCATAATGATTAACTCTTTAATCACTTTGGCATGCCCATGCACTTTCAAATCCAACTATCTCGAGGGGCCCAGAGATATCTCTCCCGTTATCTAGGAGGGGCAAATTCCATCTTGATCCGCTCACATCCCATTCCATATTTCATGACACACCTGTAAGCTACTTTTGTAACTACCCAGTTACGGAGTAGCGTTTAGCAGCCCCAAGATGCACCACTACACACAGTGAGAAACAATGGCGATCTCAGGTCTAAGGATCCAGTAGGTATAACACTCAAAAACAACTGATGGCACATACAAAATAACAATCCCAACATTGTCTTGGAGTGGGTCAATCCAACACCATGTTCACCAACATGTGTCCACATCATTAATCCGATATCTCCATATCCATGATACGTGAAACATGATCATCAATTAATGCATGTGCTAGTCTCAACGTCGTTGTTGTCCCACGTAACGACATAAACTAGGGATAATTTAGAATCATATCATTGTCAACAAAGAGTTTCATGAACAAGTCACGTACTTGATAATCAATGTAAAAATAATCATCCATGGAATAAATAATAATTATTCATCATTACATAAACATACTCATGACACAAAAATCTCCCATGCACACTAGAATTACTGATGTAAGTATCTAATACCCATAGATCTCATGTGCGCCTCATGCTTTGGTTGTGGGAGAGGCTTCATCAACGGATCAGCAACGTTTGAATCCGTGTGCACCTTGCAAACCTTCACATCACCTCTCTCAACAAAGTTACGGATGAGGTGATACTTCCGCAGTATATGTCTGGACTTCTTACTTGTTCTAGACTCCTTTGCTAGTGCAACGGCACCACTATTATCACAATAGAGGTCCACTGGACTGGACGCACTAGGAACAGCACCCAAGTCAGAAACAAACTTTCTGATCCAAACAGCTTCTTTTGCAGCTTCGGAAGCTGCAATATACTCGGCCTCTGTCGTCGAATCAGCCACCGTATCTTGCTTGGAACTCTTCCAGCTCACTGCCCCACCATTGAGGCAGAAAACAAAACCGGATTGCGATTTGGAGTCATCTTTGTCTGTTTGAAAACTAGCATCGGTGTAACCCTTTACAAGGAGCTCATCTTCGCCTCCAAATATTAGGAACATATCCTTAGCTCTTCTAAAGTACTTAAGGATACTCTTTACAATTGTCCAGTGAGCTTCACCAAAATCTGACTCATACCTGTTTGTAACACTTAGAGCAAAGGAAACATCTGGGCGCGTGCAAAGCATAGCATACATGATCGACCCTATGGCTGAAGCATAAGGAATCGTACTCATCCTCTTTTGCTCATCAGGTGTCGTAGCACACTGACTCTTGCTTAGAGTAATGCCATGTGACATTGGCAAGAAACCTTTCTTGGAATCTTGCATATTGAACCGATTCAATATCTTGTCAATGTACGTGTCTTGGCTTAATCCGATTAGCCTTTTTGATCTATCTCTATAGATCCTAATACCCAGAATGTAAGCCGCCTCTCCTAAATCCTTCATCGAAAAACTCTTTTTCAATGAGGTTTTAACGGCTTCAAGCATTGGAATATCATTTCCGGTTAGTAATATGTCATCCACATATAGGACCAGAAACACAAGTGCGCTTCCACTAGCATTTTTGTAAACACAAAGCTCATCTTCATTCTTGATGAAGCCAAACCCTTTGACTACTTCATCAAAACAAATATTCCAACTCCGAGATGCTTGCTTCAATCCATAGATGGACCTCTGAAGCTTACATATTTTCCCAGCATTTTTAGGATCGACAAAACCTTCAAGCTGTGTCATATACACATCCTCACTTAGATGTCCATTAAGGAAAGCGGTTTTGATATCCATTTGCCATATCTCATAGTCATAATATGCGGTAATTGCTAGAAGAATCCGAACAGACTTTAGCATTGCGACGGGCGAAAAGGTTTCCTCATAGTCAACACCTTGAATTTGTCGGAAACCTTTCGCCACCAATCGTGCCTTATAGATGTGAACATTTCCATCCATATCTAATTTTTTTTAAAAAAAATCCACTTACAGTCGACAGGTTTTATCATGCATGGATTTTAACTCGGATTCCATGGCTTCAAGCCATTTGTCGGAGTCGGGTCCCATCATTGCTTCTTTGTAGGTCAAGGGCTCATCATTTTCCATCAATAATACGTGGCGCTCCTCCGTAATAAGGAGGTTGAGCTTGTCAGTAGCTCGACATGCCCTTATAGACCTCCGTGGGGCTGGTGCCTCAACTACGGGTTGTGCAACATCTTGCACATCCCGTGGATCTTCAGTGGGTGCTGAAACAGTTTCGGGTGTTTCCTGAATTTCTTCAAGTTGCACCTTGCTCCCACTAAATCCTTTTGAGAGAAACTCCTTTTCTAAGAAAACACCATTGCGAGCGACAAACACTTTGCCTTCCGCCTTATTGTAAAAATAATATCCTTTGGTTTCCCTAGGATACCCCACAAAGAAGCATTTGTCTGACTTTGGAGTGAGCTTATCTGACATCAAACATTTGACATAAGCCTCACATCCCCAAACTTGAGAAAAGATAATCCGGAAAGCTTTCTAGTCCACATCTCATATGGTGTCTTCTCAATATACTTACTTGGAATCCTATTCAACGTGAACGCAGCAGTTTCAAGAGCGTAACCCCAAAATGATAATGGAAGATCAGCTTGGCTCATCATGGACCTAACCATGTCCAACAAGGTTCGGTTCCTCCGTTCGGATACCCCATTCCATTGAGGCTTTCCGGGCGGAGTTAGCTGCGGAATAATTCCACATTGCTTCAAATGATCACCAAATTCAAGGCTCAAATATTCTCCTCCACGATTAGATCGCAGAAATTTAATTGTCTTGCTTAATTGATTTTGTACTTCATTCTAAAATTCTTTGAACTTTTCAAACGATTCAGATTTGTGCCTCATTAAGTAGATATAGCTATATCTACTAAAGTCATCAGTGAAAGTAATGAAGTACTGAAAACCACCTCTGGCTATTGAGCTCATTGGTCCATATACATCGGTATGCACAAGTCCCAACAAGTCACTCGCCCTCTCACCATGACCAGTGAAAGGCGCTTTGGTCATCTTTCCAAGCAAACAAGACTCACATGTGTCAAATGATTCAAAATCAAATGAGCTTAACAATCCATCTTTACGGAGTTGTTCAATGCGCTTCTCATTTATATGACATAAGCGACAATACCAAATAAAAGTAGGATTCAAATCATTTGGTCTAAGGCTCTTAGTATTAATGTTACAGACAGATTTATCCTCAAGATCAAGAACATATAATCCATTCACCAATGGACAATGAGCATAAAAAATACCATTGCAAAAAATAGAACAACGTTTGTTCTCTATTACAATCTTAAAATCAACAACTTCTTCCAAATATGAAGAAGAAATAATATTCTTGCTCAAAGCAGAAATGCAATAACAATTATTTAATTCCAAAACTAATCCGGAGGGTAGAGACAAGTGGTAGGTGCTGACCGCCAACACCGCAACCTTTACGCCATTGCCGACACGAACGTTCAACTCACCTCTTGCAAATCTTCTAGTCTCACTTAGACCCTGCAACGATTTGCAAGTGTGAATCATCGATCCAGTATCAAATACCCATGATTCACTGGAAGATAATGCAATATTAATTTCTATAACATTTATACCTGAAGTGGAAGTCTCACTTCCCTTCTTCTTCTTCTTCTTTTCTTCCAAGTACTTCTTGCAGTTCCTAGACCAATGTCCCTTTTCATGATAGTGGAATCATTCATCCTCAAAAGTAGGGCCAGATTTGGCCTTAGGTGCTGGCTTTAGCTTAGAGCCCGAGGGTTCACCACTGGAACTTTTTTCCTTGCCTTTACCTTTGGGATTAGGAGGCGTCCAACGCTTCCTCTTTTTGTTCCCCTTCTGAATCATCATCACATGATTGGGATTCTTGTTAATGCTCTCCTCTGCTATCTTTAGCATCCCATGCAACTCACTCAATGTTTTATCCAAGCCATTCATCTGAAAGTTCATGATAAAAGGCTCATAGCTCGCTTGGAGCGACTAGAGAATAACATCAGTAGCCAAGTCTTGGTGAAGTTCAGAACCAAGTTTGTCCAAAATCTCAATGTAACCAATTATTTTGATCATATGAGGACTGATTGGGCTACCTTCTGGCAGCTTGCACGCAAACAAGGACTTTGAGATATTGAACCTCTCAGTCCTGACTTGGTTCTGAAACATCCCACGCAGCCCCTCGATCATGGTGTGAGCATCCGCATGCTCATACTGCTTCTGTAGATCTGGGGACATGGTGGCGAGCATCAGACAGCTGACATCAAGTGAGTCATTGCAGTGCTTCTCATAAACTCTGCGATCAGCAGCAGTTGCATTGTTAGGGAGAACATCAGGATATGGCTGCTCAAGAACATACTCCCTTTTCTCTTGTCTGAGAATAATTCTCAGGTTGCGGTACCAATCAATAAAGTTTGTTCCATTCAACTTTTCTTTCTCAAGAATAGAACGCAAATTGAAAGCGGAATTGTTACTGGTAGACATGATCTACAACATTAAAGTAAAGCAAGATTTCAGCACTAAGTTTATGTAAAGACTTTCATTAACTGATTTAATAAAAGACAACCTACTATATCAAAGTCATCTTCCCTCTAATGACATATAGTGGTTCAAGATCCATAATCACTAAAATCCTAGTGAGCTTTAGCATCACGGCTAGAAAAGTAGTGATACAGGTAAGCAACAAATTACTAATCACATCTCTATGCGACTCTTGTTTGTTATGTGGCATCCAATGCCCCGGCCCCAACCCTATGCCTTAAAGCCCAAAACTGTTTTGATAGCTTTGTTGAGTAAACCAATATTATGCTTGTGAATGTCCGACATCCACCTTATAAAAAAGTGATAGCTGAGGGTACTCTACTTTGGTAAACCTACCACACAAGGATCAAAATTTATAGGTGCAGCTATTGGTAAAAGGCATCAAAAACTCAACCTTTTCTAAGGGAAGCTATTCTATCATGATTAAAATATCCAACATATGCAAAAGCATGAAAAAATAGTATGACAGGAAAATAAACATCACAGGCATATAATCATATTATATTGTGAATAGTATGGCCTCTTGCATCACAATGGGCTCCATCGTCATGGCTCCAAGGTGACCTCCATTGCCATCCGTCCTGTCTTGTGGTGATCATCATCGCCATCATGATTGAAGCCTCCATGAAAAGATACTAAGCTACTACATCTAATAGCTAGTGAAATAATTACATGAGGATTCAAACATCACAAGTCGACACGCGGGTCGTTATACAATAATGGTGCAACCTCAACTCGGTTGTGTTAACTTGCGACACACAGACCGCACAAATCATCACATACATCATCACATGACATTGAGGCCATACCATTCACATCACACCCTGCAAAAACAAGTTAGGCGTACGACGTGTTCTACCAAAGTAGCGCTTAGGAAGCCGCTATAGCGAGAAAGCAACGGCGGTCCCTATCAAATCTCATCAGAGTGATTGCATCATCTCAAATCCAGCCATTCATAATGCCTCAATTTTCACTAGGTTAATCACATTGACCGTGTGAAAGGATCGATGGACCAAGAGGGGGGGGTGAATTGGGCCTTTTTCAATTTCTAAAACAAGATAAAGCAACCTTAACCTATGCAAAACTAGAAAGGCACCAATTCACCAACCGGATAACTAAACAACCTACACAAGCTAGATAAGATAAAAAGAGATAGAGCCTAGCAAGGTAGAGCTAACTAGTGATTCCTAAATCAAGCACATGAAAGAATTGCATGAAAGATAATGCTTGAAAAAAGTAAAGTGGACAAGGGACAACCGGATTTTTTTCCGTGGTATCGATGTGTTGGCACACACCCCTAATCCACGTTGTGACACTCACAAAGAGTATTGTCACCTCCCAAGTCACCAAGACGAGGGCGCTCACTAAGAGTCTCCGTTCACCATCCCGGTGTGGTGGAGTTCAAGCCACGTACAAATCTCTTCTCCGGGCTTCCACAATCCTTGGCAAGCTCCGCGAGAATCACCTCGATCACCAAGATCGCCTAGGTGATGCCAATCACCAAGAGTAACAAGCTAAGGCCTTCACTTGAGCAAGAACCAATCACCAAGAATGGATGCACACAAGCTTCTCTCTACTCAAGTCCTTAATCTTGCTTCTTGAATGATTGAATGAACAAGTGTATGAAATGTTGAAGCTCAAAGTGGCTCTTGACTATAGTATGTGTGTTTGGATGTTGCCTGGTGTCAAGAGTAGTAGAATGACCCATTGGAGGGGTATATATGGGCAGCTCACACGAATAGAGCCGTTGGAGAAAAAGCTGCCAGAAAACTGCGTAGCGCCGGTTAATCCGACGTCCCTCCAATTGTCATCGTCGGTTTAACCGGTGAACGCAAACTGCCACTTCTGAAAACTAGCCGTTACAGCTTGGGCAGGTTAACCGTCGTTGCATCGGTTTAACCGGTGAGTGTAATCATCCTTTGATCAACAGAAATACCAAGTCACTGGACAACTGCACCGACGTCCAATTTCAAATGGCGTCGGTTTAACCGGTGAGTGTAGTTGTCCACTGATCAACTGAAAACCGAGTCTCTGGACAACTGCACCGACGTCCAATTTCAAATAACGTCGGTTTAACCGGTGTATTGACTTGTCCAGACCTGCTGACCTCGTTTAACCGACGTATATAAAACTTGAGGCGTCGGTTAATCCGGTGATAAGGATTTTTCTGATTTTGCCTTTTCTGACTTGAGTCTTGAATGAAATCCAAATATTCTTGAGATATAAGTTGAGAACCACTTATTTGAGCTTCTAGAAACCTGAGTGACCATTGTGTGCATCCATTTTCAAATGACCATGTCCATGCTCAAGTTACTAAGCCTAAAACCCCTCTTAATAGTGCGATCACTACAAAACTATAAAACCTATACTAACCTAAGTGTCCTTCTCAACCTTATGACACTTAGGACTAGAAAGATCCTTAGTCTTGACATATTATAGAGTTGAACGCCGAGATCGCCTTTTTGAATAATGAAAATTAGGGGCCTCTTTTGACATACAACCAAATGAGCAATAATGATCTATAAAGCTGCACAAACTCATTAGTTACAATAATGGTTGTCATTAATCACCGAAACATACCTTAAGGGCCTAGATGCTTACAATCTCCCCCTTTTTGGTGATTGATGACAACACAGACATAAATAACGAGAGAGCGAGAAAGATATGGCAAGAATAAACACAGGCAAACTCGAAAGAAAGGAACCAAAGAGCTCAAAAGCTCAAACGAAATCCATAGATATGTCTCAAAAGCTCAGCATGCTCAAATGACAAATGTACATATCCATGAACTAAAACCAAATATAAGACAATATATAATACAATAAGTAACAACAAAGTCCTGATCGAGCTCTCTCTAAAGCTACCCTCCCCCTGACTCCCTCTCCCCCTTTGGCATCAAAGCACAAAAAGGCTAGCTACTGATCCGGGTGCCGCGGGACGGCGAGGAAGCGATCCGGGTCATCATCATCGTCGTCAGACAGTGGATCCTCGGTGACAGACGGAAGCTGCTGATCTGAAGTGCCGGTAGGTGCTGAGCTGACGGGAGGTGTAGCTGTCGTCGAGGCTGTCGTCGAGGCCCTGGTGCTAGCACTGCCTGGGAGAGGGTCCGTGGAAGTAGTAGCCGGCTCAGCAGAAGATGTGTCAACATCTGAAGTAGTGAGTGCTGATGCTGCCGGCTGTGACGACTGCTGGGCTAAGGACACCTCTCCGCCTCCCCCTGAAGGTAATGGCTGTGGTACGACGGGGAGGCCAACGGACTGCACTGCAGAAGGTGACTCCTGGAAGAGTGAGGTCGCAGGCAGTGGAGAGAAGAGAGGACGACTCGCAGACCCAAGTAATGCTGACAGTGAGAACATAATCTCTGGGGTCGCGGAGGAAGCTGGAGCAGTGGAGGCCGGAGCTGGTGTAACTGCAAGTGGTGGTGCTCCGGCGCCCTGAAGGCCTGACTGTCCTGGCTGCTGAGGGGCGAGTCCGGTGTGAGAATATAGCTGTGAAATCATCCCGAACATCGCCATCATGCCCTGCTGCATCTGCTGAAACTGAGCGTCCGTCCTCTGAGAGACTCTGTCAATAAGGCCGACGAAACGCTCCTTTGTAGCAGCTCGCTCTCGGGCGGCCTCCCTCTGAATCTGTGCAAGCTGGGCCTCATGGGCTCTCCTGGCCTCCTCCTGTGCCCGGCGGTCCTCTCTCTGCTGTGTGACCAGCTGCTGTAGAAGTGCGGTGAGCTCAGACGGCTGAGACACCTGGGACTCTGAAACTGTAGTAGCAGCAGCTGTCACTGGAGCTGGCTCTCCTGAACCCCCTGCCTCGTGATCATGACTCGCTGGAGCAGGTGCAGGGAAGTACTCCTCATCCTCGGAGGAGTCTGACTCAAGGTCTGACCAATGTATCTCATCATCTCCTCCGGGAAGCTGTGCCTCAGCGGCGAGCAGTGCCTCATCCTCCTGGGCCACTCGGGCCTGTACCTCCGGTGACAATCGTGCCATGGCAGCACGATCTGCCTGTCTCCCTCTCCTCCTGTCAGAGGGTGCTGTGGGGCGGTAGACGGGGAACCAGGGAACCTCGTCCTGTCTGTAGATTGCACTGACGGGTGACTCAGCTGGCACAATCATGGAGCAAATGAAACTGATCCAGTGAGCATAAGGAAACTGTCGTACTACGCCCATCCCGTCAGTGATAACATCCTCGATCTCTGCCAGAATAAAATCAACAATATCGAACGGCTCGTGAGTGAGGATGTGAAGTAGTAGCAGCTGCTGCAGACCAGTGAACCCCTCTGGGTAGCCACTCCTCGGGAGCAAAGTCCTCCGGAGTGCCATGTGAACTGCGTAAGCCTCAGGGGTCAGCAGGCTGGGAACTCTGGCGTAGGAGGCCGGGAAGGGCTGGCGGAAGCACTGAGAGATCGCCTCGTGTGAAGGTGCAATTCCGCCAATCATGGCTCTGCGCGGTGGATCTGCATCACCATATACCATCTCGTGCAGGGAGACGTCAACCAAGTCAACTCCTAGAATCCCTGCGAGTGTCGCTCTGGACAAACCAAACACCTGCCCCCCAAACATGAAGTGAACTGCTCTGCGCTCTGGGGCAATCCAAGCTGTGGCGTAGAAAACTCTGACCCAGTCCTCAATATATCTGTTCCTCTCAATCGAGAGCAACCTGGGCAGACCTCTGAAGTGATCGAAGTGCTCGCGGACATCGGCCCCCCCTGCAGCTGTCCTCAGTGAAACCCAGTCCAGTACTCGGTGAGGGAAAATCCTGTGGCCCCGCCTCTGGTAGGTCTCATAGAAACTGGCCTGAAGGAGCGTCCAGAATCTACGATCGACCCTGCTGTCTCGTGTCACAGGAAACCACTCCTCCTCCTGTACACTCCACCTGAGCCTCTTGACCTTCGCCGCATTGGCCTTGGTCAAGTTCTGGAGCAGTACACCTGGCTCCAGACGCACGACAGTGTCCATGCGGAACACTGCGCGCTCGGCCGCTAGGGCCTCGGCTCGACGAGCTGCTGCTGCTGCTGCTGTGGACCTGCGAGGCTCCTGTGGCTGGTGGCCTCCTCGCGTCCTAGGTCCGGTGCGACGCTCGGTCGCAGGTGAAGTCTCCTCTGCGGGGGACGTCTGCCGGGTGCGGCCAGAACATCGTAGAGCTGGTGACTGCTGTGTACCCTGCCCCTGAGACTGCTCTGACTGCTCTGACTCTGAAACTGAATCGGACTCTGCCGCTGAGACTGACTGCTCTGACTCTGCTGCTGCTGCGGCTGTGGCTCTGGTGGCCCTGGCACCTCTGACTCGGCCCATGCCTCTGCCTCTGCCTCTGCCCCTGGCTGCAGGATCCCTGATAGCGAACGGACGAGCGCGGCCTGATGCCTGCTCCTCGGCGGCCTTAGCCACCATCTCGGCCCTCTCGGCCTCTCTCGCTGCCCGAGTCCGCTTGCGCGCGGGCTCCTCAACCACGATCTCCTTTCCCTTTCTCTTGTCACGACCCATCACTACTCAGTGAGTAACACGGACGCGACGATGCGGTGACGTGCAGGCGACGCAGGATGCACGGCCGGCACAGTGACGAACGAGCGGCGCTGCGGTGGAGGTGATGCAATGTGGTGCAGGTGGCGTGCGGTGGAGCTGCAAGGCGGTGATGAGGCGGTGGCAACGGCGCGGGAGCAGGCGGCAGTGAGGTGAAGGACGATGGCGGCGGCGCGGGCGCTGGTGACGGTGCGTGGACGCGTACGGGCGCGGGCGCGGGCGTGGGAATGCAGACGGCGGCGGCGCGACCGGCGGCGGAGCGAGGCGGCGTGGGCGACGTACGGCGGCGTACGGCGGCGCGTGCGGGCGGCGCAAGGCGGCGGACGGCGGCGGCGGTGACAGGAGCGAGGGCGAAGGCGAGGAGTCAAGCGGGAAACGAAAGCGCGTGAGGGGTCGCAGGCGGACAAGAGAGAAATATGACATGTGGACCCCGCAGATTTTCTTATCGCCGGTTGAACCGACGCTTAGGTTTTGAACACCGGTTGATTGCGTCGGTGTAGTTTACCAGAAACTCTGCCAAATCTGCATCAGTACGCCGGTTGAACCGATGATCTGAAAAGTGAACTCGTCGGTTGAACGAAGCAAATATCAGTTGATTTTCAGGTCAAAAGTGTGTTCTGTTCATCGGTTGATCCGATGCTGCAAACATTGTATACGCCGGTTGAACGCCTGAAATGACTGAGCTGTGGCTGATACTTAGTAACGCCGGTTAAACCGATGGGTATAGATCCATTGAACGTCGGTTTAACCGGTGAACCCAAAAACCCTCTCTCAGCTCACTTTTCTATGCTAAGTCCAATGAACTTATAAGATTCAACTAAACTCAAGTTAATGGACTTGCATAGGCGACTTTACCCCTCAAAATAGGATAGCTTAATAACTTAAATAGTTTTTCTTTTCAAAATCAAGGATAAGTCGCAAGAGAGACAAAGCGCCAAATTAAAATGTATGAGCCATGTCATAGGAATATTGAAGGAGGAAAGCTTCAAACTCACAATGACATTGCTCACTAGGCAATAACGCACCTAACACTTTACTCTCTTCACTTCTCATGAATTAAGATCTTACATGTGAAAACAAGTCTCATCTTCATCAAGTGATCTCCTTTGTGACTTTTACGCATGCAATGATAATGCAAATTACAAACACATGCGAAAGAAAGGTAAACATGAGATGCACAATTATATGACAAGAAATGCATAGCGAGAATTTAAGATCTACTTGTCAAGTTTGATCCCATGGAAAGCTTCTTCATGATGAGCCTTTCTACAAGCCTAGAGGAAAACAAGTGGACCACCACCTCTAGCTAAACCCTTGCTCATCACTATCTTACCATGGTTAGACAAGTGTTCTATATGTATGCATTTTTCTATATGACATGGCAACTTACATGACGTTTGCCGCATCTAACACATTTAGCTCATTTCTTAGCCTAACAAAGGTACTCTCGTCTAAAGGTTTTGTGAAAATATCCGCCAATTGCTCCTCGGATCTCACACCTTGAAGGGAAATGTCCCCCTTGGCTTCGTGATCACGCAAGAAGTGATGGCGAATATCAATGTGCTTTGTGCGAGAGTGTTGAACTGGATTCTTGGCAATTTTTACGGCACTTTCATTGTCACAAAGGAGTGGTATTCTTCCTAGTTTCACACCAAAGTCCAAAAGGGTTTGCTTCATATATAGAATTTGGGCACAACATGCACCGGCAGCTATATATTCCGTTTCCGCGGTGGACAAAGCCACGGAATTTTGCTTCTTACTCGACCAAGAAACTAGTGAACGCCCAAGCAAGTGGCAACCCCCGGAGGTACTCTTGCGATCGACACGGCTTCCGGCAAAATCCGAATCCGAGTATCCCAAGAGATCTAAGCTAGCGCCTTTGGGGTACCACAAGCCTATGCTAGGAGTGTGCTTGAGATACCGAAGGATCCTATTCACAGCCGAGAGATGTGACTCCTTAGGGTTAGCTTGAAAACGGGCACACAAGCACACGCTAAACATTATATCGGGCCTAGATGCGGTAAGGTAAAGCAAAGACCCTATCATAGAGCGATAAAGGGATTGGTCAACCGGTTTACCGTCCACATCCAAGTCGAGATGCCCATTGGTTGCCATGGGTGTCTTGATTGGCTTACATTCATCCATCTTGAACTTCTTCAAGATATCTTTAGTATATTTTTCTTGATAAATGAATGTCCCTTCCTTCATTTGTTTGACTTGAAAACCAAGGAAGAAGGTCAATTCGCCAATCATGGACATCTCGAATTCCCTAGACATCATGGTAGCAAACTCATGGCTTAGTAAATCATTAGTTGAGCCAAAGATAATATCGTCAACATAAATTTGACAAATGAAAAGATCCCCGTTGACGTCTTTTGTGAACAAGGTGGTGTCCACCCTCCCGATCTTGAAGCCTTGCATGATTAGGAAGTCACGAAGCCTCTCATACCAAGCCCTTGGAGCTTGTTTGAGTCTATAGAGTGCCTTGTGCAACCTATAAACATGGTTAGGATTCCTCGGATCTACAAACCCGGGAGGTTGCTCAACATAAACAAGTTCGTTAATAAAGCCATTTAAGAAAGCACTTTTCACATCCATTTGATATAACTTGATATTATGATGTGAAGAGTAAGCAAGAAGAATGCGGATAGCTTCAAGTCTTGCGACCGGAGCAAAAGTTTCACCAAAATCCAAACCTTCGACTTGAGAAAACCCTTTTGCCACAAGTCTTGCTTTGTTGCGTACAACCACCCCATGTTCATCTTGCTTGTTTCGAAAGACCCACTTTGTGCCGATGATGTTCTTATCTTTCGGAGGAGCTTCGAGGACCCATACTTCATTGCGGGTGAAATTGTTCAACTCTTCTTGCATGGCCATCACCCAATCCGAGTCCTCAAGTGCTTCCTCTATGCTAGTGGGTTCAATACAAGAAACAAACGAGTGATGTTCGCAAAATGAAGCATACTTAGAGCGAGTTCTTACTCCTTTGGAAGGACTACCAATGATTTGACCAATTGGATGATCCTTGGAGATGCGACCGTGCTTCACTAGCGGTATTTGCGTGGATGCTTGTTGGGGTGGATCATGAGTGACTTGTGCTTGTGGTGGAACATTTTGCTCTTCTTGTTCTTGAACTTGGGGTGTTGGCGTTGACACATTTTCTTGTGGTAGTGGATCAACTTTATCTTGATCTTCATTTGCTTGGGGTGCCGCGGAGGTGTTTGGTGAAGATGAGGAAGTTCCTCCCCCTTGATCATTGTCTTCATGCACCTCCTCCGGCTTGATATCCCCAATGGACATTTTCTTTAAGGCTTCTTCAATTTCTTCATCCCCTACATTTTCATAGCCAACAACCTCCTCTTGGGAGCCATTAGATTCATCAAACTCCACATCACATGTTTCTTCAACTAACCCGGAGGTTTGATTGAATACTCTATATGCTTTGGAGTTTGATGCATAACCAAGAAAGAAACCTTCATCACATCTACTTTCAAACTTACCGAGCCTTTTCTTCTTATAAATGAAGCATTTGCAGCCAAAGACTCGAAAGTATGATATATTTGGTTTCCTCCCGGTGATGAGCTCATATGGAGTTTTCTTGAGAAGTCGGTGAGGATACACTCGGTTGGATGCATGACACGCCGTGTTGATTGCTTCTGCCCAAAACTTCTCGGATGTGCCATAATCATCCAACATTGCTCTTGCTAGGGTGATGAGTGTCTTGTTCTTTCTTTCCACCACACCATTTTGTTGGGGCGTGTAGGTGGCGGAAAACTCATGTTTGACTCCTTCTTCATCGCACCATTCTTTAATCTTCATATTTTTGAACTCGGTGCCGTTGTCACTCCGGATCTTCACGATTGGGGAATTGTATTCCCTTTGAGCTTTTCTTGCAAATGACTTGAAGATTTCCGGAGTTTCACCCTTATCGCCTAAAAACATGACCCAAGTGTAACGTGAAAAATCATCAACGATTACTAGGCAATAGAGGTTACCACCAATGCTCTTGTATGAAGTTGGACCAAAGAGATCCATGTGTAGTAGCTCGAGCGGCTTGGAGGTAGACAACATCGTCTTGATAGGATGATGAGTTGCAACTTGCTTCCCGGCTTGACATGCTTTGCATAGCTTGTTCTTGTCAAAAGTGACGTCCTTTATGCCGGTGATCATCCCTCTCTTGTGGGCTTTCTTGAGGTTGCTCATGCCGATATGAGCAATTCTTCTATGCCAAAGCCACCCAAGAGACGACTTGGTGAAGAGGCAAGTCATGGTGCTTGTTTGCTTTGAAGAGAAATCCACCAAATAGATATTGCCATGCCTAAACCCCGTGAATACCAATGACTTGTCTTTTTCATGAGTCACTACAACACCATTCTTGTCAAAGGCACACGTTAGTCCAAGATCACACAATTGTGCAATAGAAATGAGGTTAAAACTAAGTGCTTCTACAAACAAAACATTTGAAATGGATAAATCTTTTGAAATTGCAATTCTACCCAAACCTAAGACTTTCCCCTTTGAGTTATCACCATAGGTGACATGTTCATGATCGCCGGGGTCTTCAAGTGAGGTGAACATGCTATCATTACCGGTCATATGTTGAGAGCAACCGCTATCAAGTACCCAATGTTTTCCACCGGCTTTGTAGTTCACCTACACACATGAGAATTTATTTTTGAGTTTTCGGAACCCAAACAAGCTTTGGGCCTTGCACATGTGTGACAAGAGCTTTTGGGACCCAAGGTTGCTTGGGGAGCTTCTTCTTCGACTCCTTAGCAATTTTGCCAATAAACTTGGCTTCCACCTTGCCCTTCACTTTACTCAAGAGAAAATGATTATTTTGAAACATTGATGAGTAATTCTTGGGTAATTTAGGAAGAGGACGTGATGGTAAAGTGCACTCCCTAGTGTGGTGCCCGGTGACTTGGCAGTGTTGGCAATATGAACCAACTTCCTTGATGAAGCTTGTCTTGATCTCCGGAGAAGGAGTTGTAGCCATGTTTGGCTCCGGAAATGAACCAAGACCTCTCTTACCATAGTCACGGGCATTGTTGAAGAGAATCTCCTTGTGGATGTATTCTCCCCTTGAGAGTTTCTCCACACTACTCTTGAGGCTTGCCACTTGATCCATCAATTCCTTTTCCCTAGAAGAGGCACGCTTGGGCACAACATTAGTGGCATATGCATCAATGAGTAGGTCATCACATGAAGTAGAAGCATTGACCTTTTCATTAACAACTTTCTCAAGACTTGGGTCAATTACTTCATAAGCAAATTCAAGTTCTTGATACTTGTGAGCCAACTCCCTATGCTCTTGTTTGAGCTTTTTGTGGCTCTCTTCAACTTGCTTAGTAAGTACAAGTGACTCATTGTGCTTTTTGAGCAAGTCATTGTACTTACTAAGTAAGTCGGAGTGGGCAAGCTCTAACTTGGCATGAGTGCTCTCAAGAACTTTAACTTTGTCCTTTTCCCTCTTGATGACGGATGTATACTCATTGATGAGGTTAGTAAATTCATTTGGATCAAGCTCTTCATCACTATCATCTTCACTATCTACCTCACATATCTTGGTGTTACCTTTTGCCATGAGGCACATAGGAGGCGGAGGTAGAGATGGTTCTTCATTGGTGAGGGCGATGGTGACAATGTCTTCTTCATCACTTGAGTCTTCGCTTGATGAGACATCGGTCACCCATTCTTGTTTCTCCACCAAGAAACTTTTCTTGGTGTGCCCTTTCTTCTTTGGGAAGAGCTTGGTCTTCTTGTCATGGGTCTTCTTCTTCCCAAATCTCTTGTTTTTGTTCTTCCTCTCCTCTTCTTCATCATCGCTTGAATCATGGCGATGCTTACTCTTGTTGTCCTTGCTTCTTTTGTCCGGCTTGGAGCAATTTGGACGAATGTGTCCTTTTTCGCCACAATTGTAGCAAATCTTGTTCTTGACATCCATTGGCCGGAACATTCCCTTTTTGGAGTCAAAGTTGAAGCCCTTCTTATTGATCTTCTCATTCAAGCGTGTGAACTTTCTCATCATGAGAGCAAGTTCTCCATCATCTTCAACATCGGATGAGCTCTCATGGTGATCATCTTCTTCATTGCTTGAGCTTGAGTCTTGTTTGACCATCTTGAGCTTGCGGGATTTGTTTGTCTTGGTCTTTAGAGCAATTGACTTGCTTGATGTTGGCTCTTCGGTCATACCAAGAATGCTCATTTCATGAGCGCGAATTTCGCCCACAAGTTCTCCTACTTCCATTGTGGCGAGATCCTCCTTTTGAAGCATAGCATTGATAATGTTATACTTGGGCTTCGGAAGGAGCATGAGGATCTTGCGGTTGATGGATGCACTGTCAATTTTGGATATTTCAAGTGCATTAATGTCCTTGACAATGACATTCAAGCGAGAATACATATCATTGCAATTTTCATGAGCTAGCATTTTGAAGGAATCATACTTAGCTCTAAACAAGTGATATTTTTGTTCACGAACTTTGGTGGAACCTTCATGAATCTCAATGAGCTCCTTCCAAATATCACTTGCTAGGTCCATGCCATTAACTCTAGCAAAGACCTCCTCACTAATAGCTTCGAAAATTGCATTTCTAGCTCTAGCATTCCATTTTAATTGGTCGGGGGTGGGATCTCCGGTGAACCCGACTTTAGTTGCCAACCACACTTCGGGGGCAATCGCATCAAGGTATGCGGCCATGCGAACTTTCCAATAGGCAAAGTTCTTGCCCTCGAAGTGAGGCGGCGAACCACCCATCTTGGCCATAGCTCTAGGCGGTGAAGCCTAATGATCCAAATGAGCAACGAGGCTCTGATACCAATTGAAAGGATCGATGGACCAAGAGGGGGGGTGAATTGGGCCTTTTTCAATTTCTAAAACAAGATAAAGCAACCTTAACCTATGCAAAACTAGAAAGGCACCAATTCACCAACCGGATAACTAAACAACCTACACAAGCTAGATAAGATAAAAAGAGATAAAGCCTAGCAAGGTAGAGCTAACTAGTGATTCCTAAATCAAGCACATGAAAGAATTGCATGAAAGATAATGCTTGAAAAAAGTAAAGTGGACAAGGGACAACCGGATTTTTTTCCGTGGTATCGATGTGTTGGCACACACCCCTAATCCACGTTGTGACACTCACAAAGAGTATTGTCACCTCCCAAGTCACCAAGACGAGGGCGCTCACTAAGAGTCTCCGTTCACCATCCCGGTGTGGTGGAGATCAAGCCACGTACAAATCTCTTCTCCGGGCTTCCACAATCCTTGGCAAGCTCCGCGAGAATCACCTCGATCACCAAGATCGCCTAGGTGATGCCAATCACCAAGAGTAACAAGCTAAGGCCTTCACTTGAGCAAGAACCAATCACCAAGAATGGATGCACACAAGCTTCTCTCTACTCAAGTCCTTAATCTTGCTTCTTGAATGATTGAATGAACAAGTGTATGAAATGTTGAAGCTCAAAGTGGCTCTTGACTATAGTATGTGTGTTTGGATGTTGCCTGGTGTCAAGAGTAGTAGAATGACCCATTGGAGGGGTATATATGGGCAGCTCACACGAATAGAGCCGTTGGAGAAAAAGCTGCCAGAAAACTGCGTAGCGCCGGTTAATCCGACGTCCCTCCAATTGTCATCGTCGGTTTAACCGGTGAACGCAAACTGCCACTTCTGAAAACTAGCCGTTACAGCTTGGGCAGGTTAACCGTCGTTGCATCGGTTTAACCGGTGAGTGTAATCATCCTTTGATCAACAGAAATACCAAGTCACTGGACAACTGCACCGACGTCCAATTTCAAATGGCGTCGGTTTAACCGGTGAGTGTAGTTGTCCACTGATCAACTGAAAACCGAGTCTCTGGACAACTGCACCGACGTCCAATTTCAAATAACGTCGGTTTAACCGGTGTATTGACTTGTCCAGACCTGCTGACCTCGTTTAACCGACGTATATAAAACTTGAGGCGTCGGTTAATCCGGTGATAAGGATTTTTCTGATTTTGCCTTTTCTGACTTGAGTCTTGAATGAAATCCAAATATTCTTGAGATATAAGTTGAGAACCACTTATTTGAGCTTCTAGAAACCTGAGTGACCATTGTGTGCATCCATTTTCAAATGACCATGTCCATGCTCAAGTTACTAAGCCTAAAACCCCTCTTAATAGTGCGATCACTACAAAACTATAAAACCTATACTAACCTAAGTGTCCTTCTCAACCTTATGACACTTAGGACTAGAAAGATCCTTAGTCTTGACATATTATAGAGTTGAACGCCGAGATCGCCTTTTTGAATAATGAAAATTAGGGGCCTCTTTTGACATACAACCAAATGAGCAATAATGATCTATAAAGCTGCACAAACTCATTAGTTACAATAATGGTTGTCATTAATCACCGAAACATACCTTAAGGGCCTAGATGCTTACACCGTGCAAACTTTGCACTTGAGAAGACTGCATCTACACATGACCTCGATCTATTGGTTCAATCTGCTGACTATGCACATAGTTAGTCCCTGATGGTGATTCCAGCCGGTTGAGACATATCGTATGCATAACAGAGAAAGAACACGAACTAATCTTTTTGTCACATGCCGCGCAATCAACTCGCTCCAGTTTTAACACCTTATGACCAATTAATCTAATCAAACCGTGCAAAAGTAATAGATCCAATCTACTACAACAACATATCACCTATATGCTAATGATCCAGACCAAAAACTACGCAAGATGGCTCTGATACCACTGTAGGGTAACGGGTAGGCTACGCTAGCATCACTACCGCATATACCCAAGATACTTGCGAGTAGAAGATCATAGATCGTTACCACTAGACGCGCAGCACAGCGGAAGAAGTCGCGCGTCGATGTAGAGGAAGTAGTTGATCACGTCCCACGAACCGAGCTCCTCATCCTTGATCCCAGCAGCCGATCAGCGCAGCAGTCGCAGCAGCGCCTCCACGGAGTCCACACGTACGGGGATGAAACGCCGGGCGTCGGTGTGCTAGTACCGCACACACGGCAAGGGCGGCGGCCGAGAGAGGGGGGGCGACGACTAGGGAGGTGGCGCGGCTCACAGGTTGTGTCGCCCCCTAGCCCTCCCTCGTATATATAGGGCGTACTAATATGCTTCTATCTCATAAGCCCATTAGTAACCCTAATCCCTCTTGGATCAATATCCTCTTGGACCTTTAAACCGTATTGTGATGATAGGCTCTTGGGCATATCACCAACACCATTGATGAAGGCTGACCAGTTCTTACTAATCTGACTTCATCAGGTGCTGCAAAGGTTACGCGCACGTTTCATTCTGGCAATGCGTCTGCTTGTTTCCTCTAGCTGTCAGATGCGCGCCGCTTTCTCGGTTCATGGCAGATTGCTGTAGAACTGACATGTGCTCTGCAAAATCCTCTACCGACGCCGACGGGAACCAGTCTTGTTTAAATGGCCGAAATCTGGGCCTCAACTCTGAACTCTGAATTTGAAATCAGTGAATAATTTCTGAAGCACGTTAGCCCGTGCTCTCCAGTCTCCACTTTCAGTCCAGTAAAACCGCAGTACAGGTTGAAGGCACGGATCAGATGGGGGCACAGCGAGACTGCCATGATGATGAGGGCAGCGCGCGCTGCAAGCCTGCCCGTCGCTCCTTAATTTTCGTCCATGGTGGTATCAAGGCGAGGGCGGCGGTGGCTCGGTACCGTAGAGACAGCGGCGCGAGTGGAGCCTTCGGCGTGGACGGGCGCATTCGCCGAAGGAAGTGGCTTGCGATGACGGCGGGGAGCTGGGGATGGCAGCCGGCGGCAGCAGCGCGGCACATTTCTCCGGCCGATGAGATTTTACACAAATCGCGATCCAATACTTTACACAAAACTCCCTGATTTGGATCGCGATTACTAACCGCGATCCGATATTTTACACCAGACCCCCTAAATTGGATTGGTTGTTTTCAAAAACACCCCTCCTCCTCCGTTCGGATTTTCGCTCTCCCCTCCGACGATCCGCCGGCGCCGATGGCCGCCGCACCTCCTGTCCAGTGGAAGCCGCGCAAGGTCCAGCCCAATCCTTCCGCGTCAAACCCTAACCCTTGCCTCTTCGCCTCTTCTGGTCCAAAGGAGATTTCCCGGCTCCGATGTCGCGAGTCGCCGATCTGCCGCCCCCGTCGGGGGCGTGCGAGACGAAACGGCGCCTTCGATTATGCGCTAGTTCAATGTCGTGCCTGTGATTGTGCGGCGGGCGCCGCCGTCGCGGGGGTCTCTGCACACTTGTGCCGCATGAGGTGCTCGCTCGCATTGCTGGCCGTCGAGAGCGAGGCCAGTTCAGTGTTGAGGGTTTCCTGCAGCTCAGCCTGCGCCGTTCCCGGCGTCACAGCGCCAGGCATCGACCTTTGCCGACCCTCGCGGCCTGCGCCAATCGTAACAGCGTACTGCTCGCGTTCATCGTCAATTCGGCATCGATGCTGAAGCTCGCTCTGAATTCAGTGAAGTGCGTTGCTCAGATTGCTCTGTAACTGCACACACTGATGCGTGGATAGTATGATCTAAGCTAAGCAGTTCTGTGCAAGTGAATCTTGCGGGGTAGCTTGTGGATCTACCAGCAAGAACGGTAATCTTCCAAATGGTCAACGATGGTGTCAGCTCTCAAATTGCAGCGTGCCAAAAAAAAAACTGAAGCAGGTGATACATGCATCATGCATAGAGCTTGAGCATCCTGCTATTAGAAGTTTGTCGCTACTATGACAATTCTACATCTGTCTTACATAGTGAACACATACGCAGATCAGAGTACACCTTGCAACATTTCTACTTTCAAGGCAAAAATAATTTTCTGACATGAGAATAACCAGGACTGTAAATCTCACAGTTTTGTTATTTGAAAAACGTGAGTCGAGTTTGGCAAAGACAAGTGAAAAATATTACTCTGTTCTATTGGTCTACTGGATCTTGTGTTCGGCAAAGAGATTTAAATGTCTGTTAAAGAATCGGGTATTGTTGAAGCTGAATGAAAAGAGTTATGCTCTAAGTTGTATCATGTTATAACATTTCGATTGTTCAAGTGAATAATCATGGCCAATTCGAAGCTAGTTTGAGGAAAAGTTATGTGGATTGTACCTTTGTTTTTACATTGTGTATGTTCTGGTTGTGACTTGCCATTGTTTAGTGTGTGTTTTGTTGCTCCAAGGATTATAGGACAATCGAGGATCCCTTGCAAAATTGTCTCAAAGTGAAGACATTTGAATATGATGGTATGGAAACTGAAAGCATATCGAGTTACAAAACATAGGCCTTATTCTCGATAGCTTGCCTCACCATGGTAGCATCAGTTCCCAATTCTCCATTGTATGATCCTGCCCATTCCAGATTCACCTGCAGCCTGAACTCCCTGCAGAAAAGCCCCCTGCGATCTTTCCTGCATCTGAGAGGACCACATCACCCCCAATCTCTTGCACAAAACCCCCCAACCCCCTGTACTGATGCTAGGATAAAAAATGGACACGGATCTGCCCTCTGTAGTTGAAATAGCGTCGGTTTCGATCTTTGTCGCTTCCCCCGAGGTTTGCACGTACATTTCGTGGCTGCAACTCTATTGGCCGTGCGTCGGCGTCGGCCATGTTCTCAGCATAATTCCAGTCCCAGAGCGTCAACAACCGTGTTCCGTCCCGGCGCCGTGCGTGCGGCCGACGACGCTCTGCAGGTGCTCGAGCTCACGGAAGGCGTAGTAATGGCCTCCGTGAGCCGGCGCCGGGTGGCGCCTCAAGCAGGGCTCTTGTCCGCCGGCGCGAGTCCCGGCCCGTCCGGAGTCTTCTCCACGGCCGCGGCGTCGACGGCGCCATGCATGCTGATCGAACGCTCGTCAGCAGCCGATGCGCACGCCTCGTGTTGTCTTGGTTGACGTCGCCATGGTCCATGGATGCTGGTGAACGGGCTAGGTGGCGGGTCGGGGCAGCGTGATCTCGCTGCGGATGACGAGCGCGTGGTGCGCCCCCATCCGGCGAGCAGCGCTGGGAACGCGGCGGCGCTCTGGCGACGTGAGGAGCTGCGTGCCCATATCCGGGGTGGACGGTATTTCAAATACCGTCCACCCCTTGGTCACCGAGAGCCGTCCGATCGGACAGTTGTGGCCTGGATTCGGCAGAGCAGCGACCGCACTTGCTCGTTTTCTGGAACGAGAGCAGCAGGGCCAAAGCGGGGCCGCGGAAGGGGAGGTTCGAGGCCGGCCCAGGTTGGGCATGGAACGTGGGACGGCGTGAGCTCGGCGCAGCAGCAGCGGAGCTCGACGGTGACGACCGCTTTGCTCGAGGATGCACGACGGCGCCCAGCAGGCGTCGCACAGGGCTGCGCTGGTGCCGACCGCTCCGTGCTGTCTGTCAACGATGACGTCGCGGTGGTTTCAGAGATCGTCTTCCCTCGGGCTAGAAGAAGCGCACGCTCGTGGCGCGCCGGCGACCGCGCTGGTGATGCCGTCGCCCGGCCGGAACTGATCGAGCAGCCGGCCTCGACCAGCGAAAGGAGGAACGGGCTGGCTGGGCAGTAGCACCACCGCGATCTAGATAACGTGGCGTTGGAGCACTACGATCCGGCGAGCAGCGCCTGGAACGCGGTCGTGCTTTGTCGAGCCGAGGAGTCAAGCAGAGGAGGCGCCCATGCCTAGGCTGGGGATGGACGGTATTTCCAATACCGTCCACCCCTGGGTCCCTGTCAGTCGTGAGATCTCGCACCTGTGGCCTGGATCCGACAGAGCACCGACTGGACTCGTTCGTCTTCGCGATCAGGGGCCGGAGGGCGGTGGTCCAAGTCCCAGGTGGCGCGCGCGGTTCTGCTCGAGGACGCCGGAACCCTTGCCGCTACTTTCCTCCGATAGCAGCTCGCTCTGGCGGCGCTGTCAAAGGCCGCGCAGCGGCAGAAGGCACTCGAGCCGCCGGTATGGGCCTGGGGCGAGCGCGGTCGGTAAAGGTACGAGGCATCGCCAGCGCCTCCCTTGTGCGCGAGCACGCATACCCCAGAAAGGCAACGTCGACGGCGCCAGGGCCGCGCGGCGATGCCTCGTCGGTCTAGCCGACGCACCCGCGAGGTCATCGCTCGATCGGTGATGAGGACCTACGTGCCGGTGCGCTCGACCTGCGCCCCCAGGGCCCAGGACGTTCGACAACCTCAACGGCTGCGGCGTCGTCGGCGTTGGGGGCGCCCGGCCGGGGCATCAGTGGCGGCCGGCGTTCCCCTAAGCTCGTTGCTCGATGGTGGCGCTCTACGACGTGTGACGCCCGCGCGTGCGTCACGGCGGCCTTGAGCAGAGCCTTGTGTAAACGACGCGTTCCTCAGGGCACACGGCCTCTAGGCCCGCGGCGTTTGACGTCAGGGCACGGGCACCAGGACCAGCGATGCGGTCGTGCGCTCAACAGGCCATGAAGAAGACTCGATCAGGATGCAGCTGCATGTCGCCAATTCTAAATTTCTAGTAAGACGCATGAGACCTAACTTTGCAGTAGCTGACAGACTCACAGACAGCAACTGGCTTTGAAACTGACATCTGTGCTCAGTATCTGGTGGAACACGGGTTGCACGACAGAATTGGCAGGCAAAAAAAAAAGTAAAAATCTGTTTCTGACCACCCAACTATCATCCGTGTACCATTCAAAATCGGCCATTTTCGACCACACATTTGTCAAAACCGGATAAATTTTGCCATTCGGCTGATTTGAAGGTGATTTTGGATGGCCAAATCATGCACATTTAAAGTTTCAACAAATTGTAGCCACATTTATACATGTGATGCGACATCGTATTACATCTCTAAACAGTAAGTAATCTTCCACTCGCTAAAGTTTAGAGCTAACTGCAGGTGCTTGATCTCAAAATATGACATTTCCAGCTTGAGACAAAACATAAGCCTTATTCTCGATAGCTTGCCTCACCATGGTAGCACCACTTTTCAATTTTCCATTGTATGATCCTGCCCATTCCAGACTCCACTGCAGCCTAAACTCCCTGCAGAAAAGCACATGCGATCTTTCCCTCATAATTTTGTTTAAGGGAACGGCAAGAGATTTGCCGTAACTTTTATTAAAAGAAGAATTTAAAAAAATACAAAAACCTCCAAAACCCACACGACTGAAGCCTTTCCATGCTTGACATGACTACGAAAACAACAACACAAACAATAAGGAAAGAAAAGAAAGAAACTCCACAAAACATAAATTAGGGCGATGGTCCCGAGCTCCTTTTTAGATCGATGACAGCTGGAAAAAGCGGATATCTTTTTTGATTAGGTATGCCACGTCTACAACTTCCTTGGAATCTTGTTGAAAAATTCATCGAATGCGCTCCTTCCGGATATTCCACCAAAAATACATCATTAAAGGTGGATTTTTGTTCCAAACTAAAATCCTTTCGGCACCTTTTCCACCATTGTCATGTGGAATGGAATTACTGAGCAGCATTGTTGAAGACTAAACCATCTGACCACCTGCATCCAAACTACACAAGTATAAGGGCAATCCTTGCAAAGATGAGTAGGCGTTCCCGGTGCGAGTTGCACAATTAGCACAATGGGTCATGTGGCCAACCTCTTCTCTCTAAATTATCTGCAGTGAGTATCTTCCTGTGGAGGAGGATCCAGGCAAAGATTTTGCCCTCTAAATTAGGGTGATTGATATTTTTTTAAAACGGCCCTTAAATTGAATGCGGTAAGCACTGTTTGTGGTGTATTCTCCATCTGTTGTCCATCTCCAAGTGATCTCGTCCTCGGCTCTTTCACTCGTGACAACAGCCTAATTTCCTCCCAGAGAGTTATGTATTCGTATATCTCATCGCTAGTCTGGAGGGGGCATACATGCGAAATCCATGTATTGTTCCTTAGCGCTTTAAACACGGTCACATTCTTCCTTTTAGTCTTAAAAAAAGGCTCGGGGCTATGTTTTTGGGGGATGCCCTATTGATCCAACTCGAGTGCCAAAAATTTATCTTGTCTCCTCGTCCAACCGTGACTATCGTTGAGGCATTAAAAAGATCTCTATCCGTGTTGTCACAGGGGATGTCCAGACTTACCCACGGTCTACCATCATTTTTCCATTTGTACCGGTATCAATGAAGTCGCAAGGCTCTTGCTAGCCGCTTCAAGTCGAGTACTCCAAGTCGTCCAAGGTCTTTAGGTGTACAAACTGTCAACCAGTTTATAAGATTTTTCAGATTCTTCTCCTTTCCAAAAAAAACTTCTTCGCATCCTGTCAATTTGCTTGATGAGCCATTTTTATGCTAGAAAGACCATCAGGTAATAAATTGGCTGCGACGTTAGTACGCACTTGTCGAGTGTGTCTCGGCCAGCCATGGTCAGCATCTTTCCTTTCCAACCTAGGAGACGCCCTCCAATTTTATCGAGTAGGGGTTGAACATCCACTCTCCGAAGCTTCCGCATGTGTAGAGGAAGGTCTATATATTTGTCAGAGAATTTAAACATCTTTCCAGGAAAATCCATCAGGACCTCCGAAACAATCTCCTCGCTACATCTAATTGGGAAGATCTCAGTCTTGTTCAAATTTACTTTGAGCCCTGAGCAGTTTTCAAAGATTGTGAGCACTTGGCTGATGTTATTTAACTCTCTACGGTTTGGATTGGCAAAAATGGCCGTATCATCTGCGTACAGGGAGCAATGTAGTTTAGCTGATTTCAGGAGAACTTGATGCAGCTGCCCTCTACTTGCTGCCACCTCAATCAATTTGTGGATCTTTCCCTCATAATCTCTTGCACAACCCTCCCCCCACCCCCAAACCACCTGTATTGATTCTAGCATCAAAACTAGATCTTCATCGCTTCCTCCCTGGAGGTTTGCACAGCGATTTCGTGGCTGCATTTTTGAAGGTGGTTGAAAAGCAAAGGAAACTAACAGATCTAATAAGACAGTAGGATATGCTCTCTTGAGGTGCACATGCTCTTGGCTTGCTACAGAATTATCTGTTCTATTTTTTTTTTTTGAAAGGGCGGCAAGAGAGTTGCCGCAAAGTTTTATTAGAAGGAAAAAAGCAAAACAATAAAAGCAACTTTACAACAAGCCGGTGGGAGTTTCTCCTTGCAAAAGAAACACAACACATGAAGCCACGACTTTGCCCAACACGAAAACAAACAAAAAAAAAACCCTCGAAACAAGAAAACACCAAACCCCACCGGACTAGCCAGCACGACAGAAACTGAAATTGATACAAACATCAAGAGGCGCCCCTAACTGACTGCATCCTGGTTGTGAAGGCCATTTTCTGTTGTTGAATCGATTCTTGTATAAGAAACGCAACTTGCAACGGTTGTAGCTCTTTGTGCTCAAAGATCCTTCTATTTCTTTCTTTCCAAATGTGCCACCAGAAATAGATCACCACACCATCAAAATGGCTCCTCTTAGTCTTGTCAATCTTCCTCCTATTTCTACTCCACCAGCTGTAGGCTGAAAGGGCTTGTTGTAGGGGAATCAAATTAGAGTAATCACACCATCGCATAATGAAGTTCCAGACTTGTCCTGTGTACCAACAATTTTGCATAGGTGCCGTGGTGTTTCTGAATGAGCTAGGCAGAGGCTGCAAGTTGGATTGTTTGGCCATCTTTTTTTCTGTAAGTTATTTGCTGTAAGAATCTTCTTATGCAGGAGAGTCCAAGCGAAAAAGCGGCACTTGGGTTCTGCCTTGGCTTTCCAAATTGGGGAGAGATTGAGCTTTTGGTATGTGCCATGAAATTGTACATTATAGGCACTCCTCGATGTGTAGTTACCATCTCTTGTCCATTTCCAGGCTATCTCGTCTTCCGCAGTTTCATCTCTTTGTAGCGCTTGTATTTTCTCCCAAGGCAACAGGAATTGCCTCAACTGGACTAGGGTGCCTAATCCAAGTGTTGTTAGTCAGCCCTCTTTGCACTGTGATGTTTTTCCTCTTAACCTTTTCGAACAGTGAAGGTGCTAAATTTCTTGGTGCAGAACCTTCTAACCAATTAGCATGCCAAAACAGTGCTTTGTCACCCTTCCCCACCGTTACTTCTGTTCTATAAAATGAGGAGATGAATGCAACACAAGCATTCCAGAGGAATTGGCAACCTCAGTTGTCAGTTCCATAAGATTTGTTTTTTTTGCTGCAATTCAGGAATTCGGCTCACGAACTCTACTGGCCGTACGCCGGCGTCGGCCATGTTCTCAGTATAATTCCATTCCCAGAGTGTCAACAACCGCGTTCCATCCCGGCGTCGTGCGCGCGCGCCCTGCAGGTGCTCGAGCTCGCGGAAGGCGTAGTAATGGCATCCGTGAGCTGGCGCTGGGCGGCGGCTCAAGCAGGTCCCCTGTCCCTGTCTGCCGGCGCGAGTTCCGGCCCGTCCGGAGTCTTCTCCACGGCCGCAGCGTCGACGGCGTCACGCACGCTGATCGAACCCTCGTCGGCAGCCGATGCGCACGCTTATCGCAGAGAGCTCCGAAACTTTTCGACGGCCGTCTCTTGGTCGACGTCGCCGTGGATGCTGGTGAACAGGCCAGGTGGCGGGTCGGAGCACCGGTATTTGTCCACATCCGGTGAGCAGCGCCGGGAACACGGCGGCGCTCTGGCGAGCCGAGGAGCTGCATGCCCATGTCCGTGACCCAGGGGGTGGACAAATACCGTCCACCCCCTGGGTCGCCGAGAGCCGTCCGATCGGACATCTATGGCTCTGATTCCGCAGAACTGCGTCCGAGCGCTCGTTTTCTGGAAACGCGGGCGGGGGGGGGGGGGGGGGGTGCGCCGTAAGGACAGGGCGGGGGTGGGGAGGTCCGAGGCCGGCCCAGGTTGGGTGAGCATGGAACGCGCGACGGCGCAGCGGCAGCGGAGCTCGACGGCGACGATCTCTCTGCTCAAGGACGCACGTCGTCGCACAGGGGCGCGCTGTTTTCGATCGCCCCGTGCTGTCTGTCAACGTTGACGTCGCGGTGGTTTGAGAGATCCTCGGGCTTGCAGCAGCGCATGCTCGCCGCGCCCCCCGGCCACCGCGTTCCCTCAGCCAGCTGGTGATGCTGTCGCCCGGCCGAAACTTGGTCGAGCCGCCGGCCTCGGCTCGCGGAAGGCGGAACGGTACGCGCGCGCCATCGACCACGAGCGCCATCTGTCTTGGTCGACATCGTGGTCTCGAGGAGGCTGGCTGGGCACTTGGGCAGTAGCACCACCTCGATCCCATGGCAGATAACGTGGCGTGGCACACTACGATCCGGCGAGCAACGCCGGGAACGCGGCCGTGCTCTGGCGAGACGAGAAGCGAAGCAGAGGCGGCGTGCCGGCGTAGATGCCTAGGCTGGGGGTGGACGGTATTTGTCCACCCCCTGGGTCCCTGTGAGCCGTCGGATCGCGCACCTGTGGCCTGGATCCGGCAGAGAAGCGACCGGACTCGTTCGTCTTCTCGATCAGGTGCCGGAGGGCGGTGGTCCGAGTCCCAGGTGGCGCGCGAGGTTCGCGCGAGCGTGGCGCAGCGGCGGAGATCCACGGCGAGAGCTCTGCTCCAGGACGCCGGAACCCTCGCCGCTGCTTCCTCCGATGGCACCTGGCTCTGGTGGCGCTGTCAAATGCCGCGCCGCAGCGGCAGGAGGAACTCGAGCCGGTGTGGGGCGGCCGGTGAACGGCGCGCGCCCCACCAGCGCCTCCCTTGTCCGCGAGCACGCGAAC